>NC_134584.1:65520731-66120731 GCF_037038515.1 Microtus pennsylvanicus | reverse complement strand
TTAAAGAAAATTAATTTAAATCTTTGTGTTAAAAGATTCTTATATTTTTCAGCTTGAATATTTAAGTACGTGTGTATTTAACCTCCTTGGCTCCATTGGTTAATTCTTCTGTTAACATTAATAATCAACATCATTACTTGAGTGTCAACTCTTTCTTAGGCACTTTATTATTTTCTATGATTTCACTTCTGATGATACTAACCCACCGAAAAATGCATTTCATTCCCATATTTTCCATGAGGGCACCAAAATCTCAAATGATTTTGCCTCACTCTTCACAGTGCAGGGAGAAAACTGGCATGCTCCAAAGGTTATTCATGCACAAGTATATGCAATTTTTGAATGTCATTTTGTAAGTTCTCCCCTCCCCCAAAGAAGAGATTCTTTACAGACTTTACAAATGTGAATAAGGATCATGATATGGGTAGATGGACCTGAATTATTTAGATGGGCTCAGAGTACAAAGGCATGCAAACTTATAAGAGATGGTTATAAGATTTTATGTGTGTATGGGGGTAACACTTCTGTGTGAGAGAAAAAGATAGAGAGGAGAAAGAGAAAGGAGGTTATAAAGGGAAGAAGAAGATAGAGGATACAAAGGAAGAGGAAAGAGGAGAAGGCAAAAATGCACAGTGGAGACAAAGAGATATTGGGGTGAAGGGGCCACCATCTATAATTTTATAACCAACAGAAGAAAAAGAGTGCATTGAACTAATTTTCTCACGAGTTTGCTTTAAAGAATAGTTCCGCAAATACCTTCAGAAAGATTTTGTTGACTGAGTCCAAGAGTTTAAGATAATATGTTACAGTGGTTTTGTTTGGAGAAATGTTCCATCATTTCTGAAGTAGTTCCAGTGCTGCATAGCAACTCACAAACAGCAGCAAAATCACAGTCTTTTAAGAGCTCACATAAATATAGGTTACTCTTTCAGGTGAACATGGCTTAGGTTTAATTGCTTGGGGTTTTCTCAGGCAGAAATTAAGATACAGCCATACTAAGAGATTAGCAAAAAGTTCTGATATGAATAGACCTGAACATATTAGTTTAGCTCTAAAATTTTCCTGCCCACACCTTTTAAATCTTGAATAATTTTATTTATTATTACTCTGTATGAAGCATGGCTATCAGGAAATGATACTGGGAGATAGATATAGTGTGACATTTTATAATTCTGCCTACTCTATAATTCCTCATGACTTTGAAGCTAACATCTTTTGTCTGCTATATTACAAACTACAGAAAGCATACTGTCCAGAATTCCTAAAAAAAACACAAGCATCTCACTATTGATGTCAACCAAGTTTGTCATTACAAATCATCTATCCTTTGTAATTATTTATGCTTATACTAATAGTTATAATTTCTAGCATTTGCTTATATATTGAACTCATGAATTCTTTTCTAATTCCCTACTTGAAGCTTACAAAGGAAAATGAATGATTTTTCAGGAGAACATCAAGGCAAAAAATCACATGGGTGACACAAAGTTTGCCGAACTACTTGAGAATTCACTTAGAGAAAATACAAACTATATGTCTATTAAAAAAGATTGGTAAAGAGGTAAAAAGCAAGGTCCTTTGCATTAAGATGTGACAAACTGACCTGGAATTTCTCCTCCATAGTTTTTGATAGATTCTGGCTGATGCTGGGTTTTCACTTGAAACTGCTGCATTCGTCAACTCATCTTCCTCCCAATTCTGGATTCCATTATGTTTTTCTCCTGGGATCACTGCCTTAATAAATCACTTCCATTAAAATCCTTGGCGCAGGGTTTTCTTCTGGGATGACCCAACCTCAGACACAGAGTACACTTTGAGCAGTTCTCTGGAGCCAGAAGCATTAGGGGCTAGTCACTCTAAAAGTCCACTTTTGGCAAAGAGAGAGACTTTTTAGGCTGTTTTGCGCTGTTTGTGAAGACCGCCTGATCATCACCTGGCAACTACCCTTTGGGCTGTCAATCAGATGCCTGCCCTGAGAGAAAGAATCATGCGGTCTTAAATTCGCCTTCTTTTGTAAGTGGTTTTGAAGATGGCGTCATAAATATAAGGGCTCAAAAACATTCAGAAATCTCTAGCAGTAAATGTATAGACATAGCGCAATTTCTAGTTGGTTTTAATAATAAAAATCCAGAGTCAGATGTTAGGGGGTGAAAACTGAAAGATCAGAGAAGCAGAGCACCCAGTTATTAGTTCTTACCTCTACAGAATCCTGAAAACCAAGGGGGCAAGATCCTGTCTCCGCGAATCTTCAGACTGAATGTGCTGAGCTCCTGTTTCCTCCCACCCGATATTCTGCTCTTCACCCATGCATATCCCTTCCTGTCTCCACTTCCCTAGTGCTGGAAATAAAGGTAGGAGCTAGCATTGCCTGGATGTTTCTATTTTAGGAAGGATCAATCTCAAGTAGCCCAGGCTGACCTTGAACTAACAGAGCTCTGTCTGCCTCTGCCTCCCAAGTGTTAGGATTAAAGGTGTGTGCCACCACTGCCTGGCCTCTATGGCTAGCTAGTGGCTCACTACACACTCTGAACCTCAGGCAAGCTTTATTTGTTTTAAGACAAACAATATATCAACACATATAAGTCTGCAAAATAATTGATAAAAACAAATGACATACTTTGGAAATCAACATTATAACTCAAGGGGAAATTGAAATTGCAGAAACCATAAACTGTAACGGGAGGTTTCTTATTCTGCCTGGTTCTGCAGCTGCTTTTAAAATAACTACTCAGAGGCTTAATATTAATTACAAATGGTTTGGTCTATTATCTCAGGTTTATTGTTAACTAACTCTTACAATAAAATTAACCTATTTCTATTAGTTTATATTTTACCACAAGGGTCATGGCTTGTTGTTAACCTCACATCTTGCTTCTCGGCTGGCTACTGGCATCTCCCAGATTCCGCCTTTTTTTCCCCTTCATCTTTGCTTAGATTTCCTGTTTTACTCTATTCTATCTGGCTACTAGCCAAATCAGCTTCTTATTAAACAATTTTAATAAAACATATTCACAGCCTACAGAAGAGCAACCCACATCAATAAGCTGTAATTTACTAACTAGTAATTTACACTTATACACACACACACACACACACACACACACACACACACACACACACATATATATATATATATATATATATATATATATATATATATATATATAATTAAAAATACAATATAAGATGCAGAAAACCTTGTGGGCAGTGGTGGCACACCCTTCAATACCAGCACTCAGGAGTCAGAAGCAGGTAGATCTCTATGTTGTAGCCAGCTCTACAAAGCAAGTTCCACGACAGCCAGAGCTCCACAGGGAAACCCTGTCTTGCAAAAAACAGAGAAAAAAGGATTCAGAAAATCTGAGGTAAATCCCCATTTTTATGTCAGACATACTAGAAAAATTTCTCAGAGTTTGAAGTTTATATTTCAGTTTTGAGTAATAGAATTTATAGTCAGCTTATTTTGCCATTGGGACAAGGAATCAACAGTACAATCTAGACATGCTGAAACCATTCAGTTGTCCCTCAGCTATAATAATAGTGATTCTATTCTATAACTATTTGGGGCTCATGAAAAACATGTCAATTTTGTCGAAAGTGATTTTTGTTGAGCAAAAAAATCATTTTGATGAATTTATTCAACACAACTAGTATATTGCTTCATAATATGTTGTGTTAAATTTTTCATAAGATTCTCAATGTTTCTGCTGACCAAAATTGCTCCCCTATAAATAGCCTATTAACTTCATAGTTTCTGTGTCTCACGTCATTTAAATACATCTTTGTAGGCAGAGAATGCTTGTTTGTTTCCTGATTGCAAAAACCCAAATAATCACACAGAAACTACATTAATTATAACACTGTTTGGCCAATGACTCAGAAATACTTCTATCTAGCTCTTACATCTTGAATTAACATACTTTTATATTATCTGCATATTACCACAAAGCTGTGGCTTAAAAGGCAAGGTTCTGTTCTGGTGTCTTTCTTCTGCATCAGCTACATGGCATCTCCTTGACTCCACCTACTGTCTCTATATATCTCTGTTCTGATTTCCCACTTGACTTTGCTGTGCTAAGCCAAGGACTGAAACAGCTTTATTCATTAACCAATAGTAATAAAACATACCCACAGTATACAGAAGGAAATACCACATCATCCCCTTTTTTCTGTCCAATTAGAAAGGAAGGTTTTAACACTAATGCAGTAAAAGTATATATAACAAAATAGATATCAGGCAAGAACTAAAGTTACAATATTTAGTTTATTTGTATCTGGCAAAACTAATGAAAATATACTATCACCTATTTTGTCTTTGTGAGTCTAAAGTTTAATATATAATTTATATTTTATCATAACTAAGGAAAACTATAACTATAACTATCTGTCTTCAACTTTTCAAAGACCTCAGAAGGATATACTATTACCTAAATAAACAGAAAGAGCATTGTAAGCAACTTTCAAAGTTCAAAAATTGACAGAGACATCATGCTTCCTGGAGAGTCACCCAAAGATCTTCTATAATGTTGGAGCATCCATCTTCAGCCTACAGGTCTATATTATCTGGCAGACTTTTCGTGTAACAGGAAATTTGAAGATCTATTCTGTCTTGTAATGGCAAGTTTCATCAGTTGCTTTCTCCTGTGTCCTATAGAATGTCTGACAGACTCTTTAATGAAGAAGGAACCCTGAAGAACCATCCTGTCTTTGGGAAAGTTCAGCAGTTACTTTTCAGTGGGTCCTCCATGACCAGTTAATACAGCATACTATAAAACAGTCCAGGCAAGAAGAGTTTCTTGCTCAAATGCCTTGTCACATTGAAGGCAAATACCATAATGAGTTTCTTCAGTGGCCATCAACTTCTATGAAGTAATTGGTGCTGCCAAGAAGCAGACATGCCTCACTGTCAACAAAAGTCTAAGTTCTTTAAGCACTTCAAATGCCATGTTCTATAGGTCATTGAAATATTTGAAGAATTTTTATGCATATTAAATATATATCTAGATATCTAGAAAATATAACTAACCTGAATACAAGCTTGACTATTATAAATGACTTTTAATCTGCAATTTTTAATTCTATATTAAATTTTAAATAAGCTGCTTAAACATTAATACCTCAAACAAGAGTAGAAATACACATATAACAAAATTGACTTTAAATTTGTATCAATAAACAAAAATCCATACCAATGTAAAATATGTATTTCTTTATCATATCTCCCTTTAAATGAAAAACAAACATTTATAAACAATAATCTTGGATATTTGGGCTTAGTTTTTGATACTAGTAACTACTGATTGTTAGACAAGTATTCTTAGGGTTCACAGAAACCTTTCAGGGTTTCTTGCCTATCAAACCACATTAGCCTAGATAGAATACACAGATTCTTATTTCCTGTGGAAACAAAAGCAGAACATCTTTCCCAAAGTAACATATTCTTAGACTCAAATTTTGAAGTCAAGATACCTTTATATTGGTTTAATTTAGCAACCCCCCAAATCAAATGTTTCTCTACAGTCCAAAAATTTAAAGAAAACACAATAATACACATAATCCAGACTCTCTGTATATTTTCCATGTTTATGTGGTTTATTTATCTTTTACTCTTTTAATCTATGACTGTCTGTACTCTTTTATATTACTTTTACTGTCTTTTTATATCTTTTCTTCTTTTTATAACTGTCTATACTTTTTTACCTCTCTCCAAATCCTATGTACATTTTAAAACACACTCTGTCTCATTTATAAGTCTTTTATATCTGAATCAGTCCTATTGTCTATATGAAATTCTTTCTTGGTAAGGAGCATTTTTAAATCGTTAGCAGTGTGATTGTGGCAGCCATGGATGATGGCTCCACCCCTTTTGGCCTTTCAATATGGCAGAGGTATATTTACTGCCAGCTCTGGGACTTCTAGGTGGGAGCTGTGCTTACTGCCTCAACTCTGAGAAGCACCATGAAGCACATAAACCCTTTGAGTCTGAGTAAAGGCTAAATCTGCCATTGATCTGAAAATGTCTCAGTGTGTGGAGATGGTAATTTACTATGCTGTTCTGCCTGTGCATGCCTAGCATAACCAATCCAGCTGCTTGCCCAGGTGTTAGTGCTTAACAGCAGGCATGTTCTCAGCCACTTCCTTCATAACCCCAAGTGAGTCACCAAAGTGTGTAACTGGCCACACCAGTTAGCCCCAAACGTATGAGCACCACTTTGTAGAAGGAGACTGCTCAAGTGTTTCCCGAATGCCCAAACCCAAATAATCTCACAGAAACTATATTAATTACTACACTGCTTGGCCTATTAGCTCAGTCTTCTTATAAATTAACTCTTACATCTTAAATTAACCCACTTCTATTAATCTGTATATTGGCATGAGGCTGTGACTAACTGGTAAAGAGCTGGCATCTGTCTTCTTTGGCAGCTACATGACATCTCCTTGACTTCACCTACTCTCTCTCTCTCTCTCTCTCTCTCTCTCTCTTTCAGTCTAGCATAAACCAAAGCAGCTTTTTTATCAACCAATGGTAATAAAACATATTCACAGCATAGTAGGTGAATCCCACATCACGTCTTTATGCAATGTATGAACAACTCTATTTTGCAAAGACTTATATTGGGATTATCTCAAAGTTTTCAAGTAAGGGAGACCTACTTTTGATAGCACGAATAATCACGCATGCTTCTGTGAGTATGGTGCTCCATGGTGCTCCAGTTGTAATCTCTTCTGCCTTTGCTGAGGATCTAGCAGGATTCCTGACTGCTCAAAAAGTCCCAGCTAAAGGGCTCACCCCAGTAGCTTACTTCAAACCTGTTAAACTTTCTCTTTAACTTTGTTGGAGTTTCTACCAGCTTTAGTTTACAGTCTTCAATTTTTCACTGACTTAAGTGGCAGTTTATAAACGATGGCTTTCCACAAATCCACTTTTTCTGTAAAACTTTTGGTAGGAACATTTTGTCGTGTGCATATAAGTTTATGGAATTAGAATCAATAATTCTAGATATTAAAACTTCAGAATTCTTCAACTATAAAGTCAAATAATAATTTTCTTTATGAAGTATTCATTGAAAACATTAGAGTCTCTCATAAAATGGTTAAGTTCTATGGAAGAGAAAAATATAAGAAACTAACTTACCTGATAAGTACATCAAAATACACTTTATTCAATTCAGGTCCCAATCACAGGGCTGAAGACAGCTTAACTTAGAGAGAAGGCAATGGGCTTCAAGCCCAAGTGAGATACTATAATCAGAAACCCAGGTACCAACGAGAACTAGAAAATCTTGGAATAGAATCAGGCTAGCATGCTTCAGTGATGACAGTATAAGGAGAAACAAATAGATGTACAATATTAGGCTTCGATATCAACACAGCAAAGCCATGAGCGTGAAGTAAAGCTAAGAGCTCCAGAGGTGGTAAGATGATATTACAAATGCAGCAGGTCTTTTAATCTATCTGTCCTTCCTGCCGTCAGATCATCTTCTTGATGGAGGAAGGTCATTGGCTAATAAAGGAACTGCCTTGGCCCTTTTTTATTGGTTAGGACATGGGTAGGTGGAGTAAACAGAACAGAATGCCGGGAGGAAGAGGAAGTGAGGTCAGACTCGACAGCTCTCCTCTCCGGAGCAGACACATCAGAGAGACGCCATGCCCCGCTCCCGGGCACACACATGTGATGAAGCTCCAACCTAGAATCTTCCCGGTAAGACCGGTGCTCACAGATTGTTAGAGATGGGTTGATTGGGATATCAGAATTAGCCAGTAAGGGCTAGAGCTAAGGGCCAAGCAGTGATTAAAAGAATACAGTGTCTGTGTAATTATTTCGGGACATAAGCTAGCTGAGCAGGCGGCTGGGGTGTTGGGGATGCAGCCCCGCCGCCCATATTACTACATCTTCTGTATTTAACCTACAAACTAGAGATTTGACCTATGAACTCAGGGGCTAAGGGTGCTATGCTTTTATATCCCTTTCGGACAGTTGAGCGGAGATAAGAAAACTGGCCTAATTTGCTCTCAGCTCAATGCACACAGGATTTGTGATTTTCCTTATGAGTCATGGTCACCTTCCTCTCAGAAGAAGGCTTCTGAGCCATGGCAAGGAAACTAAACTGCTTCTTAGGACAGTTAAAACTTGTAGTGAAAGATGTCAGCAGCCACACTTGGGTTTTCCCAGCCTCTAGTAATTATAGATGTTTCTCACTCAGATCAGTTAATAGCTTTACTTCCACGAGTCTATACTTTATTCCTGGACTCTGTGTTTTCTTTTATGTTACTTTGCTTTTTCTTTCCATATTTTCTTCCCTCGTTTAACAAATTTACTTACAATTTTGAATATGGGTCAAATAAATAAGAACAGACTCATTAATGATTTGGTTCCTTCTGATTCCAAAGAATTTTAAGCTAATATTCTAATCTGAATATTTTAAAGTTAGAATCCTTATTAATGAGCTTTTTGTTCAAACAGTCAAATATTTTCAGCTTTCTGGGTCAGACAATCTCTACTGTAACTCTTCAATTGTATCTGTGTAGCACAAAATCATCAATGGGCAGTAAGTAAGCAAATGTGTAGCTGCACTCACACAAATCACATCTGCTCAATGGCTATATATATATATATATATATATATATATATATATATATATATACATCAAAATAATGTGACAGCATTGTAAGAGAGACCAAAACAAAGACAAGAAGACTTACTTATTCAACTGACTTTGTAGCATTAATTAGTTGACTTTGTAAAATAATAAAGATACAATAGTTTTCTATCAATCCCTTCACTTTCAAATTTTATAATGCCTATTACTTAAGACACAATAAATAAAAATTCCCTCTTCTGGGCTATCTGTTGTGTTGAATGACCTCAAAAACAGGACATTGGTCATAGATTTTCTCTAGTCTAGCCCTTCCAAAAAGTAGATTTATTACTAAATCATCATTTTTCTTAGAGATCCATTAAGAATATATTCTATGCAGCTGACAAGCATTAGAAACTGAAATATAATGATCATAACACTTAGTCCTGAAAGGATGCTTCAGTCAAAGCATGCTGGAACCCCTGGGCTGAGGGAACTCTGCAGAAAAGGGGATAAAAAGAGTGGAAGGCAAAAGAAGGCAGAAGACACTGAGGTCTCAAGATTTCCTAGACATGATAGGGCTGGTGCTCACATAAACTCACAGAGTGATACAGTATGCCCACTGCCTACATAGTTCCTCACTACGTGAGGTCCTCGAGCTAAAAGAAGTGAACACACACACCCATTCCTAACCCACTAGCTATTTCCAGTTGTTAACCACTTACAAATGAAAAATAAATGTTCTCCAAGGGAATCTCAATAAGAAAAGTAACTATTCTTAAGAGTAGGCACTAAGATAGTTTAAATGCAATTGGTTACCATAAGATCATCATTCATTGTATGAAAAAAACTATTTCAATAAAAACATAATGATCATAATAACTTCTGGGTGTTAACCTTCATTATAGAAAACTAAGAAAATATTGGAATTAATCAACAAATAGGCAAATATATAAAGAATAAAGCAAATTTATACTAAAAAGATGTAATTACTTTTAAATCCTTGTTGTATGACTTTAATGTATTCCATAAAATGTATCCTATAAAAGGTAAATACATTTGAGAAATTCATATCATCATAATAATATTATGGCAAACAGAAATCATAATATTAAGTAAAAATATTGGTTAATAAAATTAGTAGTAAGGTAAGTTATTAATAGTTAGAATTAATTAGGCAAAGCCAACGATTTTCAGCCAGGTTTATTTTGCACATTGGGTATATTGGACAATGTCTGGTAGTAGTTTGGGATATCACTTCTGAGAGGACTGCCATTGACATCAAGTGGGTAAAAAATAGCTATTTAAAAAAACTTAAAAAAATTATATTATTTTTTATTTGCCTAAAAAATATATACATAATTGTGTGTGTATATGCATTAAATAAAGTTATGTCATTTGAGTTGACAAAGCTACCCTCAAAAGCACAAACAATCTAACAGAAAACTGAGCACCACCAGGCATAAAGAATGTCCTTTTGACCTACTAGAACCTTTGAATTTAAAATTCATTATTATATAACATGAGATTATTTTTAACTGTAACATTTTAATAACCTCTTTTATTTCTTCCTTAAATTCCACATACATTCCAGTTTATCATATGTATTTTATATGAAAAATAAATTTTGACTCTTAATTTTTATTTTTATATTTTTAAAACAATAGTATTTATTTTACATCACAGTTCCAGTTCCTTTTTCCTCCTGTCTTCCCATTCTCCCCAACATCAACATCTTGTGCCCCATACACATTTCAGAGAAGACAAGGCCTCCCATGTGGAGTCAACAAAGTCTATCACAACACTGGAGGCAGGAAAAAGGTCCTCCCCCTGTATCTCTTGAATTTCAACATGAATAATTCCTATGGCCCCTGTGCCAACACAGACCATGGACATAATCACAGACCCTAGATGCAACAAGATCAGGGACCTAGACATGGTCCTCAGCAGCAGTTCTGGCTCAGACACCACCTGGCCCCATGTGGCATGACCACAGTGTTGGCCCTCAGGCACTAATATATGGTGGCACTATAGGCCACAGATATCAACATAGACTCTGGCCATGGGAGGACTATAGACCTAGATATGTCTCTCATCAGTAGCGTGGGTCCAGAAGTCACTGTTGGCCCTAGGTGGCAAGCAGGCCTCTCAAATCAGTCTGCTCTTTGCCTTCACCATGATCTCTCTGTCTTCATAGGACACCTCCCTCTGCTTCTCTTTCCCTCCCATACCTCACCTTATGTTTGTTCATCATAAGGATACGAGACCACTAAGCAGCTTCTTCTCTGCCTATTCAGAGGAAACTGCTCCAAGGGAGCATATGGGTACCTATCTCTGGTCCTATGGTTTTAATGTCCCCAAACTGGGCTGTGAATTCTTCTCCACATGTTTAGAGCAAAGTGCTGAAAATATATTAATTTCTTTCCATAGTTTTCTAAATCTCTTTTTTCAAATTGCTGTAAAATTTTGTCAGATAAGAGTTATTTTGTTAATTTGTATTGCTTTTTCCTCCTGTAACTGTTAAATTATTCAATACATTGATTGATTGATTGATTGATTGATTGATTATTTTTCTTTTCTTTTCTTTTGTCCTGTTGAATCCTTGGATTCTCACAGTAAACCCATGTCTACCTATGGTTTCCTCACTGAAGATGGCTTTTCCTACTTATTAATTGTTTTAATTTATTACTCCCTGTATTTTACATGTATGGTTTGATTTTCAAGGCAGTGATGTCCCTACTGGAGGGGCATTTGTTCCATTTTGATTTTTGAGAAAAAAATGTTTTAATTGATGTTTCTTTTCTTTTTCTTATTTTGAGACAGTTTCTCCATGTAGCCTGGCTGTCCTGGAACTCTCTCTATAGACCAGACTGGCCTTGAACCTACAGCTGCCTGCTTCTGCCTCCTGAGTACTGGAATTACAGGTGTGCATCATCACTACCTGACTATTTGTTTGCTGAAATGGTGCTAAAATCTGCTTGCAATGCTGGCTGGGCTCATAGTGTTCCCTTTCAGAAAGGCTTAGCTCTAAATTGAATTTTAAAAGCAGTTACACGATTTCTGAGGTCATTTCATCATCAATGAATTTTATATTTAAACTCTTTCTCGTGATAGAAAAAGCACTCTGGAGCAATTATTCTCTAATGTACTTTGACTCACTTCTGCACATTGAGTTCTGGTGTAGCAGTTACTAATTCTTTTTACTACAATGATAACAGTTACATAAATCCTTGTGACCGAAAACCATTTGTTCCTACTAGTCATGATTTATAGGATATCTTTGTTTCTTGGGCCAGTCTAGTTAATAATGTGTTTAACAAATCATTTTAAAGTAAATATGTTTAATTAATTTTCTATTTTGTTTCTAATTTTACTGACACTGATTCTATTTTATTATTACCCCTTTACTACTTTTTTTAAATTAATTTTCTAATTTCTTCAGGTGGAAAATTGGTTTGTTGATTTAAGACAGTACTTTAGTTCTAATATAACCACTTAATGTTATAAACATGTCTTTAAATACCACTTTACTCTCATAATACAAATTCTATATCTGTTATTTTAATTGTTTACTTATAAGAACTAAACCAGTGGTCGTCCCTGACGACATGAATACTTTTAGCATTATACAGAAAGAGCTGGATATATTATATTTTTAAGAGTGGTGCATGCATGTGTGTATGTGTGTAAGACAACAATTAATGAGAAAGACATGATGAATTCTGAAAAGAACTGGAGAGATATATGACAGAGCTTGGAGGGGTGAAAGATGAGGAGGAAATGGTATTAATTACTTTATTTTTTCAAAACATAAAAGAAATAACTTTTTTCTTGTTTATTGTTTTTATTAAACTATACATTTTTTCTCTTCTTTCCTCCCTTCCTCTCTTCTCCATTTCTACCCTCTCCCATGACCCTCACACTCTCGGTTTACTCAGTATGTCTTGTCTTTTTCTCCTTCCAACTTTAAAAAGAAATATAACTTCTAAGCACTCTTTCTACATATTTGAAAATATTTTTTCCTTCTTTCAATCTCATCTAATTAAATTCCATTAAGGTCAGAGAACATACTATGAGTTTATATATTACACCATATTTTATAATGTAGGGTATGACTCATTTTGTGTCTGTTCCATATGCACTTGAAGGTAATAAACATTCTTCTTCTGCTGGATACTGCCACATAAATGTTGATCAGTATCAATTGCTTGATCATATTGTATATTTCTCCCAAATGCAACTGATGTTTGCTCTTGTATTTCTATCAGTTGTGGAAAAATTAATGCTTCAATGTTAAAAAGGCACTCTTAAATTTTTTATGTGTCAGTCTTTGTTTCATAAATGGAAAGCTTTATCATTTTCTTATTTAGAATCAGAAATTTGTCAAATTGACTTATTTTATCTCATAATATTTGTATTTATTCACTTCTATTTTCTTTGTATCAGTTTTTTATGTTATCTCTTAAAGTGGCTATTTTATCTTTCCTTTTGGTTGGCACTTTCATCTTTAGCTTTTCAAAAATTTTGTATTCAACTTAGCAATCTCATTATTCTCAAATTAAAATTCTTCTGGAATTACAGTTGGTGTTCTGCTTTGTTTTTGTCAACCTGAAAAAAACATAGATATATTTTGAAAGAGAAAATCCTAGTTAAGAAAATATCTCCATAAAAGTGGATATGAGAAAATCCAAGGTGTATTGCTTTGTTTGACAATTGATTTGTAAGGGTCTAAAAATATGTTGCTTTTGGAAAGAGGTTCTTTTGTTTCTACAGAGGATGAGAATGTATGGATTCATTCCAGGCTAATATATTTGATAGAACATGACCCTCTGAAAAGTTGCTGTGAACACTCTCAAAAAATTATTTTGCCCAACTGTTGACTGAGATGAACCTAGCACACAGGATATACCATTAAAGACCTGATTAACAGTTCTCCAAATAGCAGGAAGTAGTATGGATAAAAGTATGCCCATATTTCCAAAAATTGTTTGTAAATGCTTCTTTAAATTTAAAGGGGAATATGCTATAGAGATGAATACTTTGCATTGGTATGAATCTTGATTTATTGATACAAATTTAAGGTCAATTTTGTTACATGTATATGTATTTCTGATCTTGACTAAGGTATTGTATTTGTGTAGCTCATTTAAAAATGTAATGTATAATTAAGAAATATAAGTTAATAGATTTATAATAGTTAAGCTTATAGCCATGTTAGTTAGATTTTTCTAGATATATAGAGATATATTTCAGTTATATATGTATTCTTTGAATCTTTCAGAGACCTTTAAAATATGGTATTTAAACTTTTTAATAACTTAGGACTTTTCATGACAATGAGACACAATCTTCTCCTGGCAGCACAAGCTACTTCAAGAGGAAGATGAGCACTGAAAAGACTCTTTATGGATCTGGTTATCCATTTGGGCAAGAAACTGCTCTTAACTTGACTGCTTGACTGGACATGCAGGACCCACAGAGAAATGACTGCAGAACTTGCACAAAGGTTAGATGATCCTTTGGGGTTCCTGTTTCATGAAAGAGTCTGTAAGACATTCTGCAGGCTAAAGAAGAAAGTGACTGGCAAACTGTCAATATGGGCAGAACAGTCTTTGATATTTCCTGCTTTATGGAAAAGTCTACTAGATACTATGGGCCGGTAGGCTAAAAATGGATGCCCCAACAGTACAGTAAAACTTTAGGTGACTGTCTAGGCAGAGAGATGTCTCTGTCAATTTTAGGGTTTTAGAAGTTGCTTACAATGCACTTCCTGTTTACTTAGGTAATATTATATCCTTCTGGAGTTTTTGATGGAGTTGAAGAATAGATAGTTATTATTATACTTCTCCTTATTTATGTTACAAGATAAAGTAGATATAAATATTGTAATTATAATTATTGCTTGATAACTATTCAGTTATATGTAATTTTACTATATTAAAGCTAAAATTTCCTTTTGTTTAAACAGTAAAGGGGAGGTAATGTGGGATTCCCCTCTGTATGCTGTGAACACCAGTAATGAATAAAGAAACAACTTTGGAACTATAGGAGGTAAGAACTTAGCTAGGCAGGAAAAACTAAGCTGAATTTTGGAAGGAAGAAGGGTAGAGTCAGAGAGAAGCCATGGAACCACTGGAGACAGATGCTGGGAACTTTAGCTGGTAAGCCACAGTTATGTGATGATACACAGATTAATAGAAATGGGTTAAATTAATATGTAAGAGTTAGTCAATAAGAAGCTAGAGCTAATGCGCCAAACAGTGATTTAATTAATGCAGTTTCTGTGTGATTGTTTTGGATCTAAACTAGCTGGGTGTCCAAAAACAAAGAAGTAGCTCTTTGCAACAGGTACCAGGATTTGTTAGCTACATAATCATCCCAGAAATCCATGGTCAGATATGTCACATCGCTTTATGCACTGACTTTAAAAGTATGAAAAGATGGCACTTGACTTTTCAGAAATAGGATTATACTACTTTTCTGTCCTTATTGGGATTTTTGTACTTGGTGTGACATCACATACATGTTGGAATAGTCAATTCTGCAGGACTAATGATACCATGTACCACTAATGATACCAGTACCATGGTTCAAAGAATAGATGGCTAACTCAGTTTACTGTGATGTGGTCTCAGCTGGTTTGTGTCCTTACTGTTAGAGTGGTCACTTGATTTTCTCTCATTATACCACTCTGTAGTTACATCAGCCCACAACCACCAAGCAGTTTCCTTCTGTATATTAGCCAGCCTAAGATGGATACATCTACAAGTTGGGAAGAGAGTATTTCATGGGGAGGAAACCCAAGTAGCACTTGATGTTGGACTGCGCAACCTCAGAACAATGTTTTGTATGTTAATCAAAACTAGTCACCAGATACATAGTCTATTTATGTAAGGATGCTTGAAAACCATAAGGACAAATGAGGAGAGCTGATCTTCTAACTCAGTGGAGGTAAGCAAAGGAAGCTTCTCAGCTACTGGGGGAAGGTTAACCTATTGATCTATTTCAGATATCATTTGGTAGAGTGAAAACTACCCATGATGGGGGAAATTACATTATTCCCTTTGCTAGTTATAACATTGATCCCACCCAAAATTCCTCTCAAAAATACCCCATATCTCTATACTTTTTGTCCACCAAGGGTGATACATAAAATTAACCATCACTGTTATATCATATTAAACTGAGGGCTATTTGTTTCTAACAAGGATTAACTGGTTACTTTTCTCTTGCTGTGATAAAACACTATAACCACAGTAACATACAAAAGGAAGATTTATTTGGGCTTATGGCTCCAGAAGAGTTTAAGGGGTCACAATTGCAGTAAGTGGTAGGCATGGACACAGGAACAGGGGTTGACAACTCATATTCTGGAGCCACAAGAGGAGACAGAGAGAACAATATAGGAATGGTAAGTTGCCCCCAGTGATATATGTCCTCCTGCAATACCATATTTACTAAATGTACTGAAGTTGCATCGCCATTTAGGAACATTCAAAGCCCCACAGTGTTCATGCTCTCAAAGTGTTTATGGCAGATTTTCACTTGTATCCTTTTTGGGGTTGTCATTATTTTCCCTTAAACATTAATTTTGTTCTATTTTATCTCAGTTTTATCTCAACAATATCATGTAAAAATAGAAATGGCTGACCAGAAAAGATTAGAACAATAGCAATATCAATGGACATGTTAAAGTGGAAGTGGAAATATTTGGCCAGATCTTATTCCTAGGCAAAGAACTAGAGACAACTACTGACTGCTGAGAGGGAGGAAAATTGGCCTCTCTCAGTAATGAGTCCTGGAACTGGTTCTCCAACCTAGTGTAGTCAGTCTTAGAACCATATGTGCTATGCATATAAGCAACAAAAACTCATCTCTGTCTCTCCTCTCTCCCTTCTTCTTCTCCCCCTCTGTATGTTTAAGATAAATAGCAAAGAAAAAGAAGCAAACAATATGAGAACTTGGGGGGACATGTAAAGCTTGAAGGAGGGTAGCAGGGAAGAGGTAGAGAAAGGAAAGTGAAGATAAGAAAGTATATAATTACATTTCAATTAAAAATATGTAAAAATCTATTGTATTTGGACTACCTAAAGACTCATGGGCATGTTAGTGACTAAGTGTATGTGTGTACATGTGCTTTCTTTATATTTGGCTTTACACACATATATGAATATGTGAATTTTAACAATCCATTTTAGCTGAAGTTTTACAACTCTGAAAATGCCAAAAGAAACCTTACCAATTAAGATTACTCTTTTTCATCCTCTTGATATGATGCTGTTATATACTTGTGTGTGTGTTCATTGTTAATTCTATTCAGATATAAAAATTTTCTTTTTAACTCTAAAAATTTTTTCTAGAATTTTTTTTCTTGTTTATGTGCCTTTATGTGTTTTTGTTACTATGCATGTGCATGGATAACTACAGATCCCCAGAAGATAGTATTGAGTCCCAGGAATTAGAATTACAGGCATTTTTGAGCCACCCAATATTGGTGATGGGAACTGAATTTGGGTCACCAGAAGAGTGGTAGTGCTTTCCCCCTTTGAGCCATCACTCCACCCCTGAAAACTAGTTCAAAGAAATGAAGAACAGTATTTACTAAGATATTTAACATCTCTATGCTTTTTCTCTTTACTCACAAGACATCTTTCTAATAAAGAAATCTTTTTGGTGTTTGAGGTGCTTCTGTTTATGTTTGCTTTCATTGGTTAATCAATAAAGAAACTGCTTGGCCTGATAGGACCGAATTTAGGTAGGCGGAGAAGACAGAACTGAATTCTGGGAGGAATAAAGCAGAGAGAGAGCCACCATGGAGCTGCCAGGTTAGACATACTGAATCTTTCTGGGTAAGCCAGAGTCTCGTGGTGATATACAGATTAATAGAGATAGGTTAAATCAAGATGTGAGAGTTAGTCAATAAGAGGATAGAGCTAATTGGCCAAGCAGTAATTTAATTAATACAGTTTCTGTGTGGTTATTTTGGGTGTAAGCTAGCCAGGTGGCCAGGACAAACAAAAGGCCCCTCTCCTTGTAATATCCTTTTTTCTAAACATTTTTTTTGTTTCAAAATTATATTAGAGCAAGTATTCAGATAATTAGTTGTCTTAGTTTTTCATCAATATAGGATATATTTACTTACCTAACACTTGGAGTACAGTCTCTCTAGATATAGAATTTTGGGTTGATGTCTTTTTTGTTATTAGTTCTTTTCTTCTTTCCTTCCCATTTCCTTCCCCAGTCCTCCACGCACTTTATCTTTGACCTTCTTACAGGACAGGAAACAAACTCAGAACTTCTGGGCTATAGAAAATATACCATGAATTCCATCTTCAGATGCATCTACTATGGCTTTAAATCAAATTCCTCTAATCATTTAAATTCCTTTTCTCTGTAAATGGCATATAATTTTTCTTAGAAAAATTTTGGGATTCTTTTTATGTCTGCCTTTGCTTTTCAGTGGTTTTATTATGATGTATCTGGACAGGAAATGGTTGAGGTTTCAGTTCTTAAAGCACTGGGTTTCTAGCTTTTGCCAAGGGATTTTGCAGCTACTAGGTTTTCCAGAGGTTTATCTTTCCTCTCTCTTTTACTTTTTCCTTCTAGGATATTAGTGTCATGAGTGCTAAAGCTGCTTGTTTTTTCCAATATCTCCAGATCCACATTATTTGTTACGTGGGATGGAAACTATTTGATAATCCCTCAGGTTTGGTGATGCCTTTCACTGATATTTTTAATCTACTGATGTGGGATTCCTCTCTGTATGCTGTGAATACTATTGATGAATAAAGAAACCACCTTTGCCTGTTAATAGTGCAGAATTTAGGTAGGCAGGGAAAGCTTAACTGAATATTGGGACAAAGGAGGCAGAGCCAGAGCAAAACCATTTAATGCTGTTGGGACTGATGAAACTTTAGCCAGTAAGCCATAGCCACATGGCAATACACAGACTACTAGAAATGGGTTAAATTAATATGTAAAAGTTAACCAAAAAGAAACTAGAGTAATGGGTCAAGCAGTGTTTTATTTCTGGGCTGAGCATCCAGAACCAACAAGCAGCTCCTTTCAACATTCTACTATTGAATCCGTTCAGTAACAGCAAGATACATATTATCATTGTTTAAAATTTTAGTTATAAGACTTATTTGGTTCAATAAAATTACCACTTTATTGAAAATTTTTTATTCAGTTTAAAATGAGTATTTGTCTTCACTTATTGTATCATTTTCATAAGAGTGACTTTGAAACTTTGATATTTAATTCTATTTGTGTGTCATCTTTGTGTTATTACATGCTGGATTTCTCTCCTTTACATCACATATTTTCTGGTTCTTCCACTTTGAGGAATTTGAATATACCCAAGAGATGCCCTATCATATGACAAAAGCATTTGTTCAACTATGTTCATAGCAGCATTATTTGTAAAAGCCAGAACCTGGAAACAACCTTGATGTCCTAAATGGAAGAATGGATGAAGAAAGTGTGGAATATATACACTTTAGAGTACTACTCAGTGGTAAAACACAATGACTTCTCGAATTTTGCATGCAAATGGATGGAAATACTATCCTGAGTGAGGTAACCCAGACCCAAAAAGATGAACATGGGATGTACTCACTCATAATTGGGTTCTAGCCATAAATAAAGGTCAGTGAGTTTATAATTTGATATCCTAAAGAAGCTAAATAAGAAGGTGAACCCAAAGAAAAACATATAGCTATCCTCCTGGTTATGGGAAGTAGACAAGATTGCCGGGCAAAAAAATTGGGATCTTGGGGGTGGGGTGGGAGGGGGGTAAGGGGAGATGGGGAGAGAAAAGTTAGAAGGGGAGGATGGGGGGAGCCTGGGGAAACGGGATGATTGGGATAAAGGAGGGTTGGATAGGGGAGCAGGGAGGCACATATCTTAATTGAGGGAGCCATCTTGGGGTTGGCGGGAGGCTTGGACCTTGAGGGGCTCCCAGGTGCCCAGGGCGATGTCCCCAGTTAGTTCCTGGGGCATCTGAGGATAGGGAACCTGAAATAACCCTATCCTATAGCCATACTGATGAATATCTTGCATATCACCATAGAACCTTCATCTGGAGATGGATGGAGATAGAGACAAAGACCCACACTGGAGCACCGGACTGAGCTCCCAATGTCCCAATGAGGAGCAGAAGGAGGGAGAACATGAGCAAGGAAGTCAGGACCACGAGGGGTGCACCCACCCACTGAGACAGTGGAGCTGATTTATTGAGAGCTCACCAAGGCCAGCTGGACTGTGGCTGAAAAAGCATGGGGTAAAACCGGACTCTCTGAACATGGCAGACAATGAGGTCTGCTGAGAAGCCAAGGACAATGGCACTGGGTTTTGATCCTACTTCATGTTCTGGCTTTGTGGGAGCCTAACCAGTTTGGATGTTCACCTTCCTAGACCAGGATGGAGGGGCAGGGAACCCTGACTGCTCTTCAGACTGGAGAGGGAGGGGGAGAGGAGTGGGGGGAGGGGGAGAGAAGTGGGAGGAGGGGGAGGGAAATGGGAGGCTGGGAGGAGGAGGAAATTATTTTTTTTAATAAAAAAAATTTAAAAAATAAAATAAAACAGCACACATTGTACATTTATAGTATTTACTACATTTCTAAATAATATTTTTGAGGCTCAAATAAACAGTTTAAAGGTAAAAAAAGATATTTATAGTTCTGAGTTAGAATAAACTTCCATTTCTTCATAAATACACATAGTTTTATTATAGTAACCAATGATGGTTAATAAAGAGTGTTCATTGTCCACAGTGACACTGTTACTAATGGGATGGCACTTGCTTCCCTTCAAGTCTGATCTAGAAGTTTTCTGATCCTAAACTTCTTTTTTTGGAACACCTCTCATTCGCATTAACAGCCAACTCTAAGTTTCAGAATGAATTTGGTCTAGACCCAGAGTTATCAGACCTATAGAAAAATACAACAACAATAGAAGCAAAGGCAAGATCCTGGAAAACATGCCATACTCACACATACTCACTGCCTGAGTGGTATTACAAATTCTTATCCATTCTAATGAGTCTATACTCACTCTCCATTGTGGTCTTCATAAGGCTTGTCAATGTATTCTCTCAGTGTTTATATCATTATTCCAGGAGAGAGGAAGGAGACTGTGTGCTTATTCTTATTTAACAACAAACATCATGGATAGTGGTTGGATAATTTTATGCCCTATTTCACATGGAAGTATGTAATAAAATATACCATGTAATAAAAATATAAATTTATTTAAGTTGTAGCTCTTTGTTCTCTATCTTTATGGTTCTTGATATAAGATACTCATTTTTAAAAATTAAAAAATTATATTTACCTACTTCTAATTAAATCATTCAATACAAGAAGTATCTGTAGAATACTTATGTTCAGAAGAATAACTTTGAAGTGCTGCATGGTGCATTATTATACTATATGACTGTCAGAGCAAAGCCAGTTGTATAACAGTACATGAACTGTTTTATAGAACTGCCTTTTAAATGCTGTTTTTGGAATTTTCTATACAAATGTAGTGTTTACATTGTTTTCCACCTTTCCCTCTTTCTCTTCTTTTTCCCTGCTCCCCTTGGTTTCCATGTCTTTTTTGTAATTGTTGCTGCTATATAATCTACTGAACCTGATTAATGCTGTTTGTATGTCCATGTGCTTAGAGCTGCCACTCCATATTTAGGGTTCATTCTTAAAGAAAACAGACGTTTCTTTCTCACAACAGCTATTGATTGCCTATACCGCTTTATATAAGAGTGGGGTCTTCTCAACTTCCTCTATCCATGTTGCTTTATAGATTGGTGTGGTCTCTTCACATATTGTGAGACATGTTGTTGAGTGCTTGTAAGTGCAACACCATTGTGATATCTAGTAGGCACTATCTCACAGAAAATACACTAATTTTATGGTCTTTACAAGCTTCCTGTCCCTCTTCATGGTTGTTTTTGGGACTTGTGTAAAGACTTTTCATTACAGATATATCAGTTGGTGTTAGACATCCCACAGCAATTTATTCTTTGCATTTTGACCAGCTATAATCTTTGTAATAGTCTCCATCTGTTGAAAAAAGAAGCTTCTCTGGTGAGGAGGTTAGAGCTAAACTTACCATAGATATAAATATAAGTATTCAGAGCAGAGTTAGAAACTATATTGCTTTTGGGAAATGGCAGTAGAGGCTCCACTCTGAACCCTATAGCCTGTCCATCCACCATTAGTTATCTAGGTTTAAAGTAGCAGACACAAATTCTCCTCTTTTGAGTAGGCATTCAGAACAAATAGATAAAACTGCATTATTGTAGCATAAACAATACAGTCAATCTTTCTTGTGGTTCATAGAGGGTAAGACTACTGATTGTTCATTCCCATTGACAACTTACAGAGCAACTGTTGATACTATGAAAGAGTTCTCTGGAATACCTTCTAAGTAAGTTTCAGCTTGCTTCTTCTAAATCTTCTGTATCAAGTGTAGAGTGTTTTGGCCATAAAGTCTTGCCTTCAAGTTCTAGGAGGCAACCAAGCACAATAGCAATATTCTAGGTTATTTGGACTCTACTGGACTGCCCTGACAACAACTCTCAGGGAAGCTCCCATGCATGACCTGCACTGGGAATTTTTGACTCTTGACGGGGACATTATCACCTCAAGTTGAATAACTCCATTTAACTTACACACACACACACACACACACACACACACACACACACACACACACTGTGGTGGTTTAAATTGAATGGCCATGTCTCCTAAACTCATGCATTTGGACACTCAGTTCTAAGTTGATAACAAGGTTTGGGGATGATTAGATGGTTTGGCCTTGCTAGGGGAGGCATGTCAATAAGTACAAATTTTGACAATCTAAATACACCATTTCCTTTTTACTTTTTGCTTCATCTTTGTAGTTCAATATGTAAGCTCTCAGCTTTTATTTTATCCAACACACTTGTTGTCATGCCTCATTGCTTTGATGAACTCTTATCCCCTTGGATAGATACTAGAGAGTGGGGTGCTGCTATGAAGAATCTAACCATATATGAATCGGAGGAATGGGGAAGACATTAGGACTTTGAACTAGATAATTGGTTAAATGTAAGCAGAGGTTAATGGGCCATATTAGGAACCTGGATTACAATCCTGAAAGAATTGTGCGCTATGAAGACCAAGGACAAGAGGTCTCAAAGAAAAACAATATTATTAACTCTGCTGGAATCTCCTGTGATACCTTGGCAAAGAGTATGGTTGCACTCTGCCTTTGTCTTAAAATTTGTATGAAACTAAATTTAAAAGTAGTGAACTAATTTCTTAAACAAAGAAAATTGCAGCAAACATAATATTGAAACTGTAACACAATTATTAAGGCCTATTATGGAGGTCTGATGGAGGAAGGACATTGGTTAAATTAAAAGAAACTGCTTGGCTCTCATTGGTTAGGAGATAGGTGGGAGGAGTAAACAGAACAAAACGCTGGAGAGGAAGAGGAAGTGAGGTCAGACCCGACAGCTCTCCTCTGGGGAGCAGACGCCTCAGGAGAGACGCCATGCTCCAGGCTCCTGGGCAGACACACGCGATGAAGCTCTGAACTAGAATCTTCCTGGTAAGACCAGTGCTCACAGATTGTTAGAGATGGGTTGATTGGGATATCAGAATTAGCCAGTAAGGGCTAGAGCTAAGGGCCAAGCAGTGATTAAAAGAATACAGTGTCTGTGTAATTATTTCGGGTAAAGCTAGCTGGGCAGGCGGCTGGGGTATTGGGGATGCAGCCCCACCGCACTCCATATTACTACAGAGGTCTACAATGAGAAATAGCAAGTAGTAAGAAAGAAATACAAAATATACAATTTAAAGAGAACACACATACACACACACACACACACAAGTGCCAAGAAATTTAATGATGAACCCAAGGCTTGTACTAAAAGAAATAAGGACATTAGTGCCACTAGAGAGGGCTACCTTCTCTGCAATAGAATAAAGGAAGGGTGCTCTTATGGCAAGCCTAAGGCAGCTATGCTTCCAACTAGTAGGACTGACCCTAAATAATTTTCTGCTACTAAAAAACAAAACAAAACTTAGGAAAATAATACTCAATCTTATGTGATTCAATTAGGCTAGGGTCCATTCCAAGATGGCAGCCAAACTTGACAGTGTCAAACCTATGGTTTAAGCTTTACAGGCATTACAAATACAGGAGTGAAGGAGGTATAGGCTCTTCCTCCATGGTTTCAGAGAGCAACAAAAGCCAGGTAGCATATGATAGGATGGACTCTGTGTGAAGGTTCTGAGAAACAATTGCATGAAGTGAATCTGGGTTACAATGGAGACCCCAAGATGTTGGTGATGTCAGAGTTACGGAATATCTGCCATGGAGAGCTGCATATAAGGAGTGGAACCACCACAAGAGTGTTACAGTAAGCAAAGCTGGAAGGCTGGAGCCATCTAAGCCCTTTGATATTGTACAAGGATGTATTGGTTGTCCTTTTGGGCCCCAGTCTTGTTTTGGTCCAGTATTTTTTCACTATGCCCTTATTTATTTTGGAATGGCAACTATGTATTCTGTACCATTACATGTTGGAAAATGTACTTGCTCTTAAAATTTACAGGGTGTTATAATTAAAAGTTTGCATTGAGTCTAGGAAGAGTCTCAAATGGTATTGAGACTCTGAAAGACTATGGAGACTTTCAAAGGCTGAATAAATGCATTTTCATTATAATATAACTTGTTCTCTAACGTGTGCAGGAGTAAATGTGGTGGTTTTGATGGGACTGCCCCCAAGAGCCAATGCAGTTGAACATTTGATCAGTAGTTAGTGGTGCTGTTAAGAGAGTGGAGGAAGTGTGGCTTTGTTGGAGGAAGTATGTTGCTGGATATGGTTCTGAGAGGTTAAAAATTCAAGCCATTTTCACTTTGCTGTTTTTGTTTTGTGTTTGCAGGTCAGGTCGTGAGCACTGTCTGCTGCAAAGGCCATAACTACTGCTTGCTGATGTCTCCCTGCCTTTATAGACTCTTATCCTCAGAAACTGTAAATTAACTATTTCTTCTTTAAGTTCCTTTGTTTCTCATATTTTATTAAAGCAAGAGCAAAATAACTGCTACATGCATGCATTATATGTCCATATACTATGTTTCTCTTTGTAGTTCTTAGTTGTCCTTGGTATTTTCTATTTCTTCTCCTTCTTACTCCCTCTTTCCTTCTCAAGTGAGCCCTAGTTTATAAAATTTATGGCTATAATGTGTTTTTATAAGCAGAATGAATTTGAAAGACACCTTAAATATTTGCACATTATATTCTATAATACTATGGCAAAAACTTATGATGTCAGCTGGCATCTGTAACATCTGTAGCACATGTAACTCCTGATATAGTACTTTTATGATGAGAAAAGTAAGGAAAGAAATAAACAATAAGCGCTTTAGAAAAATACAGCATGTCTTGAAGTTTTGTGGACCTGGAGTTGTAGCTAGTGGCAGAGTGCTTGCCTAGTATGTATGAGGTTATCAGTTTAATACTAGCACCACACACACAGACACACACACACACACACACACACACACACACACACACACACACATTATTGCAGTTTTCCTTGGAGCCTGAACTGCACAAAACTCAATGATCCACATTATAATAAAATACTTAGGACTAAAAGGAAATTTTGTAAGGACATCAGCCAGAGAACACAGCCTGAGGGAAGTTGGTCATTGTTAGGTTTCAAGCCCTGAGACACAAGGCTTAAGTGTCTATTTCACATATCAAAGCAGACCTGGCAACCTGTGTTTCCCAGTATCCCTATCTGTTACAAGGTATGCTTGCCATACCTTGATCCCTACTCTGAAGTTCTCTTGCCCATGGCCTAGGACTCCCTTCCCCTAGCTCCCCTTCCCTGTACAATTCAGCCATGTTGGCTATACCAGTTTCCAGTCAGTCTCTTGGCCCAGGCTGTCTCTCTTGGTCAGCCTCTCCTCTCCCCTATCCCTTTTCTCACATAGCTCGGGGTCATGTCTATGCTGGACTCTCCCAGTGGTCTGTCTCTGGCTATGCTCTTTCTTTTATCTACAATAAAATTTTTTTCTCCACCATTCCTAGGAACAATCGTGTCTTTTCCTCTCTCTTTCTTTCTTTCTTTCTTTCTTTCTTTCTTTCTTTCTTTCTTTTTTCTTTCTTCCTTTTTCCTTTCTTTCTTTCTTTCTTTCTTTCTTCCTTCCTTCCTTCCTTCCTTTCTTTCTTTCTTTCTTTCTTTCTTTCTTTCTTTCTTTCTTTCTTTCTTTCTTTCTTTCTTCCTTCCTTCCTTCCTTCCTTCCTTCCTTCCTTCCTTTCTTCCTTTCTTCATTCCTTTCTTTTCTTTTTCATTTTATGCAGTTGTTTTGCCTGAGAATTCACTTGAGCAGTTGGAATGCAAGTCAGGTTTCAAAATCCCAGAAAGGGTTCTGTCTTTAGCACAGTGGCAGCCAGTGCAAAAAGAAGGACAAAACCAACATTTTTTATATATCTATGAATTGTAATATATCTTATGTTTGACTTCTATGCACAATTTTCATACTTCAAAACCAGTAAAATGATCAAACAACAAATCAAATATGAGGAAGACACTATTATTAATAACTAATTTTATTAAATAAAAATCTCAAGGTCATCTAAGTATGACGGCTCATGCATGTTATCTCAATGACCTAGAGGCTAATGTGGTAGTGTAAGGTGTTGAAGGCCAGTCTTGGCTATTAGTGAGTTTGATGCCAGCCTGGCTGTCTAAGACTCTGCATAAAACTTAAATTTTAATAAAGTACAAATAAGTTGACTTAGCTATGGTATAAAAAAAAGAAGAACCACTAAGTTTTCATACACTTATTGTACACAACTTGGCAATATTTCCTTCATACTACTTCATGAACTGATAAGATACCCAGCTCTTTTATTTCTGAGAATCAGCATGCTACCCATTTTTTATAGGAACTAAATATTGTCTCACTCTGGACAGATTTGTGTTTTATTTTCAGAAATGCACCATTTTCAATTTACTAACAGCAATAATCAAGACAGTTCGGAATACAGGAATTTTAATGGCAATGTACTTTTTTATTTGATGTGTCTTGCTGAATTTTAAAAATCAGAACACTAGAATTTTAATACAGCCAATGAATTGATAATAACTTGACAAAGAACATTAATGATATTAATTCATGTCTTAAGATCCTCTCTCCCTTCCAGGGAAGATTCCTGATCAAGGGGTTGTGTCTTCTTATTCCTTTTGCTTTTGACTGTTTACATTCTTCAAATCATTTTATGTGGAAAGACATGGTTTCGAGTGAAATTTCTTAATTTTCTGGCCAGAACAGTTCACAACATCATTTCTGTTTCCTCAATCCTCTCTGTACTTTCCAGCTTCAGGATTGAACTAGCAACGCTATTGAATCAACCTGCTACATGACTAACATGCAGGGACCTGCCAGAAAGTATTTTATACTTTCTACTTATTTTGAAATAAGTACAGGATTTAAGAACATGGACTTATTTGATAATCAAAATACATACACACACACACACACACACACACACACACACACACACACACACACATATATATCTTCAAACTGAAGCATTCACAACAGTTTAGAACATTTTCTCTAGACTCCTCAGAAATGTATGATAAATAGTACAATCAAAAAATGTATTTTTTCTTTTCAAGGACGTTCACTCTCATTGGCCATTCACTCCCTTCAGTCCGTCTTTGCATCTCCTTTGCTTCGCCAGTTTCTAGACATTCTTTCCCCACATCATCTTCACTCGTGTAGATGGAATCTTATGATTAGTTCTAGTCGCTGAAGGGAAGAATGGATAAGTGATAGAAAGCTGCCTTTTCTAGATGAAAATTCTCTTTATATAGGCATTCTTTCTGACTTGAGATTTGCCTCCTGAATCGAACTTATTGAGTATTTACTTGGTAATACTAAATCTCAATCATTGTGCTTTCCTTAATACAAAGAAACATGAGAACAAGAATTACATTTTAAAAAATTTCAGGAATGATGAAGAATTTCAGGAACGATGATTAGATATAATTTTAGACATTATGTTTAGAAAAGTGTTTTTAATATCTCTGCTTAGAAATTAAAGGAGTAGAATAGAGCTTCTTTTACTTCTGTATCTGCCCACATCCCTCCCAATCATATGTATGTACACACACACACACACACACACACACACACACACACACGCACGCACTTAAAACAGAAGGATGCACACATATATAAAATTACATTTTATTTTTTTATTCAATTGTTACTTTAGCATTCTCTGCAATTAAGAACCAGCTCACTAAATGAACTGTAATTATTGCAAATTGTAGTAAGCACCAGTAATTAAAACGTTGCAGTGATGCTAGCCAGCCTGCTCGATGCCCTTTGAGAGTAGCAGAAAACGATATTATGTCTTTAACTGATGTTTGTATTCCAGATAAGAAAACCTGGAAATTCAGGCCTCCACAATACTCTGGCTGAGTCTTTGGAGCACAATGTAAAGAAAGGATTAATGGTTATCCAGTGAATTCAAACTGGGAAGATAGTCAATTTGGTTAATTCCTAGCAGAAGTGGCTGTTCCTTTCAAATGTGCGGTCTTTAGGGCATAAACATACAAGGCTTCCCCACTGGGGAGAAACAGAACAATAAACTCTAATCTCTTTTTTGTTTTTGCAAGATGCTAATAGTGAGCCTTGGAGTACAAAAGCAAGAAGGAACTCCTTCGGTACCCACCCATCTTTTGAGGATCCTCACCCAGCTGCTACCCCCAGTGAACTCCCCAGCTGTGCTGTCATTTGGTAGAGTGCACTGTTATGCATAACTTAAGGCATGTGGTGTGACTCCAAAACAACTGTGAATACAGATTGTCCACGTGAAAGCCCCCAAAGTATTTGCAAGTGAGAAACAGTAGAATAAATGATTTCATAGTCATGGAAATGACCCAGATTTCAGATTTAGCCTTGTCTGACTTTGTCCTGTATTGGCTTATTTGTCTATTTGTGTTTTTTCTACGTTCATTCTTCACGATCCGAACATGCCACTGAGTGTAGAGAAACATGTAGAAATACAAATTACTATACAATGATGAATGCAAAGAACATCAACTATTATGAAAGGCAGTTTTAACAGCAAGTGTAGTAGCCCCAGAGCATTTAAGTACAATATATTTCATTAAGTCCTGAGAATCTGTGGGTTCTCAACGAAAAGACAATAAAGTCACACTCTGAGATTAGAATAACAAGTGCCATTCTGTGATGCTGAAATGAGTCTAGCCACCAAAAACTTTCCAAAGAACAGGACTCCTGGCTAGGATATGTTACTAGATGTTGGAATCTTCTAACTTAAACCCTTGAAAATCTAATCAACTGATTTTGGAAAGTGCACAAGGGAAGATGCAGCATGTTTGCTGTTGAAAAAAAACAACAAATAGTTTTGCGTTGGCTCCTTGGCCTCTTTTTAGATTGTAGTATAAATGGGAAACAGCCCAAGTACTGGCATCTCCAAGAAGAAAGAGAGATGCACTCTCTGAGCTTCTCAGGTGGTTGGAATAAATCTAGTATGAGGAAACATGTATAAGAGGAATGTCAAGCAAAGGAGTTTCCCCTTAGGAATCGGTTAAAGAACCGTCTGTACACACACAGAAAATCTTAGCAAAGCCTGAAAACCAGCTACTGAGGAACTCTGACATACACATAGGTTATAAATTGCAAAATTCAATAAAATTTACCTCATATACAAAGAATGACAAAATATGGAACAATATAAGTAAAAAAAAATCAGAAATGATGTAGATGCTGGAAGCACAGTGACTTCAAAACAGTTATAAATTTGTTCAAAGATTTTAGCAAATGTGAAATATGAATACATGGAATTATCAACCAAGAAATGAGAACTCTAAAAACAAACAATTGTGGGAACTTTCTAACCTAAGCAAATAGACAGACATTTCCTGACCTGGAAAACACTATCCAAAATGATGTGCAAATCATCTGTGGCAAGGTACCAAGATGTTTAATTTGTGCCTGGTAGTATAGAAGGAGAAAAGAGAAAAGCTAATTTGAGTAATAGAAATGAAGAGGAGCATTCTGTATCATGGTCACCTATGTGTATGTATTGACTAGGGCGAGACATGGAGAAACACTGTTAGAGCAGGAAAATACTTGTGCAGATCACATAAATGCAATACCCTCTTAGAACTACAATGCTAAAGGAAATGGTTCTGGTTGATTGTGCATCTCCATAAAAAGAGAAAATCTAATGGATAAAGACCAGTTTGTGTCGTCACCTGAGATATATATATATACACACACACAACACTTGTCACCAGTGAAATCTTATCTGCCTTTGCTCACCATGACAGCATCATATCCTCTCTGTTTACTTTCCAGAGACCTTTGGATTTACCACACTGCTTCGTGCCCATAATTCAGTTCATGTCCTTTATTTTTTCTTTCAGATGCTACATTATGATTAGTCCAGTTTTGGTATTCTGCACTGATTGAATGCTTAGTGGGTGGGTAGAGAGAACAATAAGGGCATCTATGGGTGGGTAGACTGGATCGATGGTCTAACTAAGGAGTACTATGTTAGCTAGCTAATCATTTATGTTATGGGTATTCCTTTAGAAGCCGAAGATACAGTTAGAAACAATTCAAAAACCTAATTCTACTTTTTAGTGTTCACATTTGAAAATGTTTATGGTAATATCTTGATTTAACTACCCAGTTTAGGTTTGTATTACTTCCTATATGAAATCATACCTATGTCCAAATGCTTTGCATCAAGTCATTTCCGAGTAAAATGCTAACTTAAATATAAAATTTGCCACTTCCATCAAACTTTTTATTTAATGTCAATAAAAATATATAAATAGTTTTTTGTATTCAGCAACAACTCCACATTAATATGCTCTACTTATATAAATATGTCTGCTATTCATCTTCCTGTCTTGTATAAGTGAATCCCTTGGAAAGGATTGTCTTCCTTCCCCCTAAATTCTATTCTTACTATATTCTTGGAGAAAGACCCTTATCCATCATTCAAGAATGCTTATGAGATCTACAAGATATCTTCTCTGTACACTAGATAGAGCAAAGTGCTCTTCTAAAGACTTTTCAATATTCCCTGTGTTTCTTCTGTTTAAAGTTGTGTTTGAAACTAGGAGTTAATGGAGATCACGGAATAGTCCATGTGGCAAAGGAATAAAAGCAGATATGGTTGAAATATTATTAGTATTGATACTATTGCCCACTAAGGCACTGGCAGACTAAAAGATCTATTTCATGTGGAAGCAGACAGAATAGTTAAATATAAGTAAACAAAAGTGTTACTCAGTGCTCAACAGTAAAGAGCATTAGGCACAGCTGACAGCCAGCTCAAAGTATAGCAGAAGGCTTGCGCCATATTGAGACCAGAAGCGTATAAAGTCACAAGTTTATATTCTATGGACAGGTTTAATGTCTATAAACCAATGGCTAGTTGATGACAAGGAATATCACTGAAAGTCAGGAGCATTTCTACCTTCATGCACAGAACTCATAACACATCTAAAAATTGTACTGAAGCCACAACAAATTGGATCATATATTTGACTGCAAGCATTTGAATGAGTTTGTTTTGAAATGTAATTTCAATCTTATTGCTACAAAGGAAACTTTTGTCCTTACAAAATCCTAGTTGTTCTTAAGCAGGAGGTCCTTAAATGCCATGCTAAACTCTCTTCTACACTACTTTTTATTGATCACCCCTTTTAGGCAAATAAGAATTGACTATAAATAGTAAATTCAATACATCAAGCAGTATTCACAAACTTCCTTTACACCTTAAATATTCATTCTTAGTTTGTGATTAAAATGGGTCTTGATGTCAAGAGAACAAGATAATAGTTATCACATCCAAACATGTAAGCCATGTAAATTCAATTAAAAAGGCAGGCTTCTATAGCATAGAAAAATATTTATTTCTCATATCGTGACATTATTTTTCATAATTTATAATTATTATGTTAGTATATAAAAGAGGAAATTCAAGTAAAGTCTCTGTTCATGCTACTCAACAGAACCTGACTGAAAGAGTTGATAGCAGAAACACCAGGCACAATTACAGAACGAGTTAGCAGCCGTCCTGACTTTACTCTTCAGGGTTCAGCATACACAGTGTACTACAGACTCCAAGAAATTCTACTGGGTGGCTTCTAACTCACAGCTCTCCAAAGAGTTTGTAAAAAATATTTTTGTGATGACAAATTAGAAAATTTAAATAGTGCTTCATGAGGAAAATAAGAGATTTCTCCTAATGGATAGCCATTGTCTTTTGGGAAAATCTAGGCTCAGAAAGTATAAAATCAATACAGATTTCAGAGCCAGAAACGATAGGTTAAACTCACATAAGCCGTTTCTGATTTTGCCTTTCTGAAAAGTTGTTCAAATTCTGTGAAGACTGTAAAAATATTGCCTAACAGGTGCAAAGTTCTCAGTCGACAGTGCTTTTCCATCTGTTTGTTGTTTGTTTTTGCATATGATAATCCTTTGCTGTTTTCTGAGGATACACTAAGGACTGCCCTGTGGTCATAGCTAGGGTTGATGTCCTTAAGCAAGTGGTAAGCCTCGCTGGTGGCACCTGTTCTCGGGTGAGCCAGGTGAAGGACAGTGATAGCAAGACAAGTAGAAGAGAAGTGGGGAAGTGGTTATCCCGCCCACACATTCTCACATGTCAAAAAGTGCAGCTGGGGATCTTTCTCTCAAGAGAAGCCTACAAGCACGCATGCCAATGAAAGCAAGTCCTCGGGCTGTTTGGCACGTGAGAGCCTTAATTACTGACCCCTGGTTTAGAGAGGTTAACAATAAAATTCTCTCCTTTTCTGTGAAGTTACACAGGAGAGAAACAATTGCGAGATCTGCCGGAGTAGCTAAGGTCTATTCTTCTCTCATAGAACACCTGGAGGCTCCTTTGTGTTATAAGCTCCGCGTTATCTGTATTGTCTGCTTTTCATAGTAAGTTATTCAGTGTTACAGATCAGAATGTGGAGTGTGAATGAAAACTATTGAACACTATAAATTCATGGGGGAATGTTTTTCCACAGATTCTAAACAGATAAGGCCTAAGATGATTTTCGTATTTTTATTGTCGTTGTTTTTCATTTTGTTTTGTCCTAAGAAATGACTAACAAGCATTTCTATTGGAGAAAGAACAAACATTTTTGTGATACTCTTATTCTTGGTTGAAATGGAGTGGAATTACTCTGTGGACACACTGCTTGCTCTCTCATTAGCTCATGCAACCCTCACATTCTATCCTAGCCCACAGCAAGGTATGGGTCAAACATATTCCATAAAATCTGTTTCCTTTGTTAAAAGACACTTTGTTGGCCAAATTTTCTCTCAGACTTAACCACATCTTCATAAGGATCAAAACAAACTGAAAGAATATAGAATGGAAATTATTATGCATAGAAAAAGAGAAGTTAAATATTAAACATTTTCCTCTCAAAAATCCATGGAAGTGACATGGGACCAGAAACCTACTTTTTTCCAGGGATAAATTCTGTGGTGAAACCCAGTACTGGGGAAATTGAGGTTAATAGGGAAACTACAAGTTTTATAACCCCCCGAGCTGGGTGGACATACAAACCCTAGAGAAGTGAAGTAACTGATCTTATGTTGTAATATGAGAGGTGGGGCTGAGTCCCCAACACCCCGGCTGCCTGCTAGCTTATGCCTTGAAATAATTACACGGACACTGTATTCTTTTAAACACTGCTTGGCCCATTAACTCTAGCCCTTACAGGCTAATTCTCATATCCCGATCAACCCATCTCTAATAATCTTTATAGCATCAGTCTTACAGGGAAAAATTCTAGCCTACGTCCATCCTGGGTCTGAGCTTCATCACGTGTGCCTCAGAGAGCAGAGCTCTGGTGTCCTCCTAGGAGAGGGGAGCATGGCATCTCTTAGCTCACTTCCTCTTCCTCCCAGCATTCTGTTCTGTTTACTCCTCCCACCTATGTTTTAACCTATGAGACCAAGCAGTTTCTTTATTACTTAACCAATGGCCTTCCTCCATCAATCTTATAGTTCTTGTTTTATCCTTTCTCTCTCTCTCTCTCTCTCTCTCTCTCTCTCTCTCTCTCTCTCTCTCTCTCTCTGTCTGTCTGTCTCTCTCCCTTCCTTCCTTCCTTTCTTGCTTCCTTCATTTCCCCTTTTTGTATCGCTGGTAGTTCCAGATAGCCAGAAAATGGCTAGACTCAACAAACTGCAAAAGTACACTAGCCAAAGCAAACCTCCTTGTTGGTGACATACATGTACAGAATCATGGAATCCCACAGAACAAATCAACAATGGACAAACGAGTACTGTAATTTATCTCGGAGGCCATCAGACTGTTTGTCCCACACTACATTCTGATTCCAGTTACAGTTTAGTTATGAGTATTTGTTCTCTCACAGAGACTAAACAATGGGTAACTGCTTTCTTTTATCTTCTGCTTTGTTATGAAAATGTCAGCTTCGTGTTTGCCTCTTTCAATCTTTAAATAGTGTCTTAAGCTTGTGAAGTCATTCAGCTCCATTTCTTACGACTGGGGTAAAATTTGTAAAACAAACCAAGAAAGAAGTTTTTCCATGTGAGAAAGGAATCCCATACCAATGCCTCTTGTATCTCCTTCTGCTTTCATGGGTCCATAATCAGCAGGTTTATATGATAAAAGGAGATACCGCCTAGTATCTTGTAGCACCAAACTGTAAATATGGAATTGCAGAGTGAGGATAATTACCTTGTCAACTGTACTTTCCCCAGACTTTACTGCCAAGTGCTTTAAACCGTGATCATAAAATGGGAAGTTCAGAGCCTCAAAGCATGTGGACTCTGCTCTGAACCTGAATGCTCACTCAGGTCCTGTTCCTGTGCAGCCAAAAGGAGGATCCATCTGCCTTTGTGTTCTCAAACCTTGTTCTCTGAACAGAATAGTTTTCTTTAGTGTTTTTTGCAGTGATTCAAAGATTAAACATGTACGTATCTTTTTAAACAAATATATTGTTCTGGAGATTGGTTTCCTTCCATCTCCAACCTTCGGCACTGTGCTGAAAAGCCCACTTTATGCTGGTAAATCATGTCTTCTGTAGCTGTGGATAAACTCATTTAATTTGACTCGGTTGCCTCTAGGTGTTGCCTAAGGTATAGTGATATGTGTTTTAATTCAGTCGATTTTTAGAATAAAAAAGATACTTCAGAGTGATTTAGAACAGCAACTTGTCCAGCCCAAGATTACTACTGATAAATATATTAATATCATTTAAAGTATCTTAGGCTCATTCAGTTTTCTGCTCCCAATAGAAAAAAGATAACAGTATTTATGTGGTAGGATTTTCATGAGGATTGTGAAATATCAATGTATAAACACCCAATCTACAAAGAAGCTGTGCACAGAAATCATGCACAAGATTCCACTTAAGGTTACCATTGATGTAGTTCTTTTCATGTAATAATTTTGCACAGAAATTATAACAGAATATTCACTAAATTTGAATTTCTGGAACACCATATTCTTTACTGAAAATGATTTGTAACTTAGAAAAAGGTGTTATTCTTCCAGGAAAGGGAGCATCAAAGTTTTGCACTGACTTCTTCAAAAACATTATTTAAAGATTCCTTTGTTCCATGCTGACAGCTATAAGATTTTAATATAATCATCAAAGAAAGAGCTTCTTCATGATTTTCAGCTTGAAACATTAAAAGCATTGTAAGACAAAACTTTGACAGAGAGTTAATTTCTCAATATCTGAATCTTCTGTGTCAACAAGAAGGCTCACAGAGATTGACCAGAAAAAGAGAGGGGAGGAGAGAGGGACAGAAACAGAATTCCTTCTAGAAGATAATGCCAGGTTTAATTAGGAAAATTTTTCCTCAAGAAATTTCAGAATGAAAAAAAAAGGAAAAAGGAATGTGAATTTACCTTGAAGTTAAAAGAATGATGAAAGTAGACATTGAAAAACGATTTCTCAAAGCTAATTTTTAAATAAATGACTCTGCTGCATTGGCTCAGTGTAGGCGTGTGCCATTCACTTGGTTGTGAGCTGCTGTGTAGTCAGCTCTTCTGACTGAACTGTGATGAGGTTTGCACAGAGCGCCCACACTGGCGGTGCAGCAAGACTCCCACTCTTAACTTGAACTAACATCATAGAACAAATGTAGACTTACCCTTGGAGAGGCAGTCTTCAAACATGATGATAATAAAATCTATATAATTACAGTATTTGTGTTTCTTGGAAATAAACATTCTAGAGAGACTGCAGAGTCTTGTTCAAAAGCGGTCCATTGCTGACTCTAGCGGCTGCAATTATCTACCTGTGATAACCAGGAGCTTCGTTATCTGGGGACCTAATAGTGAGATGAATACAGATATCCGTGTCTGATGATAAGTGAATAACAATTATTTATCACACATTTATGAAAAAATTATGTCCACTCAGCGGAGTTAGAGTACCTACCCTAGATTGTCTGAAAACAAATTATGAAACTTTGTTGAGGAGATTCCACAGTCAGGCAGGGCTCGGACAGTAAGAGCTCAAGATCACAGCTTCAGAAGTAGGGAACGAGATTGCTAGTTATGAGCTTTTATTTAATTACTGTGAGAAACAAGGATGAGTATTAGGGCTATGGTGACTCAACAGAGCAAGGCATTGCTGAAGGCTCTTTGGACTTGAATAAAGAGAAAGGAGAATTTAGTGTAAACAAGCTTGAATTTGTTTTCCAGAGAGAGGTATTCCTGCTGCTTTTCCATGGATTTGAAAACAGATTTGGAAAGCATCACGTCTGTTCAACATCTCTTCATTTGTTCTTTGCTTTGAACTAAGAGTTATTCTGACAATTCATATGTTTCTGCTGATTCTAAATCTGTGTCTTTGTTTATTGTATGTAGCCCTGCTAGTCCTTTTTATATTTGGTGAATGAAATATATTTCATATTTATGAATAAAACTATTCCTGATGGTCTTTGTAATTCAGAATGTATCTTAAGTGGGTGGGGGTAGGCATTTGAAGTATGTTCTTACCCTCCCAAAGAATTATAATGGTTATAATTTGACTACACGCAGACTCATTTTGCATTGCCAAAATTGTGTAGCCTTCTTGTTTTGTCAACAGGAAGTAGAAGTTCCTTGACCACAAAACTGTTAAAATTGGTAGTAGTTTGGGAGTATAGTGAATGGGATCCCCTTACTTTTCTTCTAAGAGTTTGGCAATAAGTATTGACCAGAAAATTCTTGGGACTGAGCCCTCTGGTCTGGAACATGTTTCCTGTTCATTACCCTGCAGCCCGACTTAGGCATTTTGAAGTTACAATACCAGGAACATCTGTTTTGAACTTCTTTAGTGTTTGAAAGTAATTTCTAACTGAACTTTGCAGTGGGCTTCATTGAAGAGATGGGGTTCATTTTTGTCATTCTATATATCATTCTTACTTCTTAATATTTGCTTTATAACCTCAGAGGCGGTTGTGTTGTGATGACTGGAAAATAATAAATTGAATCTGTTAAGTAGTGTTGATGGGGCTGTAGAGTTGCCTCCAGTCAATAGTACTTGTTTTCTCTTACAGGAGACCTGGGTTCAATTTTTATTTTTTTTTTTTTTTCTTTTCGAGACAGGGTTTCTCTGTGGCTTTGGAGCCTGTCCTGGAACTAGCTCTGTAGACCAGGCTGGTCTCGAACTCACAGAGATCCGCCTGCCTCTGCCTCCCGAGTGCTGGGATTAAAGGCGTGCGCCACCACCGCCCGGCCTGGGTTCAATTTTTAGCACTCACATGGCAGCTAAAAACCTTGTGAAACTCCAGTCCCAGGTTATCTTATGCCCTCTTATGACTCCTGTAGGCACTATCCCATCAGGCACACACATGGTACACACACACACACACACACACACACACACACACACACACACCCCACACACACGTTAAATATTCAGAAACATAAAAATATAAGTAGTTTTGAATATACAACATTAGACCTTGACAAGTACGTTATGATAATCGGTTGCAACCTCTTAAGTCCGTAGAGCATTTGATGCTCTAGAAGCAGATACCAAGACAAAATGGGAAATTTGAGCAGTCTATTGAATAAATGAATGTGGAAGGGAAAGGAAGATTAAGCAGGAAGACAGGGAAGGCTTTCACAGCAGTGTGAACGTCTGACACCATAAACCAAAGAAATGTAGGAAGAAGAAAGTAGAATTGAAAAGTGCTGCCAGCTGCATCACAGTGGTCATGAAGTCTCAACTGAGCTAATGGGTACCTTCAAAGAAAAGTAGGGTCGAATTGGCCAAGTAAAGAGAGACAGTGAGTAGCTTTCCTGCAGCGGTGTATTTGACAGATAGAAACTGAACTAGAGCACACCCCCAGGCATGCTGTGGTAGTGGCTGAAGCAGAGGCATTTGGAAATGGTTAGGAAACTCTGTGCTGGGGTTCCTAGCCAAGGTGTTTGTTCCTTGGTGTGTCACCCACGGTTGCATGCTAGTCTTTCACTGTACTGTGCTTCCTATGAAAATTTCATCTAGGAAAGAAAAAAAAAGATATGAAAGTTTCAAAAATTAACTGAAGTATTTTATATAATATTATTGATTATTAAAGAAATGTTTCAAAGTCCTGAGTGTTAATCATGGGAGATTGATACTGTCTATTTTAAAATGTTTTGGCATCATTTCATTTCAGGACTTTATTTTATCCTTTTTCAGATAGAATACCTTTAAAATTTTATTATGAGAAAAAGGCTTTCCTGGTATATCCTGGCTGTCATTATATTTTGATGTGGTGAGCATAAGAAAGCATGATCTATCATATATGGTATATATATTATGCTTTTAAAAATGTTCATAAGAAAAAAAATGACACTAGAAAATATTCAAGACTATTACTTAGGAGAATAAAAGAACAAACTGCACCATGTCCTCCTGCTTCTGTTAATATACCCAAGTTTGTAGCAGCCTTATTCCTGAGTATTGAGACATTTCCTGTATTAATGGGGTTTGTGTTTGCAAGTGTCCTGTATGATAAATTCATCTTCCAGTACTGAACAACAATAAAATAGCTACGGATTTTGAGAATTCAAGATAACCGCTTGCAAACAAGTTCCCATACACATACACACATCCTCAAGCACACACACGTGATTATGGCCAGAGCACACCTGTTGCAGAAACCAGCACTGGACAAAAGAGCTTTCCTGCAGAATTTAACTCACTGAAATACAAGCACAGATGGGCTAAGTTAACAGGCAGGAATAACTGTCTTATATCTAATTGTGTTTGATGAAGCTTCCATCTAAAACAATCAATGTCCTTAACCTTACAAACCATGGCCCAGAGGCAGCATGCTTAACTCTACTTAGTTCTAACAAATGACAAGGTCTCCATGTGTGGTCATGTGGTCTACAACATGTTTTTCTGTAAACCTCACTGCTATTCACTATGTTTGGGATTACTTTTGACTTGTGCTTTACATTGCACACACAGTGTGTTGGAAAGGTAGTGCATGTGTTAATAAAAGGCAATACAGAACACTGAAGAAACAGAAGAGAGTATTCAAAATTTTTGAATTCATAATAAATAGAAGATCATAGCTTTGCATAAGACTTATTATCTAAAAGAAGATTTAATTAAACACTCCAAAACTTAGCTGCACATGGAAAGTGGAGATAACTGGTTAGAGAGGAGGAAGAATGATCTAGAAAACAACTTTTTCTAAACTTAAATTGTCTAAAATATTTTTACGTTAATATTAGTTCCAGAGATAACAAGAACTGGATTCAAGGACATGAAGATTCTTCCTGGTGAATGTGCCATTCATAATGCTTTGGATGCCACTATGAAGAAATTTGGGATCTAAGCAGAAGCAAAGCCTAGAGTAAGAGGTTTATTTGATACCCAAGTAAGCTTCACTACAAAGTGAGAATAATACACCAATCCATGTGTAAAGCAGATAAAGTGTTGTCTTGGAAAGCCATGTTCCATTCGTCTGAATAAGTCTGAAATTCATTACAGAAGAAACTAATACCCCATTCTTCTTATTGACTAACTTCTTCATCACCAGGTCTCTTCATCACCCACAAATTCCGCTACCATCACCTTAGCCATATTTTGACATAGCTATCTAGATAACTGTTGGATTGTCGAAGCCTTCAATTTTATGTTACTTCCCCCAAGATAGTCTCCAGGATTCAAAAAAAAAAAAAAGAAAGAAAGAAAGAAAGAAAAGAAAAAAGAAAAAGAAAGCTTATGGGGAAATCAAAACTACGTATGTTTTAATCTTAAAAGCTATGAGAAAGAACAGATAAATGACTTCCAAAGAAATGACAATTAAACTGACAGCATCAATAGACACCAGAAACAAACGGAACAGTGTTTCCAAAGTGCTACGGGAAAATGCTTGTCAAAATCAACTTGCTAAGAATTAGTGAGTGCATATCAAACGAGACTACTCTTCTGTTCTTACTGAATTTTAACATAGTTCTGCTTATAGACCCTGAGCGAACCAGCGCATGTCACTGGATAGATAGATGATGTAAATTGTTTGACTCACCAAGAAAGAAACAAATACTATCAATTAAACTGTAATATATCATCAACTGTAATACTCATCCCAATTGCAGATAGTAGAAGTATAAAATGCAGAAATTCATAATGATCTTTTTCAAAGAAGAAATGCTTTAATAAGGAATCAATACTGAAGATTGCAGTAAGTTAGAAACAATGTTGAGCTAACTGTGTGTGCTTACAAACAGGCTCTGGCTAAAGTTAGTTAGCAAATATATTCAACAATAATGCAGATGCAGCTGGTGGGAGAAATCGTGTTAAGGATACTCTAAATCTTTTTATGGTTTATGGAAAAGGTAGCAAAATCCATGTGCATGGTTGAATATGTTAACCATCTTAATGGTAAACTATGTGTGCAAAAATAAAAATGAGGCTCCCAACATTCAAAGTGGGTATCAAAATACAGAAATCTTTTTTCACTTAACAGAAAACAATAGAAAGAGTTAGATCTATATGTACAACTACTCATAGATTTCAAAACAATGACGACTTACAGAACAATGATGAGGGTATAAATAAAATTTGTATAATCTATGAAAGCAGTATCTGAAACATGCATGTGGTGACAAACATGAAAACATTGGGTGGGAAGATGGCTATCCAGTGCTTAAGCCTGATGGTCTCTGAGGGAAAGAGGAGGAAGGTAAGAAGTGTGACAAGAGTGGCAAAGATATATGTGTTGTTACATTTTTCCGTCTCATTTCCAGAATTTGACCTTTAAAACATAACTATAGCAAAATTTTACAATTCCTTTGTCTACATCCCCAGATCTGCCCTGATAATTTCCTGGTTCAATTCAGCAAGGTGTTAGACTATGGCTCCATGTAATTGGTTACCATTCCCTTCCTTGCAACCCCTAAGTTCCTCTTGATTTGCTTTTTGATTATATATGTGTGTCCACTTGTTTGTTTCTGTTGTAATATTCTTCTTGTCACTATTCACACAGCCATTTTCTAAATTTCAGTAGGAGTAAATTTTTTAAGTGTCTGTTTGACACGTAACTTTCAGAATAGACCACTGATACTTCAAAATCTTTAGTAAAACTTGTTAGTCTCCTTAATATTTAATTGATTCTTGAATACCTATTAAGGTAATTTCTACTTTGTCTATGCTTCAGTTCTCACCCAGTATTGGTGACTTGCATTTCATAAGTCATGTTTAGCTCTGTCAATTGATGCAGACTAAAGTCACCTGAGATTAGAAGAATTGAGATGTTTATTATATCAGAAATGTCTGTGGGCATATCTATGGGGAATTGTCTTGGTTATTAGTTTATATAGGATGTTTCCTTCCATTGTCTGTTGCACCATTCCTTGGGCAATTGGTCCTGGAGTATATCAAAATGTCAGCTCAGAATGATTCATTGAATAAGCCAAGTGAACATTCCAACAACCAGCATCCTTCCATGTTTCATGGCTTGAGCTTCAGTCAAAGTTGGATTGTGACCAGGAAGTATAAGCCAAGTAAACACACTTCTCCTGAGTTGTCTTCCACCAGAATGCTTTTATTTTCTTTCTTCTTCCCTGCTCCCCTCAGTAACAGAAAAAGAAACTAGAACACAAATTGGTACAAGGAGTGGTTTTGTTTCTGTGATAAACCTGACTGTGTGGCTTTGCAATATTTTGTGGAAGAATTTGCTACTCTGGAGAGGAAAAGCTATAGAGTGATGAAGGCAAAACTTAAAACATCATTCTGGTGTGAATTTCAAAGTTAGCAATTGTGAGAGAAATGTGCATAGTAGACATTCAGTTAATGGGGCTTTAATAGGAAGCAAAGATGTTTAGGGACCTACACCTATATAAGGATTTGTTCTTGTGATTCTTTGGCTAAAATCTAGCTGCATGCTGCCAGTGTCCTGGGAATACAGAGGAATCTGAGTTAAAAACTGGTAGAATGTGTTCTCATGCAGAATCCTCAAGACAGTAGGTGCTGATGTTTTCTCTGCAGAGTTTCAGTCTTGGTTTTGTAGAAACTTTCCTCACTATATAGACACAATGGTTATGGTTTATCCTTACAGCAATAGAAACCCTAAGAGACAGGTGATTGTTTTATCTTCCAGTTTGGTTGGACACAGGCCATCAAGGTGAATAAACCATGGTGACAGATGTTTGAGAAGTTGGCCATCTTTCATTCTCACTCAGAAAGCAGAGGGAAATGAATGTTGTTTCTTAGTTTCTTTTCTGTTTCTTTTTTTTTTCTTTTCAATTCTGTTTTGGACACCAGCCCATGGGATGGTACTGCCCACATTTAGAGTGGGTCTTTCCATCTCCAATAATCTATCCCAGAAAACCCCTCATAGGCACACCTGTAGATTTGCTTCCATGTTGATTTTCCAATTCTGTCAAACTGACAATCAAGAATAACCATGACAGTTATCTTGCTTTTTTGTATAACTATACCTAAAAGCAGTTAAGATATCTGTCATCCTTGTCAATCAGTTTGATGGATGTGGTTTGTGCTTACTGGCATGTAGACTTAGTTATTCTGTAGTTTCACCTGCCAGGAATCTCAAGCCTTACCAAATGCTTCACACTTACAAAAATGAGTGGGTGTTTAAGAAGAAGAGAGGTTGATCAGTTGTATAAAACCATGGAAACATAAATGTAAATTTCTGTAGTTTTCCATTTTGGAAATGGCAACTCCATTGAAGTGTGGGTCAAAGATGTAGCCTATAATATTATATATAACTTTCTTTTTGAGCTTCTTCTTATATATTGGTCTGTCTTGCTGCTGGGTTAAGAGAGAAAATGGTTTTCTTTTGTTCATGCTACTGAATAAACAGTGTTTCAGTAATAGATAACCAGTGACAAATGCAAAACCTAGAATGCCATTTTTACTTGGCTGAATGCTTGACTTTTAAATAGCAGTGCATGCTGTTGCCTTTAGGAACACCAACAGTAGAGACCTTTGGGAAGAAAGAAGAAAATTTTTCTCACACCAGCTTTCTCTCCATTTTTTTTCAGCCAATATAAAACATTATTGCAAGTTATATGTTTTACCCAGCACCTATAATTTATTTTTTATTGAAAATAAATGATTTTAATCATACAACATACCCCGATTATAGTTTCTCCTCTCTCTACTCCTCCTAGTTCCTCCCCACTTTCCCTTCTCTCTGGGTCTATTCCCTTTCTGTTTCTCAATAGAAAAGAATAGTTTTCTAAGACATAACAACCGAACATGGCAAAATAAAACATAATAAGATGAAGCAAAAATATCTCACATTGAAGTTAGACACAGCAACCCAACAGTAGGAAAAGAGTCTCAAAAGCAGAGACAAGAGTCAAAAACCCACTGGGTCTCACAGTCAGGAGTCCCATAAAAATGCTAAGTTAAGCTATAGCAATACTAGGTATGTAGAGGACCTGGTGCTGACCATGTGACCCTCAGCATACCAGGACTTCCCTTAACTTAAGTTACTAAGCAGACCTGTGTTTGTAGATGTTATGACCTAAAAATTGCATAAAGAAAACTTTCTAAAAGAAAATTAGAAAATAAAAATTCTGCCATTGCCATTGCCTACTTAGTGCTCATCATTTAAAAAACATATTTCTAATAGAATTACACTGACCAATTATGGAATTCCTTGTAGAAGATAAACTGATGGAAATTTTTAAATGATCAGAATATAAAGTCTCACAGCAACAATTCTACTATTATACTTTCTAGCAGACCCAAATTGCAATGACTGTGTACAAAAGCTAATGGAATAATACATATCTTAATTTAGGGTGGAAGGGTTATTTTAATGCACACACACACACATACACACACACAAGCAAATGTTATGAGTGATACTTGGTAGTGTAGGGGCATAAAATAATTAGATCATATTATTAAAGTGCCAACCTTCTAAAATTACTTTTCTATATCTTTTTCCTTTTTCATCGAGGACCAGAACAAGTGAAAGACAATAGTAACTAGTTTATATTTATTTATTATACTAATTTATATTTATTTATTTTTACTTTTTTGACAAAAAGCATATTCATTTAATGTTTAGCAATATTGTTTACATATTAATAAACATTGCAATAGGAATATTTGATAGAAATTATAGGGTTAATTTTTATGCTCAATTTTGCATATGTGTATATGGATGTTCATGTGAATTCAAAAGTTAAGGACACCTGAAGAGCTTATCAAATCTCATGAAGCTGGAGTTTTGGGCATTTGTCATCCTTGGACATAGGTGAGGCAAACCAAACTCAGGTATCTGAAAGAGAAGTTCATGCTCTGAACATCTGAGTCATCTCTTCAACCCTTATATAGTCTTGTTAAAAGGAGGGGATTTTTAGAATACAAAATCTCTCCTCTGAGAACAGTCATTTTGAATCTCTTTCCGAATGGGTCAATAAACAAAGTACTCAGGGAGTAGTCACAGCCAGATACTGCTATACTTGTGGTCAGTGGGGTTACAGCAAACCCAACTGTCACAACTGCTGCCTCAAAAGAATAACGTTCAAAAGAATGCGAAAATGGTTCGGGCTACTACAATGCACAAAAAGCTGAATTCACAGAACCTCCACAGAAAAGAAAAAAATTTGACAATTTGAATCTAGAAAAGACAAACTCCTGTTATTTATTTTAACAATTTTAGTTTTTTTCTTAAAATAGTTACATCCATGTTCCCATGAACATTAAAATGCTTACATGAAATAAGACAGCTCAATGTAAAGAAAACTGGGCAATTGCTATTTTGTTTGTTTATTTTGTAAGGTGAACATCACACGTTTAGTAGAAGAATGTCTGGAGTCAGATGCAGCAGAACAGAAATGGAAGTGATATGGCAGAGATTAAAGTAAGGCACTGGAATGAATTCCTTCTATGTCAACATCCAAAGAAGAGAATTGAGACTAGGCTACAAATGTACCTGAACACTTGGGTCTTCATACCCCATGCACTTTCATGGAGATACTTATGTGTCTTTCTGTGTGCACCATAATCCTCTATACCGTAAAGTCAACGCACAATAGAAAACAATTGCTAATAAATTTCCTGAGAAGATGGGCAGAAACTCTTTACGGCCCCTGTAAAATCTATAAGAGAGTCAGTTTAGGTATTATTAAATTACAAAATAGCATACACTGCAGTAGAAGTAAGGATGCCCTCTTTTCCTACTAACAACAGGATTTTGGTGTAAATTTTATTTTTTATTACTGGCTGTTTCCTTTTAAAGTGTCCATACGTTTTTGGAATATGAAACTTAGGTCAGTTCGCATGACATGATATAATTAGGGTGTTCATCTTTTCGAATTGAAAAGGATTTATGCAAGTTTTGAGAAGCATTGTGAATGATAAAAGAACTGCAAACCTCTTTACCTGATTGTTACTGTAACCTTTATACTAAAAAAATTTGTAATGTCCCAAGTTCAGAATCACAGTTACTCAAGTTCTCTACATCCAAATATAAATAGACATGCATGAAAGTAATTTCTCCTGACCTACATTCCCCTCTACCGTGGAGGACAAACTGTTTAAAGTGGTGTGAAACAGAGCCCTTACCTTTGTTCTCTGCTGTCAGGGAGAGCACAGAATTGAACATTTTGATTTAAGTAAATTGCTTAAACCTTTGTGAAACAATGATCTAATATTTGTATCTGCAATAAAATAGCCTTGATGGGACAAATGTAATTGTTTTGTTCATTTTAAACAGTGGTCAGGGGAATCAATTAAATAGTCATAGAGACACATAGATTAGGTAGATATATGAATAATGAAAATGATGATATAGTTATAGTAGTTAGATCAAGATAGTTTTAGTTGGCTGAGATATAGAAATATAAGCTATGTTGATATTGTTTGGGAAACTTAGTGACACATATCAGCATTTAAGTCACTAATACCGTCTTATTGTCTTGCATGTAGAAATTACATTTATTTGTCCCAATTAAATATGAAACAGCAATAGCCATTAAATCATTGTTTATAGTCTTAAAAATTTAGAGATTCATATGTGCTGCGCAGCTTTTTATCAACTCAAAACAAGCAAGGTTCATTTGAGAAGGGAAATTTCAACTGAGGAAACGTACCCAATTGATTGGCTTGTAGGTAAAGCCAGTGGGCCATTATTTTGATTAATGATTAATATGAGAGGGTCCAGACCATTGTGTGCACTGCTACTCTTGAGAATCTGGCCTGGAGTTGTACAAGAAAGGAAGATGAGCAGTCCCTGAAAATAGTTTTTTTTTTTTTGTCATTGTGTTTATTTATCACAGCAACAGAAAACAAAATAAAGAAAAAAATGGTACTAGGAGTTGGATATTGCTTTGACAAACCTGAACATATTGTTTGTGAGTGGAGGAAGATTGTAGTTTTCAGAATATTGGGCTTGAAAAGCCATTAACAATCAAACTTAATGGGCTCTTCTGTAGGGTCTTAGAAGATAAGAATGTCGACAACACTGCAGAAAGGGGAGACCCAGCTTGTAAGTTTCAAAAAGAAGTTTGTAACACTCTCAAAACTTCTCTCACAGCTGTTTGTATGATGTATTTGAATTAAGTATCTGTAGCTTCTGGTCAAAGGATATGAAGAATCTTCTGTTATTAAAAGGGACAGTAACACTGATATGAAACCTTTGCTTTACTTGCACAGTTGATGTTGCTTTGCTGGAGCTGAGAAACCAGCTGTGTTTAGAAAGAGACCAGGATCAATGAGATTAAATATTCTATAAATTAGTTCTTTATGGTCAGTGCACAGAAGCTCTGGTTGCTTGGAGGAAAAACGCTACAATTCAAGCTGGATCTTCATCCCAGCAATGTATATGTTTTTCTACACAATACTGATTTTGAAGGCATAAAATGGTCATGGAATACAGGTAAGTTTGTCCTTGTGAGAGGCCAGGAGAGACCATTGGTAAATGTGTTGTTTATAAAAAAGACCTAAGTATGAAGGAGCCATAGAGAAAAGTTGAGACTTAGTACCATGTTGCAGGATTGGAGTCTCTGCAGAGCTTAGGGGGCCATTGATGAAAGTGCACCATCTTTACTGGAGAGTTCAAGATATTGAAGACACAAGGATTATAGTATGGCCACCGAGGAGAGAAGAAGGTATTTAGTGGAGCTGTTCTAAGCCTGTAAGACAAGTTGTTCATGCTATGAATGGCAGAATTGGAGAAATAGAAATTTCCAAACTCTTTAGAGTCCAGAAGGTAGATGAATGAATCCCAGATATCAGACACAGAGCTATCTATATAATTAAAATTCATATTTCCTTTTATTATATTTTAAATCATCCCTGGTTCTTCTATCTTAGAATAAGAAGTGTTTAACTTCTTTTTATATTTTACAGGGGTGAGTATTTGAGACATGTTGGACTTTTAAAAAAAACATTTGAGTTTGAAAGAGAAGTTGGGCTTTTAAAATGCTGTTTTAATAACTATGGGACTTTAAAGCCTTATTGTATTTTATATTGTAATATTAATGCTAACATGATCATAAGGACAAGCAAAGAAGGAAACATTAAGATTTAATAGTTAGTTGTTTGTCAAGTCAATATAGGGTCAAATGTTCTAGGTAGTTTTTGTCAATTTGACAGAATCTAGATTTATTTGGGAAGACAGAACCTTAATTGATAAAATATACCTATCAGATTGGTCTGTAAGTAAGTAAACTGTGGAGCATTCTTGGTTAGTTATTTAATATGGAAGGTCCCAGCCAACTGTGAGCAATGCCATAACTAAGCAGGCTGTCTGGGTTATATAAAGAAAGAAGGTTGAGAAAACCATGAAAAGTAGGCCAATAGACACAATTCGTCCATGGCCTGTGGTTGAATTCTCACCTTGAGTTTCTGCCTGTCTTCCTTTCTTGACCAACTATAATTCAGTCTAGTAAAGTAAAACAAATTGTTTCTTTCCCAAGATGATTTTGGCCACAGTGTTTATCGCAGTGTCGTAGTTTGAATAATAATGGTCCCCATAGGCCGACAGGAATTGGTACTGTTAAGAGATGTGGCCTTATTGGGATAGGTGTGACATTTTTGGAGGAAGTATGTCACTAGGGGGTGGGCTTTCAGGTTTTAGAAGATCAAGTTGGGCCTAGTGGTTCATTGTCTCTTCTTGCTGCCTGCAGATCGAGATTTAGAACTCTCAGTTTCTCTCCAGTACAAGGTCTGTCTGCATACAGCCATGCTTCCTGCCATGATGAAAGCAAACTAAAGTTCTGAACTATAAGCCAGCTCCAATTAAATGTTTTTCTTTATAAGAGTTCCCTTGATCAAATAAAAATATTAATTAAAAACTAACAAATAGCCACATTAAACCTTATAGAAGAGAAAGTGGGAAGTACACTTGAATGCATTGGCACAGAAGACCACTTCATAAATATAACCCCAGTAGCACAGACACTGAGAGAAACAATTAATAAATGGGACCTCCTAAAACTGAAAACCTTCTGTAAAACAAAGGACATGGTCAACAAGACAAAATGACAGGCTACAGAATGGGAAAATATCTTCACTAACCCCACATCAGACAGAGTTCTGATCTCCAAAATATACAAAAACTCAAGAACTTGGTCATCAAAAGAACAAATAATCCAATAAAAAATAGTTCTAAACAGAGAACTCTCGATAGGGGAATCTACAATGGCTGAAAGACACTTAAGAAAATGTTCAACATCCTTAGTCATCAGAGAAATGAAAATCAAAACAACTCTGAGATTCCATCTTACACCTGTAAGAATGGCCAAGATCAAAAACACTGATGACAACTTATACTGGAGAGGTTGTGGGGAAGGGAATACTCCTGCATTGCTGGTGAGAATGCAAGCTGGTACAGCCCCGTTGGATATCAGTGTGGTGATTTCTCAGAAAATAGGGAAAAAACCTTCCTCAAGACCCAGTAATACCACTTTTGGATATATATATATAAAGGATGCTCAATTGTGCCACAAGGACATGAGCTCAGCTATGTTCATAGCAGCATTGTTTGTCAAAGCCAGAACCTGGAAACAGCCTAAATACCCTTCGACCAAAGAATGCATAAGGAAAATGTGGTACATTTACCCAATTGAGAAAAAAAATAGCATCTTGAATTTTGCAGGCAAATGGATAGATAGAGCTAGAAAACATTATTTTGAGTGAGGTGAGGTAACCCAGACACAAAAAGACAATTATCACATAAACTCATTCATAGGTGGTTTTTAAACATAAAGTAATGAAAACCATCCTAGAAACATAATCCCAGAGAATTTAGACAACAATGAGGACACTAAGAGAGACTTACATAAATCTAATCTACATGAGTAGTAGAAAAAGACAAGCTCTCCTGAGTAAATTGGGAGCATGGGGACCTTGGGAGAGGGTTGAAAGGGAGGGGAGAGGCAGGGAGAAGAGCAGAGAAAAGTGTAGAGCTCAATAAAATCAATAAAACAGACCAACAAACAAAAAGACAAACAAACAGCAAAAAATACTTCACTCTTCTATCTTTCATACCACTCCATGGCCTCTGAATTTGTTTTATTGGCATTAGGAGCTGCTATGTATCATGCTAGAGGCCCCTTTGTCTAAAAAGCTTTACTTGCAAATGTTCATTGTGTATTATAACTAATATTTTATTTGTATGTTTCATTTTCATTTTATCTTATTTTTACTATTTCTTTTTCAGCTTTCCTTTAAGGAGTGGGCACTATAATCGTAAATGAGAATACAGAAGGATGGGGAAATGAGTGAGATTAGGGTACATGATGTGAAATTCAATAAAAAATATATGATAAAAATGTATTTCATGGTCATGGTATCTCTTCCCAGAAATAGAGACCCTAACTACAACAAAACTTGGTACCAAGGACTGAAGTATTATTGTGATAGGCTTGACAATGCTTTTGTTTGGAGAAGTGTGAATTTTGGGGATTTTGGATAATGAAAGCAGTGGAATGATTTAAGGACCTTTAATGATTTATTGGTCTTAATGGGCCCTACTAGTAGGAGTATGGAAAACAGTGGTGCTGAGGGTGATTTTAATTGTGGGGTCTGGCTCAAGAGGTTTCAGAAGTGAAGAATATCAGTATGTGCCCTAATATTCTTGTGATATTTTTGTAAATAATATGCCTGATTCCTGCCTTTATCCAAAAAAATCTGTATAGGGCTAAGCTAAAGAGGTGTGGACTAAGAATTTTGGCAGGGGAACTTTTCAGATAGACCAGTAGTGACTGTATTGCTTGGTTACTAGTGGCCAGGCTTGTGCAAATTTCTAAGGAAAATGAGTAAGAAAAGCTGAGAGAAGAAAAAATATAAAATATACCATTTGAGGATAAAGAGGCACCACAAGTGTAAACAGGTTAAAGAAAAGCCTGGTGCTAAGTGAAATAGAGGGAGAGACAACCTCGGAGCAAAACCCCTCCCAACTAAACTTTCAACTTGCGGAAAATAATTCAAGAGAAGTGAAAAGGAAGAAAAGCTTAGGACCAAGTGTGGTGGTGGCACGTGTCTTTAATCCCAGACCTCAGAATGCAGAAGATGTCCTACCTTTGAGTTTAAGGCCAACCTAGTCTACAGATCCAGTTTCAGGACAGCCAAGCTTAGACAGTGAAGGAAAACAGGAAACAAAATGCTGGTGAAGGTGTAATTAAAAGAGAGGACTATGTTCCAGTCCCAGCAAGCAACAGAACTTGGCAGCTTCAGCCACATGATTTTTGATTTGGAGTCAAGGATACAAGAATGAAATTTCCCTCCATGGCTAAGGAAAACTGATGAAGCCTGGCATGTGTTGGGGGTAGATGGAGACCTACAGAGGCCATCGTGTGAAACTGTGTAGGTGAAGCCTGGATTGCCTTGGAGACCTCAAAATATTAAAGATGCCAAATCTGTGGGATACCTACCAAGAAGAGATGCTAACAGGGAGTGGAACAAGCCTGAGAGAGAGAAGTATATTGCAGTCAACAAAGGTAAAAGGCGTTAGAGATATGGAAAGTATTTTGACAGCAGACATGGAAACATAGAGTTTGGAGGTTGCTCAGCTGGCTTTTAGTCTTGCTTTGATTCAGTACTTCCTCATTGTGTCCCCTTTCCTCCCTTTTGGAATGGTCATGTATGTCCGGTGCTATTATGAGTTAGAATTATGTAATCTGTTTTATCATTTTGATTTTATAGGGGTAACAGTTAAGATATTGCCATTAGTTTTGGAAGAGACTTTGAACTCTTAAGCAAGTTTTTTTAACTGTCCTAGAGAATGGGGACTAAATGTATTTCTGCATTATGATATGACTACAAGCCTTTGAGGGGCAGGAATAGTGGTGCTTTAAATAAAAATGGCCCGCGTAAGTCAAGGAGAATGGCACGATTAGAAGGCTGCCTTGTTGGAATAGGTGTGGCCTTAGTGGAGGAACTATGTCACTGGGGTGGGTTTTAAGATTTCAGAAGTTCAAGTCGGGCCTGGTGGTTCATTGTCTCTTTCTGCTGCCTGAATGTAGATGCAGAACTCTCAGCTCCTATCCAGCACCATATATGCCTACACACTACCATGCTTTCTGACATGATAAGAATGGACTAACCTTTTGACCTGGAAGACAGCTCCAATTAAATGTTTCCTTTATAAGAGATGTTGTGGCCATGGTGTCTCTTTACAGTAACAGAAACCCCAAGACACACAGTAATAGAAAACAAGCTAGGGCACCATTGTAGACTGGCTAAACCAGTTAAGGAATAGTCATGGTTTTAAATATTATTCCAGTATAAAGACCAAGAAATAGGAGATCAAAAGGTAAATGAGTGTGTAAACACATAAAAATACAGATATATCCTACACTGTTAAACAATATATCAATGAAAATTTATCTGCATGCACACAGGTGAATTTCTATTTATTTTCTGAAATTTATATTACGAGTATTGAATCACTGAGATTATTTTTCAACAGAGACTGAATGCCAGTGAATGTCATTCTCCAGTGCCTCTCTGAGGACTGATTTGGTAGAGTGATGGCAGTAAATGTGACAGAATTATTTGCTGCTTTTGCATATTTACTGGTGCACTCCCAGACATGAGTCTGTGGTTTTATAAATCCCAGCACTTCGATTTATAAGATGTTTTAAAGTATTTATTAAATATTTTCAATTAACAGTGTTTGGATCATAATCTAGTATCAGGAAATTAATGTTTTCAGTCTGTTTATTTCCTACCATGTTCAAAGCCTCATTTATGAATTTAAGGTGAATAGGGTAGGAATATTTATCTAATAATTTAAGTGTATAGTAAATTGAAATGAGTCACTTGAAAGATTACATTATAGGTTAAGATTCAGAAGGAAATATTTTATCATCTGCTAATATTTAAAAAATTAATTAGTGTGTGTCCTTGTACAGGCACAAGTATGATCCTGGACAGTTCCAAAGCACATAACACAAGTTTTCTTGTGGAAACTTAAAGTGATTTTTTAAAGTGTTTGAAAGGCTCTTAAGTCTGAGTCAAAATTGTCTTTTAATTGTGATGTTTAACAGACATCCTTGCAGTTTAAGATGACACTTTTAAAATAAAATTCTCTCCTAATGATGACTCGAGCCCTACCACTCAATGGGAGAATCAGCAGAACCTGTAGGGGTTTATTTGGAGTTCACATTCTCTGTTGTAACTTTATTTTTAATTTTTTATTTTTAATTTTTAGTTTTTTGGTTTTCACTGGAAGGAAAAGATGCTCATTTTAAATGTTGAAGTGTACAAGTTGCTTGTTACAATAAAACCAATGTGTACACAAAGGAAAAAATACAAATAAAGTTATTCCAAATGCATCACTGGAACTTTATGTGTCATTACAGCTAATTCTATTTTGTATGCCCCATCTTGTTGGGGATGAGAACCCAGGGAAGTGTTATGTTAAGTTTTGTTTGAATATTTGAAAACAGAAGACCCAATAAAGGAGGAAGTAGATTGAAAGAGGAAGATAGGTGGGAGGTTGTTTTCAAGAATATTAAAGAACCATTTCAATATATATATGGTAAATGTTTGTTTCAAATTTAAAGTCACATAGAGAGGAAGTTTATAAAGAATTCATGGGGAAACACTGACTAGACCTGAGTTTCCTTTTCTATAAAAATGTCTTCTAATTTTCTGTCCTTTCTTTCTTTCTTTCTTTCTTTCTTTCTTTCTTTCTTTCTTTCTTTCTTTCTTTCTTTCTTTCTTCTTTTTCTACACACAGTTGCATTTTTAGGATTCTAGTTCTTAAAAAGTATATAGGAAATAGCTGGGTGGTGGTGGTGCATGCCTTTAATTCCAGAACTTGGGAGGCAAAGGCAGGAGAATCTCTGTGAGTTCAAGATCTATGTGGTCTACAGAGTGAGTTCCAGGACTGGATCCACAGTTATTGAAAAACCCTGTCTTGATATATTATATACATACATATATATATATGAAATAAAATCAATATAGTTCAGTAATTATAAGTTACTGAGTTTTTAATCCATGATTAATTCATTTTGGGTAAAATAATGATTATCTATTTGTTGTTTGTTATTTAAGTAAAAGATCAATGATGTCAACCAAAGGAAAACTGGTATCAAGTTTTGAATTTTATTAGTGTACACATATGTGGCATTTGTGTGTTCCTGTGTGTATAAAGAAGGTATGTTGGGTATCTTCTTATATTACTCTCCACTTTATGGTTTTGAGATAGGGTGTGTCACCAAACATAGATCTTGCCACTTCAGCTGACTGACTGATCTGGACACCTTGATAAAGCCGTCTGTGCCTTTCTCTCCTAGAGTAGGGCTTCAAAGGCACACCACCACCCCAGACTCCATTTCCTCCTCCTTCTTCTTCTCCTCTCTCTGCCTCCCTTTGAGGAATGGTCTCTCTGTGTAGCCTTGTCCTGCAGCTTCTATGGAGAACAGGCTAGCCTTCATCTTGCAGAACTTTTCCTGCCTCTGGGATTTAAGGTATATGCTACCATGTCTGACTGAATATCAAATTCCTTAAGTGAGTTCTGGGCATCCAAACCCTGGACTTTATGCTTATAAAGCAACATTTTACCTGCCATACTGTTTCCCTAGACTTCTGAAATCAAGTTTGAGAGAATAATGCGGTTAAGAAAGACCATCAAAATTCATTTTATTCATATAGAAAATAGCAAGGAACAAACATAATTAATGGAGAAAAGTTTAAGATAAAAGACCTTTTCTCTAGGAAGCCGAAAGAGAAGACAATTCAAGTATATTCTTGTAATAAAACAAAGTAGTCATCCTCAACAAAACTTAAAATTGAAGAAAGAAGGCAATGAGTTTAGCAGAAATTTCAGTCAGCACAGTTGATTCTGTGGTTTTATCTCCATGACCTGGTAATCTCATTATAGTCAATTTCTAGTGAGTATATAAATAGTTTTGCATACTAATTGTACAGTGTAGCTAAATGCTATTCTAAATGCGCATTAGAGCTCTGGAATAGTTCTTCAAAGGAGAAAGTTTATTTGTAAAAGAATCTGATCTACATCTCTAACTTTTATGATTCTGTTACATTGTCCAGGTTTAGGGTTTCTTTTTGAAAGTTTTACAAGTTTTTTTAAAATGTTGATCATTTCATACAAATATTAGTTCCCTAATTGCCAAAAAAACTATTACACCTAGTATATATATGAAATATTTTCTCATGTAACTTCAGATTTTTATTTATTTTTGCCTTACAGTTTCATATATTACATATTATAGTATGTAATTTTAATTATATTTGTTTTGTCTACAGTATGAAAGCTTAGCTCAGATATTTATAGGATACTTATTATGAGAGAAAAAGTTCATTTCCTATATTTTTTATGGGTGGAGCACAAGATTTTCATGTAACTTGGTTACATTGTCATCAGCTACATTCATTTTACACATCATCCCTTCTAAATATTTGAAACTTGCAGCTAAGTTGTTGATCATGGTCTTAGTTAAAAATGATTTTGTCTTGGTTACTTTCTTTTCTTTTTTACCTTTTAATATTGGTCAGCAAAAGACACAAGCAAGAATTCTTTTTTTAACTGGGAAGTAAAAGCTACATGTTAAAGACAGTATAATAAGCTCACCATCATAGATCTTTCTAAAACTTTCTATACTAAACAATTTTCTTCTGAAGACTTAAGTGGGAGAGGCAAAAATTAACCTTCTTGAAGGTTCTTTTTTTTTCTTTCTGGTCACTCTATTACAGAAATTTATTCTTTATTTTAACTAATACTCATGATAAAAATAAGATGTTCAGTCACACGATGAATTGATCATCTCCACATACACAAGCAATTATCACAAGCACACAGCACTAGAGGAAATGTATACAGTAGTTGGGCAGCATTAGAAAATAATGGGCTGAAATACCATACAGAAAAAAAATAACAAAGTTACCGTTAGGGCTGGAAAACAATGGGGAGTCAAGCAAGCTGCAGCTCATTCTCTCTTCTCTTACTCACACCCCTGACTTCCAAGATCAATAATTAAGAATTTTGCCTGTGAAAGATATACCCTAATATCACAACTGCTGGGCTGGCACATATCTGTAATTCAAGCACTGTGGAAGCAGAGGCAGGGGAGCACTAGTTAAAGTCTCCCTTGGCCCCCAAATGAAGTGGTGTCTTGCAGAAAACCATGAAATAATCGAGTTACATAAAAACGGGAATTGCGTGTTTCCTCCTCATGTAGATTCTGGGTTGCGGAAAGGTAGCATGAAAGTAAAAGCAGGGTGACTGGGGATATGGAATGGACAAAGAAAGAGAGAAGGGGATGACAAAGTATAATAGAAAGATGAATTTGACCGAGGCACAGGACATATTTATGAGGAAGTATCGTAATAAAACCCGTTACTCTGCACAACTGATCAATACTAATACAAAAATAAATAATCAAAAGAAAAAAATTAACTCAAACCTGAAACTCAGAGAAGCAATGATAAAGACTACAGTCCATCACAGAGTAACCCACAAATAGTCAAATCCACTCAAAGGTCATGTCTTTCTCACGCTGTGAGCTGACAACCTACTGCTGTCCTGATCAGAAGAACCTTGAGTTCAGAAAAAAGAATGTAAAAGAAAAGGAGAGAATCTTAACTTTTACTTCTTGCCTACAGCAGATTATTTTGGGGTTTTACACCTTAGACAATGACATCTTTCTTCTAAAAAGTAAAATGTAAATGTTTGGGTGGTACTATTCATCAGCTCATTTTAAAATGAGCTTGAACTCATATTTATAGTACCATGCAAACATAAATATCAAGAAGCAAGAATAAACACTGTGCCTCAGAGGATTTCATGCCAAGACTCTGTGGAAACCTTTAGAAGTGGGCAAAAGAAATATCACACTGCCTGATTCAATTCATGATCTGCTTCTTGAAGAGTGGGCAGACGAGAAAATTTGTGCATTTCTTGAGAAGTCAGCTTCATGTGGGAACAGGAAAAGGTGCAAAGTTGAAAATCAACTCTATAAATGATGTGGCTAACAGTGAAATGTGAATTACTACAATTTGGGTTATTTGTTCCCCTGTTCACCAAATTCAGAAATACCTTGCTCAAAATTATTATAGTTTCCTTTAAAAATAAAATTTATCTCTGACCAATGGCAACCAGTATTGATACTGGTTGATTACTCCAAGGTGGCATCTAGATTATAATTGTCAATGGTTATGCTGCCCAGTTACCAACTGGGCAGTGAATTGAGTCTCCAACAATTTAGAATCTAGAATGTTGAGCTTTTCTGTCAAACTTAAACAGAAGTGTGTACCTTGAGAGGGCAAGGTTGACATTAGCAAAGAAACTCTAGAGTATAACTTAGCACAGCTAAGTATAAAAGAAGGCAAGTTTATCTTGGGTATATATCACTGGATTCACTGCAATTAAACACTTAAAAAGAATATGACTTTTAATTTTCATTGTAGTAAAAATAAACAACTGATAAGTCTTTAAAAGACTTAGTAATAGGACAAAATTGGTAACTTTAAGATTATATATACTAACAAACTCACTGTTTTTGGTTATTTATATTGTTAGTTACTGTGCAAAGAATGTGTTTCATTAAGACATTTTCACACACATATATATCATATGTTTTGCTAACACGTATTCTCAGTTTCCCTCCAGTGTTCACCTTCCCTCCTCCTCTTAGTCTAACCTCACCCCAGTGTTTTCTTTTTTGCTTTCATTTCAAGTATATTCAACTTTTAAGAGAAACATGCGTGTCTTTCTTCCTCCTGCTGCACTCTATTGTCATGTTCTCCGTCTGACAGCATTTCTCCATCCATCCCCTCACAGAGACTCCTTTAGTACTTCATCACACTTACCTGAAATGAATTATTCTTGCTTCATGTCTGTGTTTTATTATCACTCCACTATGAATGCCTGTTTTCAACACAAATTTTCTATTAGGTAAGTTTCTGAAAAATTCATGCTTTTACTAAAACTGAAAGTTTAAATTTTTTCATAATGCTTATAATATTAGTGTGATGATTTGATATAGTATAAATATATGGAGCTGTTCTCTGTCTTAAACTATTACTATAGATACCCTAATTAAAGAGTCAACCCATGAGATTGCAAGAGAGCTGTTACACAATAAAACATGAAAGTTGGTAGCCACGGCAGATTATTCCCCTGCAGTGACTTCCTAGCTTTGAGAAGCAATTTTCTTTAATTTAGCCTGAGTACCTGGTGTAAGAATCACATATACTTATTGATCCACAAGGACAGAGAGTACAATGGGAGACTAAGTGAGGAAAGCTATATTTTCTATGGTAACCTCTTTGCCAAAGAGCCAAAGAACGTCTAAATTCATCTTCACTTACAAATGCTTTTGTCTAGATGATAGTAACTAGGCCCTTTTATGTCTTGGAGGCCTCGCTGTGTGACCCTGGGTGCTTATGACTCACCAGTCTCTGTCTCCAGTATGAAAAAGCCTGTGTTGGACTAGACAACCTTGAGGTCCATGTTGCTGTATCTTTCTCTGACTGCACTCCACAAAGAGTTCGGAGGTCATCCACTGTCTCCAGCAATCATTCTCACACTTTCTGATTCTCTGGCTCAGCTGCTATGGTGCCATTTTCCATTCGTCTCCTCCTCCCAGCTCTCCATCTTGATCTACTGAAGAAAGACTTCTTCACAGTACTCCTCCTGCACTTCCTTGCCCTCTGATTTCCACTGGTTTTCAGCAAATGAGAACCCCTGATAGAAGACAGGTGGGTAAGCAGAGTTCAGTGGATTTTGCCTGATTCCTTCCTTGCTTAAGAACTGTGTGCCTTTGCTTCTGGCAGTACTCTTTCTTTCTGTCATCATAACTCCTGCCAGAAGGCTTAATGTATTACAGATGTTATTAATTTCTATCCACCTTCTCCTTAATTCTAGATTTGTGCAATAACTTGTTCATGCTTTCATGTTTAGTTCCATAGTATCTAAGGAAGGCAGCTCACAATTGCTTGAAACTAAAGCTCCAGAAAATCCAATGCTGTCTTTTGGCTTCCACAGGTGTACACACACACACACACACACACACACACACACACCTCATTCATGCACACACACATATACAGACACACCACTCTGGTGCACACAAACTGCAGAAATTGTACAGATTATTTACTCTAGGACTATATTTACAACTACTGTTCAGGGATTTAATGTTTAAGTGCATTTGGTTTGGGCTCAATTTTCTTTATCTATGCTTGGCTGACAGTGTAACAAATATGAATAGCATCCATAGGGCCCCCTCACTAATTCCATCTTAGATTTATTATTAATAAACAGAACAGATCTTGACTGCAAATCCTTAATTTCAAAAATACAAAGAAAAGCTAAGTCGCATGTGACTTTTACAATGTTTTACCATAACTAAAGTATTCTTGTTAAAATTGTTTTCTGGAAAGGTCATGTCTTGTATAGATGAAAACAAGGTAGTGACGCTATAATGTTTGATCCTGGAGTTTTAAAATTCAGGTAAGTTGATCACGGGTAACAGTGTAGCATGTTTCTCAGGAGCATCAGCTCCATTCAGTGTTCACACCAACATGAAGTTTGAAGTTTTGTAAACTTAAGACATGTTAATTTATAACGGATTACCTCCAAGGAATAAGTCAAAAAGTGACTTAAAAGTGATTAAATATCTCTCTTTGGTGACTTTTGTTCCTCTGGATTAACCAGATGTGAAGAAAACTGATCTCTGTCCCACTAGCTCCAAGACCCAGGCTGATAAGGTTGTATGCCTTGGGGAGGTGCTTGATGCTGTTCTACATCTTGTATAATACACATGCTGATAATGGAATCTTGTAAATGAGCAGTGAGAAGAAAAAAATCCTTTACTAGTCAGTCAAATGTATGTTTATACTACAATCAAGAAATCAGTGTTGCCTAAGAAGGAAATAAAATCTCCCCAGGTATTGTGGGTCTTGGAAGGGATCGCATGACTATGTCATTAGAAAGCCAAATATTTATTTTTCATTCTTTGAATCCTTTATCAGAAAAGCCTGTATTTTGGCACAAGAAGAACAGTGTGTCTTCTAAACACTAAAGATTCTCTCAGAGGTCTTTCCAAGATGTTTTGGATGGCTCTTTCCCTCTTACTCACCGCCACCCACTCTCCCATCCGTGTGTGCAGAAGGTCAATAAACCCCGTGCAGCGGTGCTGTGGAGTGCTCTTTTCTGGGAGGGAAGCTGCTCTTGCTGCGGTAAATGCAGCGTCCACAAATTCATTAGGAATGCATTTGTTCCTGGAAGTGATAGCTATTCCAGTAACTGGCTGTCGCTGATGTTTTTAACCATATTCTCCACATTTGTGCAGATGTTTTATGACAGAAAACCAGTTCTCTGTTCTTCCCACCTGCATCAATATGTAGTTTGTCTCTTGAGTGCTCATTTTACCTTTCGTCCACTCGGAAGGGCAGCCGGGGACAATGTAGCTGTATTTGGAGCCTTTTCCCTAGATCTTATGGTGAAAGGCGTCTTTCTGGGTGAAAGCAACCTTAATAAACACATCCAGAGCTAAATCAAATAAGAACAACACTGGGAAGAGCTTAAACACTGTAGTGAGTGTGAAGGGGGAAGAAATTACTTTTAATAAAGAATGGAGAGATTATACTTTGTGATACTCCTAATGTATTTAGAGGAATTTTGCTAAGTATGATTTTTCTATTCAAGAAAAGAGAAGACATATCCATCCTCCTAAATAACACCTTTGCAAGCTCAGTCTAAATGTCTATACTACTAGTACTATTTGGAAATTACAAAGATAAATTATACAAAAGAAAAGAGAGCTGTATGCTAATACAGCCAAGATTTTACAAGTACATATATCACATAAAAGGTTTTCATGTTTGCCCCTTAACTACCATGCTGAGAGGCAAAAGCACGAAACAAAAATGGAATCACCATGTTTTCCTCATAGGGCAGCACTGGTCTGGTTTTCCTAAAGTAGTGTCACTTTAAGAGGGTGACAATGCTGGGCTTCCTGTGATAGCAGTAGCTGACACAACATGGCCTCAGCTGACTTGTAACCAGTATGTTAAAGTCCTGGGAGAAGGGCAAGGCCCGTCTATCATGAATGGAACACATCTGTCCAGGAAATACACTTCACTGTGCCAAATGCTTTTAGCGTATCTGCCCCGTGAGTGCCCTATCAAGCTGCAATTCCCTGTCAGCAAGTACCTTGCAATTCCTTTCCTTTTATGCTGATGAAAGTCCTGATCTATTATGCCAATATTGCATACTTTCTACAGTCTCTCAGAAACTATTACTCAGTAATGTGCATAGGGGATCACACTCTGTTATTTAGACAGCCAACCTCAGGTAGGATCATTGGTCCTTTCAGGGAAACATAAGCTACAGTCAAATGTCAAAGTGTGGCTCAAGCTCTATTTTATGAGAGGAGAAAAGGAAGCAACATAACAAAATGAAAAGACCGACAGTACTGTGTTTAGTGGAAGCGCTGAGCAGTGAGCCGTGCATGGATGTGACCACCTTCATGCTCCAGCCCAGCTGGTTAAGACCATATCCAGTGTTAATGAGCTGGGATTAGTCAGAGAGAACTGGAAGTCCCCCTGGGTTCTACTTATGTTTGAGGTAAGAACAGAGCTCAGAATAAAGTCCAGGCTGTCTTCATCTTCATTCTTGAGAAAAATCACAGATGCCCAGGTGATCTTTATGGTTTCGGTTACTCAGACATTCTGAAGTGTGTCACAGTCTATGTGAAGAGAACACTGAACTTTTAATGTTCAGAACTTTTTTGGTTCAGCACAAGTAGAAAGACATAGCAAGAGGGAGCCTAGTTTAGAGTTAATCTAAGCTTTGCAGATATTTACTCAGACCACAGAATTGGACACAGTGAACTAGACTCAGGATGTTATCTGGATATCATTTGGTCTACCACAAGTGACTTACTTTCCAAATAATTTCTAGATGAATCTAAACAACACTAATTCCATTCAGGATTTCTTGAGCACTGAATATGCACTAACCGCCACTGTGGGTGTGAAGGTTGAATCACCATTAATAGCTAACACATGCGATGCAATTTAATTTGTACCAGGAAATATTTTGAGGCCTTTAAAAAATGTGGTGGCACACGTCTCCAGTCTCAGTACTTAGGAAATATAGGACCCAGAGTTCAAAGCAAGATTCTGTGATAAAGAAAGTTCGCAGCAAATCTGTACTACAGGAGACCATGTTTTAGAAAAAGAAAACGGGGGTAATTCATTTTGTCTTTATAATAACCTAGAGGAAAGCAGCATGGTTACACCAATTTTACAAGTCAGGGAACTGAGTCAGAGAGGTTGAACAATTCCTCCAAGTTATGGAGCAGTAGGGAACACACTAGCGATTCAAACCGGGCAGACTGGCTTCAAGTCTTTGCTCTCCACTTGTGATCACACCCTCCATGACCAGTAAACATAAAAGGAAATGCTGTTACTACATGGACACTGGGCTCAAAACCCACTGAGGAAAAAACCAGAAGACACGGCTCCACGTCTGAATCCCTGAGTAGGCTCATTAAGGCCGAGAAACACTGCCATGTTTCCCAGCTCTGACAACTCACGCTGCACTGGATAAAATGCATTCCTCTGTATATAGCTCTTTTTTAGGTTAACTAGTTTATTGTTTGCTCTTAAACAAATCAGTAAAAATAGAAATAAAGCCACATAATGTACATGCCCTCAATTGACACCTTAGATCATTTCATTTGAGTAACACACAGTTCTGAAGGCAGGGATAACATTTTATCAGCATCTTCTTTTTTCTGATATAATGATACACTGAAAAAAGTTTCTTCACAATAAAGCCCCTCAACGGTTGTGAAAGTTTCCTGCTGTGGTCCTCTGTGGGTGTTTTCAATGAATAATACAGGACCTGCTATAGACCTTTTAGCCTCCGTATCCCAGGTACCTTGAGAGGATGCTTATAAATCCCATGGTATAGATAGAATTCAGATTTCCAATTCCATATTCATATGATTGTTTAATATTTATTGACAAGCACTATTTGTTAGAGACCCAAGTTGGCCAAACATCTGAAGTAATTTCCCACAGTAGAAACTCTAGAATATAAAAATAACTGCAAATAATGTGTACGCAATGCTCTTAAGAAACCAGCGAGCCGTCTAAGGAAATGCTGGAGCTGGGGTGCTATTTTAGACAAGGAGCATACAAAAGTTTCCCATACAATTTATTATGAGACAAAGTCGTGGGTGGAGAAATTTTTCGTATTCTTCTCTGGATAGATGCAGCAGACAGAAAAGCACTTCATTTAAAACATGTCACTGCAGGAATGACTTAGTTATTCAGCTGGGCTTGTGATCATATTCTCAAACCTTCTTACTTTTTGTTTTCTAAAAAATGAAATTAAATTATAGGTCAGAGCCTTTGTAGGTAGAAAAAAACTGAAAACCTGAAAAATTAAGTCACCACTTCCATTATGAAGAAAGGTACGGTCCATTTGCTTTTTAAATGTAAATTCTAATTATTTCAAGTACTATGAGTAAATGTTTATTTGTTTGACACACAGTTGTAGAATTTGTACTGTATAGAGCAGCTATGATACCCAAAGTACTAATCTAAGCACTGCATATTAAAAATATAACTAAAGCTCTGAAAAAAAAATTACCAGATTAGGAGGGAAAATACAATTCACAAAAGGTGAGTGATGATAAGCAGCATTAATTCAAACTCTGTCTCTGAAGAGTTCTAAAAATAGAATCACTACTTATCTATTATTTTATTCTTTCTTTTTGTTGAGGCACAATTGTTTGTGAACAGAAAACATCTACGATGGATGTTCGGTTCCGGGCGGAGACTGGAGACTTAGAAGTAAGTCTCAGAGAGGAGAAAACTAGGCCAGGGCATGCACATGGGAAAAGGAAAACGCAAAGGTCACAATAAAACATAACACCATGGAAAAATACTGTAGAGAGCAATCTCAAAGAAGTATAACATGCCTTGAAAACTGAAATGAGCAAAGGGAGTCAAAAATGAAAATGAGATTCTAACAATATATCATTAATCAAATTAAAAGAAAAAAAAAAGCCTTTCCAAGAGGGTGTTTCTGCCATAGAGACTGACATTTATACAAGTACATCAGGATGAAAAGTGAGGCCGAAGAAACACTAGAAAATGCAAAGCTTAGTCGGTGAGTGCAAGTCTCTCTTCAAGGGAGAGCTGGAGCCCTCTTTGTTACATGGTAAGGAATGCAGGACGCGGAGGTTTGGGAACACCATGGATGAAGCTGTCATCTCATTAGAAGTAAGATCTAGGTGAAAATCTGCCTTTCAAAACTTCTCATTTCAGTGACTCAAGGGAACTTCCCAAGAAGGCACAAAAAGTGAAAAATAAAGCAAGGAAAAGCTTAATGTTAAACTTAATTTTGAAATTCATTTCTGTATAAATAAAGCTCTGGAACATTCTTTGCCCTGGCCTGCTAATATACAGCATCTTCACAAAGTGCGTGTGTGGCTTGAAATCAGGAGAGCAGATGCATGGTGTATGACAGGACTGGTACTAAAAATATTTCCCAGGGCTTTGCTTACAGATGAAAGTGCTACTCAGGTAAATATGAGCTTTCAAGTTGTAGGTGCTGCTATTCTTGCTTGGATGTGTTCTTCTATTGGAGAGTGACGCTTCCTGTGGCGTGAGTGTCCCACTGATAACATTAGCACGTTCTGATGGCCCTCTCACAGATTAGAGGACAGAAACTTAATGTTACAGCAAACCAGGCTCATGGTCCTGAAAGATGAGGTCAGAGAAAGTGCAACACTTTCTGTCCTTTTCTCTAACAGCCTCATCCAAGTCCAATACTACCATGACTTTTAAGTGCTGGTACTTCTGAGTGATTGACAGCTACGCAGCTCGGACCTCTAGTCTGATTCCCATTGATGTGGTAGAAACTAGAGCGGTACTTTCCAGAGGTGAACAATTCCATTTTAATCACGATATTCACAGATTCATTCAGTCTAAGGTAAGATAACTTTTACTTTAGAAACATTGAATACATTAAGTCAACAGACAGTTGGTTAACTCTGCATCATGCTCTGATTGTTCATTCACTTTTGTTTTTAGTTTGCACAGAATTATAACCTTGTGCATACTAGGCAAGTACTACCTCTGAGCTATATGTCCATTCAGAATTTCAATGGACATAAAAAAATCTCTTATGTTTATGATGCACAGCATCATGTTTTGCACATGCATGCATCATAATCTGGTTGAATCAGACTCTTTAACTTAGAAATAATTTATGTACCTTTTATGCTACAAAAACACATGTTGCTGGATAATCCTTTTACACACTGTGAAGATGTGTCATTGTGATTGGTTTAATTAAAGCTAAATGATCAATAGCTATGGAGGAGTGAATAGGTGGGATTTCTGGGGGGGAGCGAGAACTCTGGGAAGAAGAGAGTCAGGGAGACACCAATGAGACACTGAAGAAGTCAGACATACGGTACAGAGTAGAGGTAGGCAAGCCATGTGGCAGAGCTTAGATTATTAAAAACAGGTTAATATACTTTATAAAAACTAGTTGGAAAAAACTAAAAATCCTAAGTCCAAGCTTTCATAATTAATATTAAGTCCCCATGTCATTATTAGAGAGCTGGCAGTCCCATCAAGGAAAGTCTGACTATATTTGAGAAAACTTGCTACAAACACATAAACTCAACTCAGAAAAATTTTCACATACTATTCCCAACTACAATCACCACAACGGTGACATATAATATTAGCTCTTGAGCTTTATTTCTCAAGTGTAGCTGAAGCTTTGTGCCCCCAACCAAAACGTCCTCAACCCTCCACATTTCTAGACTCTGATATCGGCTTATTCACTGTTTTATGAAGGCAGTCATTTTTATAAACATGAATAAGCCTAGAAGAAATTGTGTTAAGTGAAATAAGCCACAAACAGACAAATGTTTCTTAACCTTATCTACCCAGTAGACTATAAAAAATGTCAAAAATATTTTTGTTTTTCATGTGTGTACTACTTTTCTATATATATATATATTTATAAGAGTGGGGGAACAAGCATGTATTTGCAAAAGTGTGTATGCATGCATGTGTAGGTCTAAAATTTTTGGTAAGTGTCTTCATTAATCACTCTCCACTATATTCATCATGACAGGGTTTCTAGCTAGCCAGATTGTCTCCGGGATTACCTGTCTGTGTTTTGGCCAGCCACTAAACTTGGTTGGTCAGTTTCTACATATGCACTGAAGATTTGAACTCATTTTCTCCCATCTGTGAGAGAAATATTTTATCTATAGAACTATCTCCTCAGCCTCAAAATACTTGACAGCTACCAAAAATGGCTACTCACACAGCTATTTGTCAAAATGCAATGTTGCATTCTTCTCCTCTTTCTTCCCTCTCGCTTTCTGAATGAACTAATGACTATTTTCCAGTATGTTATTTTGATAATAGAGGTGTGATTTCGCTGATGTTTTTCAAAAATATACTTGAGTACTTGGCACATAATAGGCAAAGTGTTAGGCTCTGAGGACTTACTAGTAATATAAAGACAGCTTTATCTTCATGTGGTTTATTGGCTACAATAAGAAACCTATACCATTTTGAAAATTTACACCAATGAAAAGATATTTCAAATATTGGCTGTCAATAAAGCTTAGAGATAATTTAGGGTTTATCACATAAGGTCACAAATTATTTTTCTAAATATTACGAATTTAATGTTTTTTTCCTTTTTAGTCAGCCTTTCTCTATCAGTGTTGGGGCTCAAACTACAACTATGTGCATTCTAGGGAGGAACTCCACCTCAAATCTGCATTCCCTGTCCTAGCTAAGCTTCTAGGGGTTCACTTATTTACTCTTAGAAATTTCTACAAAACTGATGGTTTTCCATTTGCTCATAAGACTATGAATCAGGAACATTGCAACACACATTAAAGCTATCCACCTATCATGTGCTTAAGGCAGATAATTAATATTGGGTATGCAGTCAATTAGTAACATGGTCACAAACTCTATGACTGTATTAGTATAGAAGCATTCCGTTTTCAAGAAGAAAATTTCATTCAAAAATTGATATTTTCCAACCATTTCTTATTAACAAACTAAGACAAATCTGCATTCTGTGCTCCATGAACACAGCATAGGTGTATTTATTTTATATTTCCAATCACTTTCAGATACAACCTTCATATTGTGATAATAATAAAAGATGCATATATACAAAAATAATGGTCTTTAAAATTACAGCCTCTACTAAATAAAAAGTATCTCATACCCAAGTTAATAATCTTTTCTTCACTGCCAATGATGAAAATGGAGTTTAAATTTGGGGGGGGGCAGTCCTAGCCAGGACCCTTAACCTACTGGTGTATGTAAATCCTATCCTACATTTGAACAGCATCTTTCAAATTATGAAAGACCCACCATAGCTAGAGAAAAGCCTCCCAATAATCTGGCCTAATCAGCTTCTACAACACATTGGAAGGAGTCAGAGAGCTAGCCTAAACAATGACTTGTCTTCTTATCCATTCCTTGCCATGCCTTACTAGAGTTAATGCAGAAGACCGGGGATGAGTGGGAAAGAGCCATTGGTTCTCCTGTTAAAAGAATCATCACTTTTGACTGCAGAACTCACTGTCCGCCAGCACTGGACTGCTTGCTCGTGCCTGAAATAGAGTTCCCTGAAACAAGCAATGATATTTCTAGATGACTACTTTTAAATCACTCCATTCTCGATTCACAAGCCCCATTTTGCAGTATAACCTTTATACAGATGTACACATGCTTTAGTTCATTCCGTTGCTGAAAAGGGGCTCACTGAACATTCTGTTTGCACCAGGTTGTGTGCTAGATAATGTTCTCACTTCATTTCTTAACAATATGGACTATTATATTTAATGGATATATACAAGAATCGAAAGTGCATATCACTTGGTAATTGTTCTTGCAAAGAATAGAACTAAATAAGCAGTACATATATTGCTTGTGTACACCGTGTTAGGAAATTTGAAAACTACTGAATCCCAAATTTTCAGACATGTTTCCTGTAATTAAAGTGAAAGTACTCAGTGTAAGCTTTCTGCTGGCAAATAACTTGTCCAGAAGTTTTGTGGATACCATATTCAATAAATTAGGGATCAGTGTTTATATATTTATACTTATAATCACATAGGTGTGACAAATTCTGTTGATGTTGTTTGTAGCTCTATGACACTTAGTAGTCACTGCTCATAAATACTTCCTCATAGAATTACTGAATGAGTGAGGGAGTGAACAGATTCTATCTTCCCCAACCCAGTCATGATCCTTGGAAAGTGTTGAAGCATTGGTAAAGAACACAAAAAGATTCTATTGTCCAACCTGCAAAGGACGCTTGTTTCTTGCTATACATAAAAGCATCTGTTAACTGGAGAAGCAATTGCTCTGTCCCTTTGCATCTTTGTCTTTCGTTCTGACTCAAGAGGAGTGAGGAAGGGGAAGAATGAGGAAAGAGTCTTTGTGTAGATTACAGTATAGACAGGCCATAACCACATACTTCACCTAATTCTGTTTCCTCCGATTCTTATGACTATAATGTAGCAACTGTATTTATATTTATCTTTAATTCAAGAGAACTAATAATGTTCTTGGAAAAGAAAATATTTTCTACTGGGTTCTGAAGAATGTGTTTCTTTCCACTTGAAGGAACTCACCAATAATTTAGTTATCTGTATTTTTTTCATTTTCCTTCTATGTGTTCTGTCCCAAATCAAATGATAATAATTTTATCTAAGGTTTAAAAGTTGAGAAAGCAGGACCTTTCCCTAAAAATTAGCTCTAGATTTTGTTTCTTCTTATTGTTTATTTACTTTATTTTATGTACACTGGTGTGAAGGTGTTAGAGACCCTGGAACTGGATCTTCAGACAGTTGTGAGCTGCAATGTGGGTGCTGCGCTGAGAATAGATTTTGTTTCTTAATTAGATTTAGAAATATATTTTCAATTATCACACTTATGTGAGTAGTGCCATAAAACCTTAAAAATGATGGAATAAAAAAAACAAAAGAAAATGATGGAATAATAGAATCAATTATCCAATTTTTAAATACATGATCAAAGGAAGCAATAATTATACTTATTTTCTTACAAGACAATGAATTTGGCAAGAGTAAAATTCTCAAAACTGCTTCATATCATGGATGTTTTAATCCTCCCTCCTTTATTTTTGATACACTAATATTTTTAGTGGATTTTGAAATATATATCTACTACCAAATAAGTAATGTTAATGTCATGATACTTTGCATTTTAAGTGAATTTAGAAAAATAAGGAAATGGGTGAGTTTTCAGACATGCTGTTTGCCTTTGGTGAGCTTCAGATGTAAAGTCTCCAACCTTTTGCATAGTTTCCCTTTTGTGCCCATGGGTTCATGAATTCTCCTCCCAGGGATTCTACAGCATTAAATTTCTAGACTTGCTGAACTGGTGGTAGGAAGCTCTAGGTTCTTCCCTCACTAAAGTGTGCCAACCTTCACAACTGTATAAATTAAATATTTAGTTCAGATGCCTGATTTTAGGCATTTGAGTAGAATGCATTGGCCTTAATCTCAGAGGCTTGTGGAATAGTGGTGATTTCCTTTAAATTATAGTCGTAACCAGAAGTGAATACTGCCAGGATTTTTAAACTTTTGCTTCATGGGTGCTGAATTCAAGCTGTTATTGATTTGATTGAATTGTGAAATTAAACCCCCACTGAACATGAAACTGAAAGCTTAGAATTTATTTTCAAATTTGGCATCAATTAAACTGACAAACATGCTAATTCTTCATTGCACTTACTGTTTGCTAACCTAGAAGAGAAAGGGACAAGAGGATCTTAGGAAGGACAAGTGGGAGTACGTTTACTATCCCCAGTAAATTCAGCTGTATCAAAAGTTCAAGAAATTAAGAAAAGAACAATAACACTTTAATCCTTTCTCAATGTACCGGGATAATGTAAAATGACTTATTAGCAAAGCCCTTGTAGTTATGTTTCTAAGGCTCCATACATAGGAGCTTGCCAGGAATTGTGCCATGAAAGATTTACGTAGCCAACCAAAAACACTAAGGTGGCTTTCCCATGGCCTAAACAAGATTTCCTGCAGCATGACAAGCAGGGCTTTGAAACCAAGAAAGTTTGGCTTGCCCTTCAAGAAAAGTGATTTATAGGAGGAGGAGCAAACTTTACCCAAGAAGGACAGGAGACCCTTGCCTGCGGCAGTACTGTGACATTGCCAAGGTTAGACGGTTGTGAAATAGCAAGAGCGTGTTTCTGTGCTGATGTCTGAAAGTACTGGCTACCGTGCTGCCTTCCTCTCAAGCATGTCTATTTCCGGATCCACTTCCTTCTAATTACTAATGAAAACAAGTCAGAAAGCAGAGAGGTGAATTTTACTTTAGTTCCTTTACATCCGTTGACAGATGGTTTCTGGTGATAGTTTCTAAATAATTCTCTCCTACTTTCAGTAAGAAAATATAACTCTGCTTAGTAATTAAAGGAATAAGACATTTTTAAGTGATCTAAGCTTTTGTATTATGTTGCCTCCTCGTTGCTCTAACCTTGGGCTTCTATCAAAAACTGTCTCTAACTTCTAAAGTGCATTTTGCAAATAATCAGCTGACTAAATCCCAGTAACTAAGGGAAATCAGGACAAGTCTAATAGCAGGCAAGCTCTAAATAGGACCTTACATAAAAATAGAAAATGTGACTCAGAATACAGTACTAGTTCTTAAAGATGTGTTCCCAACCATCAGGATCAGCGTGGGCTAAGACACTGGTAAGTGTGGCCTTGTGGTGTAAATGGGAAGAGACAAACAACGTTTTTCCCCCAGACTATCTTTTGGACTATTATTTCATATTATTCCATACTTATAGGATATACAGAAAACTGTACCTACTCATTTCTTAGTTTCCCTAATAGCAAATTTTCAGTAAGCCTTAAGTTAGTAGAAGGATTATCTTCTTTTCTAATGACATTGTAAGTTTACAAAACATAACTTAGGAAAACAAATGTCTGACTCTTGTTATTTATTAGCTGAATGATCAGCATATTAAATAAAACACCAATTATTTCTGCTGTGACACACCATTCAACAAGGACAGAAAATATGGAATCTCTGACCATGGGAAGGACATGACAGAAATGCTGTCATGATATTTATATCCCACCTACTTGCAAGACCATTTGAGAAGCTCCATATGGGCTCCGGTTTCCCACTAGCCCATAGGATTGAAGTTTCTTAGCTGGCTTAAATTAAGAATTTGGGATAAGCATAAAACTTTGTAGACACTTCTTTTCATACTTCTTTATATTTCGCTACCACATACTCCTTTCATCCTAGTTTTATTTGACACACTAGTCAAATTCAGTGGATTTTTAGAAAAACTATAGTAAGGCAGGGTATAATGGGAAAAATAAGACAACATTCAAGAAATCTCAGAGGTGCATCTGGTTTAAGGGAGGAGGGGTGGGGGCTTTTCCGTATTTTTAATTATCTTAGCGGCCTGAAAACCTTTCCTCTCACTTCTCAACCTTCAACCAATGGCAGGTGGTAGAAGTCCAGTTCGACAGTGAGTTCCTGTAAACAAAACTACTTATTTATAGACAGCTTCTCAGTACTGTTTCCATGAGCTCAGTCAGAATGCAGCCAGGGCCACTCATCAACTGCAAAGAAAAAGAATGGAATAAAATCCTGTTTTTGGATTTTCACAATGACAAGTCGATACAGATAATCTGATAGTCTGTGTGTTGGAGGAGTCTCAGAATTATGAATGATAGCACAGAAACAAGTCCATAAGCTCCTACTTTCAGAACATAAAGAAAACAGGGCTGACATCATGGAAATCTGCCAGCAGACCTAAGCAAAATGCAGTGCTTACTTCCCCTTTCTGGTCTTTCTGTTTTCTATAGAACACTCATGGGAACCAGCATTGGAGGGACTAAACCTTAGTACACATATACACTGTGAAATGACAAATTAAATCATTCAAATATTCAAAGTTTCCCACAAATCCTTCTTTTCAAATTAATAAAATATGAAATAAAATATCAATACCAATACTAATGCCTTCTTTTAATACATGTCCTATGTAAATCAATATCCTGAACATGTTCTCACAATTCTCTTTATTTGTAGATCTTCTATGCATGTATTTTAGAAGATAGATTCTTCCTTAGTGTTAATCTAAATTTAAGCTACACAAGTAAGTGGATCTCAACACCTCATGTTCTTTCTTTGCATCTTTTTGTTTTGTTTGTCAGTTTGTTCACTTTTATTTTTTTTTTTGTCTTTTTAGTTTGCTTGTTTGTTTACTTAAGAGAGGGAAAAAAAGGCAAGACCCGGCACTGGATGAGTGGGGAAGTAGGGAGAGTATGGAAGAAAATGAGGGAGGAGAAACTGGGATCAAAATATATTGTATTAAAAAAAACTTATTCTCAATAAAAATTAAAGAAAGAAAATGAAAGTTGTGTAGGCATTTGAATAGATGAACAGCATAAAAGTTTTTAAAATTAGTTTTACTGAATTTTAGAAAATTTCATACAATGTATTCTGTTAATATGGTTCTCCATCCCCCAACTGTAATCAATCCAGATCCTCCCCCACCCATCCACCCACCTAATTTAACATTTCTCTCTATGTCTGTCTCCCTCCTTCCCAAACTCTTTCCTTCTCAGCCAGTATAACTTTCACACTGAAATTCAATATCTTGACTACATGCAAGAGCTGGACATAATAGCTTCTAAACATTATCCAAATTTTAATCAGCAACTACCTAACAACTTCAAGACATCTTATTTGTTCAAAAAGGAATTTAAATCACAAAGGTATACAAACAGAATCTCATCTTAAGGAGCTGTGTTTCACGAAAAATCTAAAATGAAAGCTTCGCTAAAACAGATATATTTATCACTGTTAGACAACAACAGGTTATCTTGATAGAGGAGGCTATTATGGGGTTAGGGAGAAAGCTGGTGCCAGGGAAACTCCCAGAAAACCACAAAGATGACCACAGCTAAGATTCCCAGCAGCAGTGGAGAGGATGCCTGAACTAGCCTTCCCCTGTAATCAGATTGGTGACTAGCCTTGTTTTCATCAAAGAACCTTCACCCAGCAACTGATGGAAGCAGATTAGGAGAACTACAGCCTTGCTCCTCCGAAGTCCAGTTCGAGAGAGGGAGGAGAAATTATATGACCAAGAAGAGAGGGCATAAGATCATGACAGGGAAATCCACAGTAAAAGCTGACCCAAGCTCTGGGCACTCACTCACTCTAGACAGACAGCTAGGGAGTGGGGAGCTTGCATGGGATCCACCTAATGCCCTCTGCATGTGGGTGTCAGTTACGTAGCTCGGTTTGTGGGGCCCCTAGTAGTGGGAGCAGAATATGTCTGTGGTGCATAAGATGTTTTTTGGGGGGAACCTATTCTCTATGTTGTGATACCTAGTTCAGCTTTGATGCTTTGCAAGAGGTGTTTGGTCCTGGCATCAACTTAATGTGCCAGATTTTGTTGACTCTCCATGGGAGGCCTTACCCTTCCTGCATAGTGGATGAAAAGGAGTAAAAGGGTGAGGGAAGAAATGGAAGGAAAGAAAGAAGAGAAAACTGTCGTTTGTAGGTAAAATACATTTAAAAAATTAATAAAAAACAATAGGCAGCTCTTACATATATATTAAATGAATGTAAATCAAGCAATCATAACATAATACATGAAATAAGTACAATCATGACTAAAGATAGCACAATTTCAGAGGAAGGAGTAACCCTTAGCTGAGTGGTGATCTCACAGAGTTACATGAACTTAGATGGATTTCAATTAGCCAACAGCTCAAAATGCATTTTTGAGGTGAGAGCAATAAGAGAGGATATACCAGGCAGAAGGGACAAAAAGAAGACCACATTGTACAAAACTTAGTATGGAGGAGAATGAGTCTTCCTGAGTAAGTGGAGAAATTTTCGGGGAAAATGCATTAGGATTAGATTTAAAAGGCATGGATTGTCATTCTGAGCATGTTAGATATTCTGTGCAAAGTCATCTCAGATCTCCTGGAGTGTTTATTCATTTTTATGCTTTAAAACTGTATATACACATTATATGAAAGAGGCAAAAAGGTATGTCTCTATAGATACTACAACTATATACTCAATTGTTTTATATCTATTATATAAACATACTTATACATAGTTCATTTGTTTACATATTCCTTAATAAATATTACCCCAACCCATGTTAAATTGTAATCTCCATGAGGAAAGGAAACTTTCTTACTCCCCATAATTCTAATGTCTAGTGTAGTATATGACACATTTTAGGTGTTTCTTAAATAGTGTTGATGAAAAGAAAAGATGAACAGTTGGGAAACTATCAAATTTGTGCTGAGGTAAGAATACATTGACTGGAAATATTAAAAGAGATAGACACACACTGGCTCTCATCCGTAAGCCTAGCACACACTTAGACAGCAGGCCAGAGAGTTGCCATTCATTTGAGACTAGATCTGTAAATTCTAGATAAGAGCAGAGGTTAGAAGTCTGAGTGGAATACCAGTGGGCTACTATCAGCAATCTCCAGATTTTTCTTCTAATATAAGTATTTTCATTGAAAGTTTTTCCTTTAAAAAATAAAGGGGAGAGTTTGGATCATTGCAATAATACTTTATAAACTCAGTAATTTGAGGTTGCTTCTAGTGTAGAACTTGGACAGAGCTGACTGACAGGGTAAAACCCTAAGTTTAAAATAGTTTTACCACATCACATGACTTTGTTTTTATTTTAAAACACCTACTCTTTAATCTATGGTCCTGCTGCTAAATCTAGAGGAAAATAAAATCAAATTAAAACCACAATCAAAGAGCAGCTTTGTCGTTACGATGTAGGTGTTTGCTCTTTGACTTTCCAGGTTCATCCCCTCCCTCATACTGACTCTCTTGCTCTTACACTAACCAATGGGAGGCTCTCAACAGAGTAGAAATATCAGGCAGCAAAGACATCATGGTTGTTTTTTCACATCCACCCATTTTATACTTCATTTCTGACAGCAGCTCTGTCCCTTTTTGGATCACACCACTAATTCTTTCTATAAAACTTCAATTGTCACTTTTCTTCAGCTCAGGGACTACTGGAGTCCCACGTAGCTAGCTTCTGTTCCCAGCTGTAGCCTAGTTGTCCACTTTGCTCTCTCATAATTCTCTCAATAATCCCGTCTTTTTAAGTTTGAATTATATTTTCTACTTTAACTAAGTATCATTACTGTACAACATTTGAACGTAGTAAAAGAGCAAGACCTAAACTATAGAAAGTAGAAGCGCTGGCCAAACATTTTAAGAGTGACGCTGCCTCGTTTGTCATGTTTCCAAGTATCAGACCAAGGCATTTTAACAACAACAAAGACAAAAAGACCAAACAAACAAGAAACAGTAAGTGCCTAGTTGTTACAGAAGATGGGCAAATCAAAACTACAGAGTTTATTTAAATACTTGAGAATGAAGGTGGAGAAAAGCTTCCTTGTTGTGAAGATGGCTCAGAACTCCTCATTCTGAACATGTTTGAAAGCTACTAGGTAACTAGATCACATAACTTATTTTACCAAGTCAAAGAAAATCCCCCAAAATAGCTCTAAAAAAGTTCAAAGAGGAGCATTTATCCATGTGCACCTGTGGTCATTTTCTACAAGAAACTGGCATATGTTGTTGTCAGAGGCCTCCGAGCTGAGTCAGTGACTAGGAGCAAAACATTTTCCCCCAGCTCTGTGTTAGTTTCCACCTGTATTTAAGAGAGGATAACTGACAAGCACCTTGATAACCATAGCAAGTATTTACTCTAAAAAGTGTTGTTTAGAGAAACCCCAAAGGGAAGAAAATGACATGAATCTAAATTTTTTAACAAGATAAAAAAATAAGGAGCATTATTGTATGTTTTGAACATATTCTTGAAAGGAAGTCAGAAAGAGAAAGTTTCCATACAATCTTGTTCGAAAGCATTGACCAGTTACTTACAATTATTAATTGCCGTGTCATTACACAGTTTTCAAAGAAAATGGTATGCTTCTTTATAAGAGAGGGGGAGAGAGAGGGAGAGAGAGAGAGAGAGAGAGAGAGAGAGAGAGAGAGAGAGAGAGAGAGAGAGAGAGAGAGGGAGGGAGGAAAGAGAAGGAGAAGGAGAAGAAGGAGAAGGAGAAGGAGAAGGAGAAGGAGAAGAAGAAGAAGAAGAAGAAGAAGAAGAAGAAGAAGAAGAAGAAGAAGAAGAAGAAGAAGAAGAAGAAGAAGAAGAAGAAGAAGAAGAAGAAGAAGAAGAGAAGGAGGGAAGGAGAGAAATGTCTTGTACTGAGTTCCTAAAGAAGTCTTATTTTGACAGAAATGTGCAATAATCCGCTGTAGTACTTTCTTAAAGGAATATCCATAAAAACAAACATATTGAAAGCAAAGGCTATCCTTCAGTGATCATGAAGTTAAATAATTAAAACATTACAATCTCTGATAAGAAAAAGGTTCAACAATAGCAAATTTGCAGAATATACCCTCAAGTTACAAAGACAGCCACTATATTATCTGAGTTGCATTTACAGATTTGGCACTAAAACACCAAAATAAACTCAGTAGACAGCTTGTGACAAGTTTGACTTGGTCAAGTAAAGAATCAAAGTATTGAGATAACAGAGTGAAACCATTGCTTCCCCAGAGGTACAGGTAAAATATGACTGTGGTTAATATATGAGCAGCTTTGGCTCACAGTCTACCCACACTAAAGAGAAGACTGTGGTGTCAAAGGTGAGCTTGTCCTTTCTGCCTTTGTATGCCAGCATAACCAAGACTATATGACAGTATGACAGCTGTCATCAAATTCACGTCACGTTGGCTGTCTAAGATACTCAAAAAGAGGTGTGAATAAGAAAAGTAGATGTCCTTCATGAAATAATGTATAAATATTATAAAAAGAAATAAAGCTTTTGAGATAGTAAAACCAGGATGCCATTTTTCAATTAGATCCAACTTTCTTTCTCTTCATCTTACAGTAACAGTTTACTATATATATATCATAAAATGATTAAGGCTACTGCTTTATGATTTTTCCTAATCATGGCATGTCCCCTATGTATTTATAGTTTGATTCCCACTGTTATAAATCAGTTGAAAATATTCAGAAAACTTTCACCTTCTCTTAGCGACATTCGACATAGTTTACTACTGTGTCCTCTTTGTGATTATTGCTGTGGTGTTCTCTCTCAGTTTTATCTTTCCCGCTATACTTTCCTCTAAAAAGCTTCCCCTCTTCATCTACCACATGACAAATGCAGAAACTTTTGTCATCAGACAAATCTTTCAATTATCACTTAGATGATTCTGAAGTATTTTAAATAAGGAAAAATTAAATGTTTTAATAATATTCTTGCTTTGTCTTTTATAGTACAAAGATTCCTTATAAAATTATATGTTAAGCATTAACATGGGAACTTAATCAGTTAGGAAAAGGACAGTATTTACACTCTAAATTTTCCAGTGTCTTCCCTGAGTTGAGTAATCATATGAGATTAGTGACTTATGCTTTCAGAAGAAATTTAACTTAGTACAGCAAAGTACCATAAATATTCTTTTTTTCTCAGCACACAGACACATCTTCAAAGATTTGGTTACGTGCTTTAAAGGAAGTCTTGACTATTGGTTCAAGTCTACACTTAGAATACAAAATATTTCCCTAAATTTTCTATACTGAGTTTAGCGATAGTCATCCATAAACTTATTTATATGCTTTGATAAGTAGTGCAAGTCCTTTCCCTGTTTCCCTGATTTTTAGACTTGGAACTCATTTGGGGTTTTTCTATTTTATTGACATCTGATCTTTAATTACCGAGCGATCAACTGAGTATGTAATAGTAGCTAGGCTGCTAGATTATTATTATTAGGAAACAAATCATGAAGACATAAGTCTCTGAGAGGCTCCGAGATTTGCTGAGCTCATACTGAAACCTTCTAACACAAAAGTCACAGAGCCATAAAAATGTGTTAAGCTAAGAATATCTAACACAAATGCTTTATGCTATATCAAGTATTATTTGTATTTTTTTTTATTTTTTGAGACAGGGTTTCTCCGTAGCTTTTGGTTTCTGTCCTGGAACTAGCTCTTGTAGACCAGGCTGGCCTCGAACTCACAGAGATCCGCCTGCCTCTGCCTCCCGAGTGCTGGGATTAAAGGCATGCGCCACCACCGACTGGCTTGTATTTTATTCTTATGAAGATAGGTAGTAACAGTTGTTATTATTTTAATAGAAACTACTGGAGAAAACATTGAATTAATAAAAATAAGTGTCCAATTTTTCTAGTCAATAGTGGTCATTTTAAACTTAGCCATGAAACAAATTAATATGACTCAAGAAACAAACTTTTTTGAAAAAGAGCCTACAAGTACCTACATTATGCCACAGACTAATATCATACCATGTGAAAGATGGAGGAGAATTTTCATGTTACTTTGATTTATAGAAATAAAAAAACAAGGCTCAAATAATTTGAGGGAGTGTCCTAATTATATAAAAATATAGTGACAGAACCGAGATATCAGAATATTATTAGTCATCCTTTTCCCTGCTCACCTATGTCTTGCTTTCTTTCATGGTATCCTCACATCCAAGTAATGTAAAAGGACTTGTCCTTTCTCATGACTAGTCCTTGGTGTTCCCAATCGTCACTAATGGATGGTTTGTTTAGCTGATTTCTGTGTTCTTTACAGCGTTATTCCAACATAAACCTTGTTGAATGAAAAGGAAGGGCTCAGTAATGATATTCAAAATTCTGTGGCTTGAAATGAAGTAGGAGGTCACTGAAAACTAAACAAAATTCTCTTCAGAATCAAATTGAAGCATATAATTCATTGAACTTTTATATGACCTTCCTGCTGACTAATAAACATTTATTATTCAAGAAGCAATAATTTAAGTTGGAGTTATAAATATAATTTAGAAAATCTGATTTCTTGAGATTTTAGTAGCCTTTATTTCCCCGAGTTTTGTGTATTTTGAATATCCCAGGGTTTAATGGGAACCTTCACAGATATATTTACTTGCACTTCTGCCTTTCCTTGAGGCGTTTCTAAGTGCCCAAATCTATTAATAAGGATGAATAAATAGACACAAATGAGCTTCTTTTCAGTCATTTATAATTTGGTCTACTATGGGCTAATCCTGTGCCCTCTGTTAATGAACCACAAACACAGCCTTCCATTGTGCATGAGACATGAGGCATCTGGGGTGGAATTCAGTCAAAATATTAATTTAGACATCGGGAGCCATCATCTTCTTGAGAAAACTATCAGGTAAAATGCATTCATTTTTAGCCAAACTAAATTCCTATGTCCAAGGATTGCACAACCCTGTTAAAGTCAGTAAGTGTCAAAGTCTTGAGCTATGGACTAGACAACATTGCCCAATAACCACAATTAGGTTTTCCAGCGCCTGCTGTTCCTCTTTTGCAAATCTGAATTCTTCTTCCTATGCGATCTTGCATATGCATTATTCATGTTGATGTTGAAATGGTGACAATTTATGAGGGGAGTTCAGCAGTTTTTTTTTTTTTTTGTAGCAATGGAAATCACTGTCCAAACACTAGTGGGGAAACTTAACCTGGGAAATTATCTCATAAACATACTTTAAACACACTTATTAAGGTGCGTTTTCAGATTATATAGAATAGTATTTTAATGAAGCTTCATTATGAAGTTTGTCCATCACATGGAAACTACCATTTTAGCTATCAGTTTCAAGTTCCTTCACTGACTAGCCCTGATTTTACTTCCCTTTTTGCCTCCACTACCACATCTACCACTTTTCAGTCAAGGCTGCAGATCTGGCTATCCTGGCTCTAACTTCCAGTCACCATCCTTACTTATACCTCTCATCCAGACCTTTCCACTGCCTCTGATTCAGCACTCGTGAGCTATTGGACTTCACTGTAATCAATATCTAAGTATATTAACTATTTCTATTAGCCCTTATAATTTTAGAGAAATAGTCTTTTCCTTTTGGGCTTTAAATGGAACAGTTCATATAACATGAAAACCAGCAATGAAAATAGATATTAGCCTTACGATTTTAAGCCTGAAAGTAACAAGCAATGACCCAGTAAGAACTATAAAAAGGAAATTAAAATGAAGTTTTTAAATTCTTTTTTTCCTAGACAGGTTTTTCTCTGTGTAACAGCTCTGGCTATCTTAGAACTCACTCTGTAGACCTGGTTGGCCTCCAACTCACAGAGATCCACCTGCCTCTGCCTCCCAAATGCTGCAATTAAAGGTGTGTGCCACCACACCTCGCTCATGTATTTTCTTTATTTTATACAAATTTGAGAATATGTGAAAATTTCAATATTATATCTTTCTTGTTACAAGAATCAATCTAGTTTGTGGATTATTCAACGGAAAATGAAATGTGATAAGGGCCAACTTTACAGGAAAAGAAATTTAGAGTCAAGCACATCTTAAAATAAACCTTGATACAATTGCTTGTTTTATGCATTCAATCAGTATTTCCATATATTCAGAACTTTTTATGGACAATAAGACAATTAAAATTTTCATTTTTATTCAATACACTAAAAAATTATTTTTAAGTTTAATACTTTGGAGATCCATGTGAAGATGCAAAATGTATTTTAAGAAGCTAAAGAAGTCAGCAATGCCCTAGGTGCCAAGTTTGTGCTCTTACTTCTAAAGACTTTATGGGAAGGGGCAGGTATAACTCAAGAATGCTAAACAACCACATGAATAACATCAATCTAATTCAGTTTTTTCTTTGTAAATGTTAGAAATAGAAGAATAAAAATCAAGACTTTTGCTAAAAGCATTTAAAACTTTAAAAATATATAAACATTTTATCAAAGATGGTTAACTAAAACTAAAGTTTATTCAAGAGCACCAGACTTGCCTTCTCTTTGGACAAAGGGGTTGTCATCTTTTATCTTAAGTATTGTATTCACATCTTCCATCACACAATGAGTAATAAAAATATTCCATGGATAACCCAAAATCTATTACAAAGGCAAAATAAAAAAAAAAAGGAAAAATGTGTTTCCCTAAGGTTTAAAATCATGAATCTCTAACTTCAAGAGAAATTGACTAGTTGATTTACTGACTTATTGCTAAGGTCAACTCACTGGAAATCTCTAAAACATTTTAACAGGTTAGTAAAGTTTAGAAGGAATTCTAACTTTTTCATCCATTCCTTCTATGCAGACCACATTTGTTTTCAGGATAATCCTCCCCCTCCTCACAACAGCTGGGACACTACTTAGTGCCCATTAGTCTAATGCTATTCACAACTAAAACCCGTGAGTTGCCTCCTTGAGAAGCACTAGAGGGGGCCAAAGTGCAAGTCAGCGTGGGGTGCTCCATTGGTCTCCCCAACAGCTATCCCTTCCACACTTGTTAAGTCAAACACTTAATCAGATGGTCGACCAACCTCTAAATACAATCTGCTATGTGCAAGTAGTTCCGGTTGACACTTTTAGAAAATACAAATAAATGTGTTACTGAAAGAGGATTTACCGTTTCTGCTTTGACTACCCTCAAGCAATAGTCAAGGGTTCATGACATGTAGCAATTTGTAATTTTGCTGAGGCATGAAATTAAATTACATGTGGCAAACAACTGGTCTTTAGCAAGAATCCCTCAGCTGGAGTATGCCTACATGACTGGCCCACATATCTTCTCACAGGGGTTTATATATTTTCTGCTCATGGTCAAGTTACTACATAGTTATTCTCATGACATGATAAAAGCTACTTTCTTTGTAAAAACTGTCCCTGTGACTGAACTGAGCCCTCTGAATGTGGGTGACAGTTACATGGCTTGATCTGTTGGGGGAACCCCTAGCAATGGAATCAGGACTTATCGTGGGTGCTTAAACTTGTTTATTGAAGCCTCTTCCCTACGGTGGGATACTTTGCTCATCCTTGATACAGAGGCTTGGTTCTCCTTCAACTTAGTATAGGAGAATTTGTTGACTTCCCAAGAAAAGTCTTACCTCCGCTGAGGAGTGGATGGGAAGTGGGATGGGAGGAGGTCGGGGTAGGACAGGAGAAGCAGACAGATAGGGAACTGTACATTTTTTTTTCAAAAAAAATGCTGCTGCAAATAAAGTCTCGTGCTAGTTCTGGTGATGAAAGTGAAGTAGCAGTAAGGTCATTCAAGAAAAAAATGGCACAATCAAGGTGAAGCTTCATGGAAGCAATTCCATGCTGAAGTGGTATTCACAAACTTTGACCTATGTTATTGTCTGTGAATTTTAGGGTAAAATATCTTTATGAACATTTATAAATTAATGTTACTTTGAGATAATTAGCTTCTCATAACCCTTATTGTCTTCAGATCATGACAGATGTGAATGTCATTTCAATAATCTTTTAAGATCAGGACATTTATTTAATTATATTTTGCTAAATGTCATACACAAAATCCCCAAAGTCTGTACTTCTACCATACAAGGTTGGAAATATTAGCTCAAGCTACAGATTGTTCATTTATTTTTTTTCATGCGTTTATTTGTATATTTGTTTAAAGCACTATGTGTTTAAATAAAGTTAAGAATCATAAAAACATTCCTTTCAATTACTTAGGCAGTATATAGTATTAACCTAGGGCAAAACAATCCCATAGGGAAGTGGGTTTAATGTATTTTATCAAGTTGACTTAAACATTTTTTGTAGGCAGAATAAGTTTAGCGACAGTTTCCTAAGCCTAGAACATTGCGACTGTATCATTTCACACAATGAGGAGTGGCATGTCTTGGCCACCTGTCCTCTGTGAAGATCAAGGACCATCATTTTAGCTCATGGCAGCTGTTGTTTTCCATGCCTCTTTTTTCCTGCTAGTGGTTGTGTGCCCTGCCACCACTCGGGTCTCCCAGCCTCACGCTACTATTTGTGGTCCTTGCCCTTGCCAGTTTTACATCGTGTGGGCTGTTTTCTCTTTTCCCAGGTAATAAAAACATTGTTTGTAATAAAAATTGGAAATCAAATGATTAATTTCTTGAGAACAAAACCTTCTCTTTTCTTGTGTAAGCACTTAGAACAAGGGAAGAAATGCAGATAATGGAAGCTCCTAAAGTTTGCAAAGCTCTTTTGAAAATGAGAATTCTTCATATTTTTAAAACCCTCTCTACCCATTAGCCTCAACACTACACTGCTGCTATACTTACACCTCACTCGTTATGTATTTACTTTTTATATAACTAAGCAGCACCCTGTCATAAATGAAATATTCATGCAAAAAAACCTGCTCAAAATGCATTTATAAAAAGAACATATAAAACCTACCATCTGCTCCCACTCCTAGCAAGCCCTTAGATACCCAAGTGTAAGCCCTCTGATTCTACAAGAGGCAAAACAACAAAGTGTCCATAATGTATTCCTGAAAGCCAAAACTTTAGACTTTGAATTAAGATAGATCTATGAGGCCCCAGTCATCTAAATGCTTAGATCAACATTGATGGACTTAGACGTTGCACATAAGGAATTCACGTGCTAGGATATTATAAAGGGTAGTCTTACGCGGTCATATTGTGCTGAAATGAGCTGAAACTCTTCTGGGAAGTTGTGAAAGCATTTTGTAGACAAATGATACCATATTTTATAATAAGCCTTGCTTTATAATAAGTTGTCCAGACAATCCAAGATGAAGTGTTGGCACTTGAATACATATTGTCTTAGAGTTAGCTCAAAAAGCTAAGTATAATTTGAACATAATCTGTGTGTTTCATTGTTCACATGTGGAATATCACCTCTGTTGCACATAAGTTACATCTGATTTTCTGAAGAACAGAGTTCTTACCAATGGCAAATAGTTAATGTAAAAGTTCCACAGGCAATGTAAAAAAATACTCCACTTCCTTCTTGACCAGCACACTACAGTTTCTAACATCAAGTGCTTTCCATTCTGAACTTTTCAGTTTACTCTCAATATCTCAATATATATCCTGCCAACCTTGGATCAAAATGCTTTTCAAACTGCATATATATATATATATATATATATATATATATATATATATATCTGATAAATATGGAAAATATCTATCTAGTATTTATATCATATTAGATATGATGATTAGCGATGGAAGATATGCTTCAGTCACATTTATACACTAATCCATTTATATAAGGAATTTGGTCAAAAAGAGAATTTGACATCTGAAACAGGAATTATATGGATGTCAGTTAGGCTTACTAATTTACTGATTGTTTCTACGTGTGAATGTGTTAGGGCATGAGTAAAACCAGCATATTCCTATTTCTCATAGTTCTGGAGATAGGCACATGCTAGATCAAGGCACCAGCAGATTCAGGTTGGGACACGCCATTGTTTATGTATGTTAACATCTATCCTGCCTCACATGTTACAAAGCAAAGGAACAAACAGACCTGTATTCTAAGGGTGCCAATGCCATTCACAAGGCTTTAATGGCTTGGTCACCTGCAAAGATCTTAGTTTTTAATAGCAACAGACTAGGAGTTAGATTTTAACATAAAAATTTAGGAATGACACAGACATTCAAGCAATAGCAGCATTATGCCTGTGAATTAGCATTGAAAGGGAGAGCTGAGGTCAAATGGTCCAGTTAAACTAGAACAAAATAACACTAATGAGTTGCTTCAAGCCGTTTTCATTACTACGGCATCAAAACGGTTCTGAAATATGTTTAAGAGAGATGGACGTCTACTCCCAATGCTGGGAATCTAGCTAGGAAGAATCTGCATAAAATCTCTGGTTCGTAGTATTTTTATCTACTTCTCTGAGTACTTTGTCACTCTAGTCTGTAACCTGTGACAGTTGACAGCTGTCAGTTGTGAGGATTTGCTCTGGCTGAAGGCCAGCCATAAAGAAAAAGGCCGGATGTGAGAGCCCAAGCTGACAAACTATTTTGGCTTTCTTTGTGAGACACTAGTTTGTAATTATGCTTTAAAATCTCCTCTTCTGCAATGGAACCTCACACCAATCCCACCTTTTCTTTATCACCACATAAGTTGCTTTAATTTTTCAAATATATTCCTGTATAGAAACAATTATTATGTAGTCCATTTTCAGCTTAACAAAATGTGACAGAATCTGTAATTTAGAAAGAAAAATATATAGTCATCACATTATGGAAGCTAGAAAGTCCAGTGCAATACAAGGGAACTTAATAGTGAGGACATTCTGGCATATATATCATAGTGGAGGATCAGAGCAACAGAATACAGGAGAGCTTATTCTTGCAACACCCTACCCACTCAATCATGGTACAATCACGTTCATAAAATCGGGTCTTCTCTGACTGAATCACTGTTTAATGGTATCATCCTGCAATATCATCATTGTGGCAACTCCATTTCAGCGAGTCTCATAGAAGTCATTTAAATGATGGCAATTTACGTACTCAGTACTACCTTACTAGTAAGAAAGAGTCCAAAGGTACTGGCAGTTCAGCGAGAGAAGAACGAATCCGTAGAGGAATGGTTCATAATAGTTATGAATCTCCCAAAACATACATAAGCAATGTTCTTTGCCATTTTTAAAGTTTCTTTCTCAATGTGAGTTTAGAAGAAGGAGAGTTCCATACCAATTAAGAATATGAATTTTTATAACATAATTTCTGAATTAAAATTCTGACCTAATCATTTTCATAGTTGTATGATTTTTGACAAATTAACACCCTGTTTTAAAGAAAAGATAATGTAGCAATTACTTCATGAGTACTTAAACATTTATTGAACTAACATATTTTAAATGCCATAAAGTAATATCTATTGTATAGTCAGACCTGTTTATGTGTATTCTATTTATAACCTAAAAATAGATATAAGACATAAAACATGTCAGAATGAAAATCTAACGAAGCTTAAGGGGTTCAAACAAACTCATGTTTAAGAACAAATGTCTAAGAGCATATGAGAGAACACTTAAGAGACTGAGGTAAGAGGAAGGTGAGTTAAGGCCAGATTGACAGTGAGGTCCTGTCTCAACAAACAACAGTAAACTTTCCATAGCATTCCTGTCTTTGTGCAATCACTTTTGTCTATGGTCTATGCACACACACTTGAAATGTTAGTCCTAATTCTTTCTCCCCTTTGTGCTCTGCACATCTAAAATCTTCCTTCTCTTCCTTCTGTTATTTCCTAAATCAATATCTCTTCATTAATTTTCCAAATAATTCCAATAATATCCCTGATCTGTATGAATTTCTAGAGTCTTCCTATCAAACTTATACAACCTAATATGTATGAATGCCTAGACTCTTCCTATCAAACTCATACAATTAATTACCCATATCAGGTCATGTCAATATTGGATTCTCCGTGTGTAAACATTAAGATACCCACTTGAAATTTCAAGAATTTTATAATCTTTCATCTATCTTTGTGATCTCATCTTGTACTCTTGGATTCAATGTAAAGGAGATACCAAGCTTTACATATTTTATATTAATATTTTGTTCACATATTTCCATTTAAATGATTTTATGCCCTTCCTTTTCAAAATATCAAAGTCTTTCAATGACATCCTTTGTCTATCAAAAGCAGGCTATGTTATTTTAGAAGGCGGCCCTTTCTATATAATCAGAGACTATCAAGAAAAATGCCTCCTTCTTCTGTATCATTTAGTACAAAAGCCATGATTATCTTCTAACTCTCAAAAAGTTCAAGTTTTCCTTAGCAATGACTGATCTTCAGTGCTAATAAGTCTTAAATGTAGTGAAAAGAACACTACCATCAGTTTATAACTGAAAGATGCAAACATGACTATTGTCATGATTTAGACCCTGCTTTTATAAAATTCAAATCTTACAGATTGAGACTTGTTTCTCACAGTGTCCTTTGCTGTAAAGATCAGATGACATAGAGGTCACTAACAGAATTGTGATATAACATGTACACAGTTGTATCTCGTGGATATAAGTGACTGAATTAATTAGGCCAAGATATGAATTAGTAACTGGGAGTCTTTAAACAACCATGTAATTACTAAAATATAAATTTTCTTTCTTGCTCACAGGATAATTTAAAGAGGATATTCTTGACCAACAGTTTTGTTTTCAAAACATGGTGATTCAGGAACCTGAGATTCTTTGGTCTAATTAATCTATCATTACAGTGTTTTCATTTTCATTATGTTTTTATTCTATCTGCTCTATTCTATTTATTTATTCTGTATTCTATTCCAAATGGACAAAATAAGAAATAAATAGAGACTCTTTTCCTTCTGGAAGTATTAGCCTAAGAATGATGTATAGCTCCAGCTCATAGTCTCCTGGTAAATACTACTCAATGTGCCCACACATTGAGTGGAAGACAAGAAATATAGTTGTTGAAGAAGAGTAAAAAAAGTCAACATCACTGGCACTTCTTGGAAAGAAGATGAGCTGGTGGAAAATTATGAGCCTTCTTCTATAGCTTGACTTGAAATTTAAATAGATGCTGAGCACTAAATTCCTCATTCTTTAATTACAGTTTCATATTCAACTAGAAATGGCTAATTTTTGCTGGTTAGCAAAGAAAGGAAGGGAGACCTTGATGTAGACAAGGCCATCTCATTCATGGTAGCTTTCAAACATTTTTGACAATAGAAACTTGTTGACAAAGTTTGGGGTCAATCCCTAATATTTGAGGCAAGTGACAGGTAATCTCTAGAAGAAGGGGAAGTTGGAAACCAAGCATCCTTTTTACGAAGGCTTCTGCCTTCCCTATGTCCCAAGAAGATACTGGGCTACATTTGTAGAAAACTGGGTCACTTGAAACCCGTTTTACTATGTACTAAAATATGTGCTTATTAGTATTGATAGGAAAATGAAACAAGAATGGGGAGATGTCCATATATTCATTTAAAATACTTGGTAAAGGCAAGTATGAATGTCAGTGGACATTGAAAAGTATACTAAGGTCAGGGCTTGTGGCCTCTAAACCCTGGTGCTGGAGAACAGGGGGCTGTGTCCAGTGCAGTGTGAAGCATTCTATAAAAGAGACTGTGCCATGTGACTTGAACGCCCAGAGAAGAGATCACTTAAACTTGTCTGAGAGGCAAAGATTTTGCAGAAAAGACTTTATGGAAATGTGACATTTGAGCAAAAAGAAATCTAAGGATGAGTTTGCAAAGGTATAAGAGAGGACATTTTTGCATAAAGCTATAGATAAATGGCAAGTTCAGAGAACTGAAATGGCTTTTGTTTGTTTGCTTCTGGCTACTGTTGTAGAATCTTGTGTTTGTGGAGTGGTTCTGGGGAGGAGAGTAGAGTAAATTGTGAACGGACCTGAAAGTTCTGCAAAATTGCACACTGCCCATTAAGTAACAGGAAGCTAATAAGGCTACCTTTTGGGGTTCTGCTGTTATTTTTTTTTTATTTATTGTTTTAAAATCAAATGATTAACAAAATCTGAAAGAAACTATAGAAAACTTGCACCAATACAAGTAAGGAGTATGTGGTGTATGTGTGTGTGTGTGTGTGTGTGTGTGTGTGTGTGTGTGTATGTGTGTGTGGAGAGAGAGAGAGAGACAGACAGACAGAGAGAGAGAGACAGAGACAGACAGAGAGAGACAGAGAGAAACTAAGAAAGCAAATATGTTGAAAAAAAAGGTTAAAATAAGGCCATGTTTTTAGAACTAGAGAGGGGAGAAAAAAATTTAGTAATCAGAATAGAGGAGGATGGATGCTTATCTAAATTCAAGGGATTAGAAAGAAGTTAGGCACAGCCCAACTTTCTAGCTGAGTAGAAGTCTACCTCTGTGCCAACAGAAATCAAAAGCTACTCACCTCTTCTACTGAACTTAATCTCTGCCTTGTAAGACTGTTTCTTCTGGTCTAATTATTTTCTACCACTCTCTTCCTTTTGCTTATTCCCCAGAGACATGCTGTTAAAAGCTTCCAGTTGGAATGTAAACATCTATCATATTGCCATCATTGTCTCTGTTGCATAAGTAGGCAAGTAGTGGGTCTTACTGTAGCCTTTCAAAGATGGCTACATAACCAAAACATCATCTACAAGCCGAAAGTATACTGTTAGGTCTCCCTATTTTAAAGATATTCATTTTTGATGGCTTTGCTTTATTTGAAAAAGAATTAGAGTCTTAGAATTTGCAGTCCTCAATAGAAATCAGCAGGAGTTAGGTTGCTTGCTTTGTAAGTCTACTTAGCACTAAAAAAGTTAGAAGTACAAAGTAGGAAGTGTTCTGATACACCAAAACAAAATTTTATTCATCCATAAATAAGAACTCAGTTATGTGACATTCAGAAAAATGGATGATACTATAGATCATGATGCCAAGCAAAATAAATTATATTCCAAAAGACAAATACAGCATACTGTTTTTCATATGTAAAATCTAGTTAAAAAAATAATGTAATAAGAACATGAAAGTGGGAGGGGACTATTATAGAATAGTCCCAATAGAAAGGAGAGATGGGGCAAGGGAAGATAGTAATTGATAGAGGTGTGCTGATGCTGGAATGTGTGTGTGCATGTGTGTGCATGTGTGTGCATGTGTGTATGCACGTGTGTGCACGTGTGTGTATGCATGTGTGTGCATGTGTGTGTGCGTGACTGTGTGCCTGTGTGTGTGTGCACGTGTGTGTACGTGTGTGCGCGCACGTGTGTGCATGTGTGTGTGCGTGCCTGTGTGTGTGTGTGTGTATGTGCGTGTGCGTGTTTAACTTGACACAATCTTGGAAGAGGGACCTCAACTGAGAAAATAGCCCCATCAGGTAGTCTTGTTAACAAGTTAATGGGGCATTACATGATTGATTGATATGAATGGACCCTGTCCCACCCTGGCTGAGTAATTCTGGGTCGTATAACAAAGCAGTCTAAGCAACCAAAGAAGCAAGTCACTCAACAGTGTTCACCCTCTCTTCCTGCCTTGCTTGCTTCAGGAGGCCCTGCCCCAACTGCCCTGAGTGATCAACTGTGATCAGGACTTTAAGACAAGTAAATCCTTTCCTCCCCAAGTTGGCTGTGGAGTTTAGTGCAGTAATAAAAAGCAAAGTAGATCAGGAGTGATTATGACCAACGTGTAGCACAGACATATATCAAAATACATGAAATTCCTTTTTTGCAATGAATATTTTAAATTACTATTTTGAAAAGTTAGAAATAATTTAGAGATATATTTATTGTCCTATTTCCCCAACCATATGAAAAAAGAATGCCCTCTTCAATACTTCCCCCTTAGTTAGAAGAAACTGCAGGTAGTTTTGACTCTACGCTGACATGCAATGAGGCTCACTTGCTGAACATGACACTGTCACCGAATTACCTCAGTCCTGTAGGTTGGAATGGTAACTGGGGACATGGTAGGATGGAACATGGAGTTTCACTTTGTTTTCTATTGTATTGCTGTTGCACTTCTTAAGTCCAATTACCAATTTCAGCCAAATGAGTTCACCACTTTCCCTTCCAACCACCGCAGTCCTTTCACTGGGCAAGGCACACTTTGAAATGGCACAACGTCAGTTTCCCATGGCATTCAGAAAAGCTCCCTCTTTCTCCTTTCTTTTTTGATTTTTAAAGAGTCTTATTGTAGATTCCTAGTTGGGAGCTTGAGATGGGCAAAGAGAGCCATGCTGCTTGAGGAGGTCAGCCACTTGCTGGACAAGCAGACAAATGCCAGGGAGGAGAGCTTTAGAGTAAGCCTTTCTTACAAGAAGCATTAAGAAAATCACTCATGTGTACTTGCAATGTTTCAGTCTTAATTTGGCTACATCAACAATATAAAACTGTTTCCATTATTTAGACATAAAAGGTAAGATGGTAAATCTGTACAAAATAAGGGATTATGGTAGAAATAAAAAAATATTCCATGCCTTAGCCGACTTTTAAATATTTTTGTATCTTGAAAACAATTTATCTGCTTGAAGATGTCTTTAAAATTCAGTCAATGAATATCCAATGTGCTGCTTTTGTGTGAGCGAAGGGACAATAAAGGAACAAAGCATGTCAGACATTCTCTTTAACATGATAAGCAGATGTCATGGCAAATATTGACTCTGAAAAAGAACTGGAGTGATCCAGAAGACAAGTCTCTGAGTCACACCTATAAGGGAGTGACTGACACTGCTCAGGTGACCAAGAATCTGAGACTGATAGCCCAGGGACTAAAAACAATTAATCCTGGTCTTAAAAATGGGGGAGGGGAGTAGTAATGACTCCTACCAAAATGCTACTATACTCATAGATTAGTGCATTGCTCAGCTGTTATCAGAGATGCTTCATCCTGCAGTAGATGGAAACAAATGTAGAGACCCACAGTAAGACATTATGCACAGAGTGGGAGACCTTGGAATGTCCAGCCTTAAATGGATGACTCCGCCATATCCCTCCCTTCAGAGCTCAGGGAACCCTGTGGAAGAGGAAGCAGAAAGAGTATAATAACCAAAGAGGGTGGAAAACACCAAGAAAACATAACTGTAAATCAACATGAGCAAGACCCATATGACCTTACAGACTGAAGGACCATGCACAGGGCCTGTATGTGTCTGTGCCAGGCCCTCTGAGCATATATTTTGGATTCCAGTTTAGTATTTCTATGGAATACTGATTGTATAAACTAGTGGGCTTCAGATTCTTGACCTTTCTCCTGGGCTTTTTACATCCCATTGGTTTGTCTTGTATAAATTTGGCATTATGTTTTTTGTTATATGTTATTATAGTTTGTTTTGTCATATTTTTCTAAAAATGGATAAATGAATTAATAAAAACCTAGGCACAGGGTAAATGTTAATAAATGAAATGTCTTCTATACCTGTCAGAAGAAAATGTTTTTTTTTTTGTTTTTTGTTTTTTTGTTGTTGTTTTTTTTTTGTTTTTTTTTTTTTTTTACAATGATGTGGCAATAGGTATATCAACTACTCCAGGGTGGAACTGATGTTCAGGAGGAGGTGACCAACAGATATATTACTCCACAGTTTTTTATTTGGTTAAAGTTTGGTGATTTTGTTTTTATCTTTGGATGGTGTTTTATTTTGCTTTCTTATTTAAAGTTTGTTGTTATATTGAGTTTTTGTTTGTGTTTTGCGAAAGAGCTTAGTTGGGTAGATGGGGAGAGGGAGAGGATCTGAAACTTGGGAAAGGTGAGGAATATGATCAAAATATATTTACTTCGTAAAATTATTTTGAATAACACAAAAATTAAGTTTTTATCATTTTTTATTTTGGTTTATTTTTCTCTTTTTTACCCTACAGATCCTTTGAGTATATCTTCCAGTTAGTGTTCTGAGGGATTCCTGGGTATGCTAATGAGCGGCACTATGCATCTATGTCTGTTTCTTCAACCCTTTCTTGGGCTCTTTTCCTTCTGCCTGTTTGCTGTGTCCTTTTCCAATGTGTTTTGTTTTATATTATTATATTTTATTTTGTTTTATTATTATCTTAGACACAATTTTGTTTCTACTTAGAGACAGATGGGTACCCCCTTCTGGATGGCAAGGGAGGTTGGAAGGAACTGGGAGGAGTAGAGGGAGGGGAAATCCCAATCAAATAGATAACATAAAATAATCTATTTTCAATAAAAGAAAAATTATAGCAAACTATATGAATGTATGCAGGCATACTTACACATATTGTATGTAGCTTCAGTAAAATAATTGACAATATGATTCCTTAGGGCTTTTCAGAATCCTCGCTCTTATTTACCCTCCTCCCTCCCTCTCCTCCTGTATTAACTTCCTTCTTCTGCTCCTACATGAAGCACCCCTCTCCCTAATTTCCTCTCCCCTCTCAAATTATTTAGGTGATTGCACCCTGCATTGCTCCCACTTCCCTAGTCCCCATTTTGTTTCTCTGGTTCATGTGGCTACTCTAGATTATAGACTCACCTCTAAAGTTTTGGAGTTAGCATTCACACATGAGAAAGACCATGTGATGTTTGTCTATCTGAATCTTGGTTACCTCATTGTATAGAAGCTTTTCTAGTTCTTCTCATTTGTCGGCAAATTTTTAATTAATTAATTAATTTGTTTATTAATTTATTAAAGATTTCTGCCTCCTCCTCCCACCACCGCCTCCCATCCCCCCCCTCCTCCAACCAACTCCCCCTCCCTCATCAGCCCCAAGAGCAATCAGGGTTCCCTGCCCTGTGGGAAGTCCAAGAACCACCCACCTCCTTCCAGGTCTATGGCACTGGTTTCTGATCCTACTGCACGTACTGGCTTTGTGGGAGCCTAGGCAGTTTGGATGCTCACCTTACTAGACCTGTCAGCAAATTTTATAATGTCACTTTTCTTTACTGCATTCCCCAGTAACATGTTCATTATCAGTTTGTTCATTGAAGGCTATATTGGTTGCTTCTATTTCCTCATATTAGGAATAGAGTGACAACGAGCACAGCTAAGCAAGTATCAGCAAAGGAGGATGCCAAGTCCTCTGGGCATGTGCAAAGGAATGGTGTATCTGGGTCACATGGGAGGGTTAGTTTGAGTTTCTTGGGAACTCTCCACTCTGATTACCAGAGGGTCTGGCCAGTTTGTAATCCCTCCAATAGCAAATAAGGGTTCCATTTACCCTACATTCTCTTCAGCATTTGTTGTCTTTTGTTCTATTGATCTTCATGATACTGACTGGAGTAAGATGAAACCTCAAAGTTGTTTTGATTTGCATTTCTCTGATTGCTAGGAACAATGAACATTTTTAAGGTATGGTTAGCCAATTATATTTCTTCCCTGGTCCAGGTTTTAAATGTGGCATCTTACTAGTTTGTCCTTACTGTAGTCAGACTTTCTAAATTAAAACAGATTATGTATCTTTATTTTAGTGAAATTTAACAAATTCAAGACAGATTATGGATGTTTGCATTAAAATTTTTATCTTATTTTTGCTAACATTTCCCTGACATTATTAGAACTACTCTATGTATTTTCTAAGTTTTTCCTACCTGTCATTCAAACACAGGCCCACAGTCTGGTCACAAATTCTTGTGTTCCTGGATCTCAAACAGTTGGCAAAGCTGAGATCAAAAATGATAATTCCCCGCAAGTGGCACCACATGGAAGTGACATAAGTGAGCTGTGTTTTTGACATCTTACACATCAGAGCAGTTGTCTGGCATCTGAGAATGCCTGCAGCCATGCAGGAAGGCAAGACCATGTGATGGGAAGAGTACCTAGGACTGTAAGCAATTTTAATTAGCGTCTATAGCTGCAGAATTTCAACATGGAGGAAAGCAAAATTCAATTAAAGAACTGAAACCAAGCAACAACACAGTTGTATAAAGTTGGTGCAAAAACAGTGCCAGTACTAGAAAATACAAAACCTGAATGCTCACAGCCGTTTATCGTTTCAGAACATTTTGTCAAGTTTTGATCACAAAACCTATACTCTAGACTCTTTCCCCTTATCATAGTCTATGGGAGAACATCAAGGCTATCATATGCTGCACGGTAAGATCAGAATCTCTCCTGCGCACGAGCAGACCATTAGCCTGGATGCACTGTGCGTTGGCCTGTGTTTACAGAACACTGGTATATCTCATCCTCTTCACATTTGCTCCTGTGTTCTACCCTCCAGAAGTTTGCATCAGGTGTCTCTTTTTCATTCTTCAATCAGTTTCATTTTTAACAACCCTCTAAGATAGCAGTTCTCAACTTGTGAATTGTGACCCCTGTGGGGGTCATATACAGATATCATGCATATCAGATACTTAACATTTTGATTCATAACAGTAGCAGATTACAGTTATGAAGTAAAAATGCAATAATTTTTATTGTTGGGGTAGCCACCACATGAGGAATTACATTAAAGGGTCACAGTAATAGTTAGGTTGAGAACCACTGTTTTAAGGCCTTACAGAGGCAGTTTCTGAAACCCAGCTCTAATGTGAACACTGTCTAGCCTCTTAGATCACTACTCAGAAACCCAGAAGGGGACTTGCTTTTCTGTTTGTTTCCCAGGTCTACTCTTTATTAGCATCACTGAGTCAACTGGTTTTGCCTTGGATAACCTTTCCTGAGTCAAAGAAATATCATTCATTTATTCAGTCATTCATTCTTCATTTAAGTTTAGTTTTCTTTTCTGTGATTCCTTGTTGCTGTTGTTGCTCCTTCTCATCCTCCTTTTCTTCTTCTTTTCTTTTACTTCTTCTACACAGTGTGCTTGTCAGCCCCTGATAAGTTTCATTGTCTCCTGTCTCTATAGTTAGTTTAACTTTCTGAACAGTAATATTAAAGCACATCATATAACTTGGAATTGGTCAAGTATTTTGTTAGCTTATGAGCAGAATAGATTCTGTGGCCCTACAGACAGACTTGCTGAATTGAAATGTTCATTTCCTAATGCTCTATTCTGTCCTATTTCGGTTCTACCAGAAAGTGAGATTAATTTAAAGCAGGCATAATTTCTGCTCTTTTTAGGGCTATGACTGGTCTTTTTTCTAGGAATTGTGCCATCCCTACATTTCAAATTCATTTGTTCATCATAATCTCTCGCATGTTATTCCCTTAAGTAATTTTTGTGTCCTGAGATTAAGACACCCTCAAGCCCCAAACAGCATATCCTGTGCATACACCTAGTCACCACTACTATATTTCTGGGATCCACCATGAGCTTTGACAATTTTTGTTTCTGGGAGATAGACTTTCATCTTTCCAGACACATGAGCAATCTATCCTCAGTGAAGGGGACACATTAAAGCTTATTTTCTTAGATACCTTGTCTTGATGCCTTGAGCCAAAGCCCATGGAAAATCACAGCCTTAACTTGGATGCTATGTATTTTCTTCATTGAATTTTATTTATTTAAGCAATAGTAAACCCGAATTGTTGGTTTCTTTTGAAATGATTATACCCTCCTTGGTTCTCCTCGTTACCTAACACAATCTAGTCGATGGGAGAACTTATCAAAGTGCTTTATTTCTGTTGTATAATAACTGGAAGGCTACACGTCAGAAAAATATCCTTGCACCTGCCCTGAATTTAGGGGAAAGCTCGTACCTTTTGTTCTGTGAATTCAAAACTCAAAACCAATTTCAATGCATGTAATATTTGTTGGCTACTTACTCTTTTCCCATTACTGTGCCAACAATGCACTGCATACTTGGTTTTTCTTCTTTTCCTTTTAAATTTGAGATGAGATCTTTCTACATAAGCCAAGTTAATTTTGAATTTATTCATCTCTCTGTATCCAGAAAGTTTGGATTACAGTTAAGTACTACAATGTCAATAACTTTTAGATTTCAAGATACATGTATGAAAGAGGTAGAATGATAAGTCTGATTTTTTTTTTTTACAAGAGCACTTAACTTGAAGATATTAAGAGATTAGCTGGCTTGGGTATGATTACCAAATAGTAAGCGACGAACTATATGTTGTATGTAGCCTTTTCGTTTCAGTTAACTTCAGTATGGCAAGCCCCGGAAGCATTCTTATTGTCTGTTGTAGCATTTTAAGACTTTTTAAAATATACATTTACTTTGACACAAACTTGTTCATGTACCAAAGATTTTCTGAGCATCTACTGAGGGCCACTGATTGTCCTAAGCACTGCAAATAGGTCTATTAGCTGAAGAGGTTGGGGGCTACTGAGATCAAGCTGTGCTCTGGCACAGACTCAGTCAACTGTTCTGGTTTACGGAGATGCAGTCAGGGTTCTCCATGGCATAGGTGAGCACATTGTATAAGCCGGTCATTTACCACCATTAATATCTTTGTGAATACTATAGAATACTAAATTAACCTAAAGTGAGTGGTTCCTTTTCATGGCTGAGGATTCAAACTCAGTTAAAAGGTGAGCACACATGAGTGCCAGTATTTATGTCTCCCTGTTTCTCTACTGTAAGCACAGTATGATCAGCTACCTCACACACAACCCAATATGCCTTCCCCACCAAGATGGGTTATATCAGTCAGACTATTTGCCAAAAGCTTATGGCCATATGAAAGAGGTAGAGTAGCAACTCTGATTTCATTTTATACAAGAGCACTGGATTTCGAGAGACTAAGGAATGAAATGACTTGGGTGTGGTTACCAGGTAGTAAGTGAGAGACAGTATGCAACCTTCTGGTTTTAGTTAACATTCAGTGTTGCAAACCCTGAAAGAGTTCTCATTATCTGTTGAGAAAGCTTCCTTCCTGAATGCAGTTGCCAGGTGTTTTGTCATTGCAATTGTAAAAATAGCTAACATACCCATAAAGCATCTCTTCTAGAATTCTTCAAAGCGGTGTCTCACAATTAGGCAATGAGAGCTAGGCAGAATAATATAATATATACATAATATGTCTTACTGCATCTACTAGGAACTTAAGGGGTGGGGGATACCTTTCCAAATGACCCAACTTATTAATCAGCACGTGCTTTGTGTTGTTATTCTAGACACTTCATCCATATCCTACCATGCCATGTTCTTGTATTTCCCTTGATATCAAATACACTAGGTTAATGTGACTGAGTTCCATATATCTACCCTATCTCCTCTTAGCAGCCTACCACTTTGGTAGTTTATTCTAGTATGCAATGATCACATCTTGCCTTCCCTACCCAACCCCTCACAGGGTAGAGCTACTTTCTTCGGCACTTGTTTCCCTTCCGACACACTTGCTTTGTGCTATATTTAACTCTTGAACATTAGCATTAATATCCAGCAGTACAAAGGAGGCTTCTGCAGTGCATTACTTCCACCACATGAGGTGGGGCTTCTTCTGCTGTGCTTGTTGGGGATGAAAAAGCAGGTGTACATACAACAGGAGACAGGCCAAGTCTTCCTTTGGGGATAAAGTGAATCCGAAGCTTTCTGAGGCTTTCTGAGCATGAGTTCACATGAGTTCAGATTTTTACTTTTCTGCTACCTTTTGCTTTGGGCTTCGGGTGTCACACAGTAGCTACGAAAAGGGAACCTGACAAAATATAAGAATGTTCCCCCAAAAGAAGAAGCTTTGTACATGAAAAGAATCACAGGCAGGCTAGCACAAATATCATTTTTTATGTCATTCTCAACTGACTAAAATGAGATGCTGTAAAGCGGCACAGCAGCCCTTCAGGATCTGTGTGGACTGTATTGTAGTTACAGCTGAGTTTAGGTCTAGGTGGAAAATGCCATGGCCAGAAAGAGACGCCTGGATACTCGGTGATTTTTCTAGATATATTTCTTGCTATTGTGGTATTTCCTCCTCTTTTACCTTTGGTCCTTGAGTTCCTACCCACTTTGTCCTCTTTGACAGCGGACTTTCCTTTTGTATGCCCTTTCAGAAACAGATTAAAGTTCTCAGACCACAGTAGAGTTTTTCATTCAGTTATTACAGGTCCTTGTAACTTTAGAAAATAAGCTTTTACGTTCTTCCTCCCTCCATGTAACAGGAAACATCTTCAAATTTTGTTTTGGAGAAAATGAATAACCAAAGCAATATTAACTTGATTCTTAAGTATGAGAATTTACTTAATGAATAAGCTAAATATGCGGAACAGATTATAGTTTTATTCAGTTAAGGAAGAGAAATGGTTTCCAAAGAGAGGAAAAAAATAGAAGCAATGGGAAAGATATGAACACTCATAAGAAACAGAAAAGAAGAGGAGGGAGGGAAAAGGGAAGAGGAGAGGAAAAGGAAGAGGGAGGGGGAGAATGGAGACAGATGGGAGGGGAGAGGGTAGAAAATGGGTAGAAAGCAGCCATCTAACCAACAGCAGGAAAGCTAAGTGCTCAGAAGGAGGAAATCATTTTATGTATTCTATGCACATGCCTGCCAAGGTCCTCCCACAGGACCTCATTGGTGGAAGTAGGCCACTGTGTACTGTGTCTGCACCTTTGAAGACTTTTTTCTCTCCCTCCTCCCCTCCATTCCTCTCCCCTCTCCTTCCCCTTGCATAAAGTGAGCAGCTTGGTTTCACTATAACTTCCCCTGTGACACAATGCCTCATCATAGGCCTGAGAAAGAAATGGAGTGAACTACCATGGACTGACACCTATGAAAACACAAGCCAAAATGAGATAAAAAAGACCTGCTGAAAAATACTTTAGGAGAGGAAAGACAGATATTGGGAAACTTGTAATGTTGACAGTCACAGCATTTAAAAGAATAAACCCCATGTTCCTGAGTTGGATGTGTAGAGTGATTGTCCTGCTTGATATGCAGTCTATTAAGTAAGAAGAGATGGTCATGACAAGAAGGGAAGAAACTAAGACCTGGTGAGAATGCTGAGAAGCTGTCCCAAGTGAAAAGGGAACTCAGCAGGAAAGCGGGAGGAGGCGGTCAGATGGTTCTGCATAGCCTGAACAGTGCAGTGAAGTGTGGAATACTTCTAAGTGAGACACTGAGTGTATCCTCTCATGTTATGCCTTAAAGACCTTGAAGTAGGCCCCGTGTCGGAACTGGGAGTAGCTAGGACTGGGCTGTAACTGACAGCAAATAAACCAGCTGTCACTTGTTTGAAGATTTGGGGCTATGTGTTCAGCAATGCTGTTTGTCTTGCTTATATCAATGAAGCAAGTACCCAGTACAGAGGGTTTCTCTAATTGCCGGAGGCTACCGTGTTCTGCACCCATCACGACAGCTGCAGAGTCCTCGTTTTCTTTCCTTTGACTTTATGCCTAAGAGCATTTGTGTTCATTATTGTACCTCTTTCCTATTCATTCCCACCTATGTCTTTGTCCATAACTGCCCATTCATGAATCATCCCCAGTCTATCTTCATGATGCATATTTATATCAAGTACACAATTTTCTGGAATCTTATTAAACCATCATGCACTTCACTAAATTAAAACAATAATAGTATTATTCATGCTTGGGATTGTTTTTAGTGATACAATCACATGTCCATGTCCCAGTCATATGCCATGTTCTTCCTTCTTGCTGCCGATGCTTGTTTTTAGTGAGAGAAGCAAGAATGTAGCAAATAAAATTATGAATAAATTTAAAAAAAAGAAAATTACAAAAATAGTACCTTATTATGTTCCCCATTTCCCTTAGAATTTTCCTCTTTCCTCACAGTGCCTCAATTAATTTCAGAACATATCTGTATGTTGGTGTATGTGTGTATATAAATCTAGAGTCTACATACAAGATAAAACATCAATTTTCATGCAAATGTTAAAATTTAACTCTTCATACCCGACTAAAACTCCATGTACATGTGTAACTTATTTAAGTCATCCATGCACCTTTGAAGAGCATCTATGCTGTTTCCATTTTTGGCTACTATGAATAATAAAGCAATAATCATATATGTGCAAGTGTTATTTCTCTGACATGCTGACTTAAATTCCTTTAGGTGTATACCCAGAAGTGACAATAGCTGCTGGATTATACAGTACTTTTATTTGCTTTTCTCTCTCTCTTTCTTTCTTTCTTTCTTTCTTTCTTTCTTTCTTTCTTCCTTTCTTTCTTTCTTTCTTTCTTCTTTTCTTTTTCTTTCTTTTTTTGAGGAACCACCATAGTGGTGATTTATTTCTATAGTGGTATAACCAATTTACATCCCCACTAATAATATATAAGGGTTCTTTTAAAATACATCCTTCCCATCATTTGTTATTTCATTAGTATGTTTTTAGTTGAAATAGAATTGTCACTTTTCTCTTCATGCTCTCTTAGATACCCTTCCTCACCCCCCTCCCATGCCCCTCCACTCTCAAGTAAGTAACCCATTTCTTTGATGATTATTGTTACATGGAAACATACACATATGTGTATTGATATATATATATATATATATATATATATATATATATATATATATATCAGAATTCTACTTATTGAGCTGAGAAAGAATCTCATAGTAGTTTTAATTTATGTTTCTCGAGTAGCTAAGGAGATTGAACTTTCTTCTTTTGAGAAATATCTGTTCAATTCATTTCATTAATTATTCTTTGGATAACTTTTGATTTGTAGACTTTTTGATTGTTTGCTTGCTTCTTGTTTAGTTCTTTGTGTATTTTAGATAATAACTTCCTGGTGATATCTTTTTTTCATTCTATAAGTGGCTTCTTCATTTTGCTGATTCTTTTATTTGTTCTGCAAGTGTTTGCATGCGCGCTCATGTGTGTGTGTGTGTGTGTGTGCATGCCACGTATTTTGTGTGTTCTTGAATGTGTGTATTAGTGTGGGAACATGAGTGCTGCAGAAATGAGTGGAAATCAAAGGGTAACTCGTGTGCCAGTCCTCACCTTTCACCACATTTATGACAGGATCGCTTTGTTGCTTGACAACGCTTATTCTGGGCAAACGCCCCCACTCCACCCCATTCACAGAGTCTGCTTTGACCTCCCAGCTCACTGAAGAAACACTGGGGTTCCAGATTACTCTTGCACCTGACTTTACTTGGCTTCTCTGGATTCAAATTCAAGTCCTTACCCACTGTGTCATCTTTGCAAACCCATTGAGAAGCTTTAATTTTTAAATTTATCATAGTCTCATTTGTCCATCTGTGGCATTTTTTAATGAGTGACTGCCATCCTTTTCAGAGATTTCCTGATGTTACCTAGCAGCTTCAGAGCTCCATGTAGCTACCTAAACTAAGTCATGGAAAAGCCAACCTATTTTAGCCTCCATCCCTTGTATGAAATGTGTCCATAGCCCTTTTTGTTTACTAGCAGTTGGCAATATCTTGGAAGATTGAGGAGCCTTTAGAAAGTGAGGCCTACTTGACAGAAGCCTTCGCTAAGGCCAGGCAGCTCATTATGGGCTGCAGCCCAAGACTCTCAGCTTCCTGGTCAGCCATGGTGTGAGAACACCACATTCCCCACTGCTGTGAATAACATGCCTTCTTGTTCATGGTGAATGACACTTCCAAATGTGAGCCAAAATAAGCCCTCCTCTCTCTATGCTGTCCCCATTAGGTATTATTACCATAGCAACACCAGAATGACTGATTCACCCAGTTGCTTAGCATTGTGCTTACCCACGTGTGTCACACAGGTGACGCTCAGCTTCAGAAAGGCACAAGGTCTCTTACATCTGACCACACATTATTTGCTCAGATTCCAGGTCCGAGCATGAAGGATAAAGACAGGCCCAGACCAGAGAAGGAAAAGTACCGTCCCATAACTTTCATGCTGATGAGTCAGGGCGAAGCAGGAGGAGTAGGCTTGGAGCAAAACCACATGGCACACTTAGAGTTGGGAGCTGTGTTACCACCAGCTGCTTGAATAAACTTCAGAGTCGTGTGCCACAAGGATGTGGAAGGGTTTGGACACAGACTTGTAGTCTTTGATCTGCCTACAAGAACTGTGTGACTCAGAGCATGGCATTTTCCTCTTTAAGTCTGAGCTCCCTCAGCCCCAAGGTTCCTGTATATATCATCATCATATAGCTTATATAACAGAGAGACAGATTTCACAGAATCTGTTGAATAAATGTCTCCTGAGTGCATACTCAACCACTTCCTGTCATTAGTGAATGCCCTTCTCATTGTCCCTCAGCTAGGAAGCCCCCTAGATGATGAGACTTGCGAGCTTATCATAGTGCCTGTGCCTTCTTCTGTCCCATTTCATTCCAGCACAGAATTCTTTTCTCTGTCTTTCTTTCCTTCCTTCTTTCACTTTTCTTGACTTACTGGTAGGTTAGAGAGCTGGCCCTGAGATCACAAGGGAAGAGCTTGCCTTGACACTCACCTGCAGTACCTGAGAAAGCAGCCACGGCTTCCTGTCTGGACTGCACATTAGCACTGACACTGTGGTGTGGCTGCAGGTGACTCAGCCCTAAGGGAATGAGAGCAGGAGAGCTGTCCCTGCACCACCTTATTGGCCATGTGGTGGCATGAATGAGTGAAAGATTCCCCCCTCCCTCCCTTTGTCACCTGTGGTAGGAGAGAGAGCTGGCCCCTGGGGTCACAATAGTGAGAGAACCAACTCTGCCCTGTACCAGCTACAGTCCTGTTGTTGAGGGTGCCAGTGAGCCAGCCCTAAGGGCATAAGAGCAGGAGAGCTGACCCTCCCCCTCTCCTCCTATGCCCCCTAAAGCAATCAGAAAAGAGGGCCCAATCCGTTGCCTGAGTAAAATAATACAGTAGGCCCGGCGATGTGAGTAAGGAGGTCCATCATCTGAGGGCCAGAGAGCAGGAGAACCGGCCTAGCACCTTATCGCAGGCTGCGCTGGGTGAGCTAGCTGAGGCAGTGCTGGAGCACTCATCCAGAAAGTGATGATGAGAGACAGATAGGGAGCTGACCTACTTACTATCCACCCAGGCCCAGAATCAGGGCTATGAATTGTTTCACCTCAACATCCACCAAATCCATGAGGTGGTTGAAGAGTGTGAAGCAGACAAACATACAGATCCAAAACAGCAGGATCTCCATGACACGGGACAACAGAATATCCAAGAGGAGCCCCAGTGAGAGCTCCTTATTCATGAGTGTAGCAGAAACCAGAGGCCTTGGGTCAGACCAATGACTCGTGGCAATGAACACGTCCAAGTTAAAATGGACAGACTGACATGTAACTGTGTATCTCAATAGGCCGCAGTACAACTTCCACGAGATTCTTCTGTTGTTGTTGTTTTGGTTTTGGTTTTAGTTTTTCTTTTGAATTTTGTTTTGGTTTTTTAGGGGAGGTTGCAAGGGCAGAGGGCGTATGTGAGGGGATGAGAAGATTAAGAGGGATGGCAATGCATGATGTGAAATCAAGAAAGCACAATGATGGTTTGTTTTAAGAGGAAGGAAGCAAAATGAGTATGACCATCCATCTCTTTTGGATCCCTCACAGATATGTAATACGACCTGCTACTTCAATCCTGTGCTGCTGTGACTTCCTGTCATGGCAGACTAAATCTTCAAACTGTGGGCCAGAGTAACACTCCTTCCTTAATCTCTGTTTATTATTTTGTTAGACCAACCAGAAACAAAGCCTTCTCACTGTATTTCCTCACCATTCTTTAATATTCCAGGTCTGATTTCTGATTCATTACAAAACTTATGCTTATTTTGAGAAAGAAGCCTGCAGTAGTCACTCACTTCTTTTCAACAATGTGATTTGAGGAGTCAGTTTACGGGATGGGCAGATTATTCAGGTTTCTAGTTTTAGAAGTTTTCATCCCTGATCATTGAGTTCCACCATTTCTCTGCTGTTGTACATTGATTTATTTTCATCTGAGCAGAAACATGGATCTTAGGAAGTGGCCAAGAAACAGAAGGAGTAAGAGAGGAAGTCAATGACCTTCAAGGTGGGGCCTCCAATGACCCACTTCCTCATGCTAGGCCCAACCTCCTACATTTACCACCTTCCAAAGCCGTCGAATTATGAATCTACCTGTGAGGCTGGTGCCCTCATGATCCAATCACAAAGCTTACCATTTGCCCATTCCATTTCTAGCACTTCAAATTGAACTTGAGACTTAAATGATAACAAGCCAGACATTAGGAGTACTTGAAACCATGGATGTTTGGATAAGATGTCCTAGGTTCCAAATAACCGTCCCAGACTTATTACTTCACCTCTCCAGAGCTCGCTTTACATTATCATTTCTATAATGTACTAAGTGTGTTGGGATATGCTGCATTACAATGTCATGAGGATGATGTAATTCACTTTTACACACATACACATATGGCCGAGAACTGTATCTGGAACATAGTAAGTTCTCAGGTGTTTGACTTGTGACTTTCTACGTTAGTAGCTCTATTTATACAGATCCGCAGAATAGAATTGACAAGGCAAATGCCACAGTCAGCAGGAAATGGAATTTCGTGATTACTCCAATGGGACCTGGAATCTCTCCTGCTGTCTCTGTGGAGACTCCTTTTCCACTAGATGTCCACTTCAGAAGAGAGCCCCCAAGAGGAGAATGGATCACAGTGGAGCACTGTGGAAAAGGGCATCACTTTAAACAAGGAGTTTGAGAAGAATGGATACTAGTGATGGAGGCCAGCAAAGATTCCTTGAGAACCTGCTGTGCTCAAGACAATGCTTGGGTGCAACAAGGACAGTTCCTCTTGTTGACTTTTGACCTTTGAATCTTGTTCTAGGAAAGCAACAACATTTTCCCCCGCTTTCAGCTTTCCCCCACTTTGTAACCAGCTTTCCTATCAGCGTGTGTAGGTACTATTGTGATAGCTGCTATATAAATTCAAGAATAGAGAACAAGAGAGGAGGGGGAGGCAATTAGCTCAATTGTATAAGGCTTTTTTAAGAAGCAGGGAAAAAATTCTCCATAAATTTATTCTTATTTCTAAAGAGGCAGAAAAAAAAATGTTACAAGAGATGTCCTCACCGCCAGCCATAGTGCGCAATGTTGACTCCAAAGAATACAAGGTCCACTCAGTTTCTCTACCTGAATCAATCTGATTTTCTAAATCAATTCATTTTTCCTACTGTGTTCTACGTCCATGTAAATAACCTCTTTATGCATGGGAAAATGGAGAATGAGCCTTTCAAACAGTTGTCATAAATTAGAATAAATTGCATTAATTCAGGATGTAAAAGTAGAAGAGCCAGGGGAACGTGCACCATATTTTCCCCAAATACCACTGAGAGAGAGCAGCACAAATGTATACTCTGGGCATATGTACATCTTTTCTCTGACTGACAGCCTGGGGGATAGTCCACGTGACTTGTGTGCTGCTGAGGTGGAAACAATCTTTATTTGAATTGGGGAGCAAAGTTAGCAAGAATGAATAAAAAATTCCAAAGTTTACAATGCAGTCAGGTTTGCAATATATAATTCTCTGCCTTATCAATTAAAGGTCTACTTATCTTTTCTTCTAGGAAATTAGCACATAGTCTTCAGCCTAAAGCTTTCCCAACTGTGCTATTTCAACATATATTCTTTACATAAATACATACCAGAAAAACTACAGATGATCAGTAAACTATGTTCGAACCTGAATAATACCACCCAAGTCATAAGCAGTGATGAAAGTTTATCTCTCCTGTTTTTGTATTGTAGAGATGAAGACACGTCTTGCTTTGTGGCAGTGTGCATAATGAAAGAAATTTAAAAACCTTAATGCTCATAAACCAAGATAAAGAAATAAGATGAGAAAGTTGTGTGTGTGTGTGTGTGTGTGTGTGTGAGAGAGAGAGAGAGAGAGAGAGAGAGAGAGAGAGAGAGAGAGAGAGAGAGCTGCACATCCATGCTTATGGGGAGAATGGGTAAAGGGCTTTGACAATTCAAAAGTTGTGTGTGTGTGTGTGTGTGTATGTGTGTGTGTGTGTGTGTGTGTGTGCTTATGGGGAGAAGGAGTAAAAGGCTTTGATGATTCAAGAAAGCTTAAAAGGAAAAAGGAAGAGAAAATGATCTCCAGGGACACACAAGGTTAAGGTTAAACTACAATTACTCCTACTTGAATACAGCACACACCTGGGCACCTGCCAAAATTTGCCTTCCCACACAGGCTTTGTTATCTCAATGAATTAATTGCCTCAGGTAGCACAAGAAAGGAATATCCTCACCAGCCATCCTCCGTCTCTCAGCAAGGCCCCTTGCCCATTCAGGAAAAAAAGCAAAACAAAATGTTATTCCAGTTGTACATCACCTTAATACACTTACCAAATTCTAAAGTAGATGAACAATGCCTAAAAAATTACTCTTTTATTATTGCTTCTGACAAAAAAAAATCCTTTTAATATTCATCATGTCCAATATATTTGACCAAAAGATCTATGACTATTCAAAGGTCTAGTTTAGTGTGCTTAAGAGATGAGAGGGCAAACACATAGGTCAGAATACCAGGCTTATCCTTGGTCTTGTAGACTTTTAGTTCTGCTTTGAAATGGTCAGTTATAGCTCTCGAGAGAGCTTTTATCTGGACGAATTCCCACAACACAATCAATTCTATATCACTATTTCTTTCCTTGTCCAAAAGAACAGGATGCATGGAAACTAATGCACATGTAGCAAGGGCTGAAAGTCTCGTGTGCATAAGAAGTGGACTTCCCAGGCAGCACATCAGGCCAGCAGCCCTCTATGGCAGAAGTTAGTCACCATTTCTCACACGAGGCATGCTTTCTCTCCCAGGATTTATGTGTCTTCCTCCCCTCTACATAAAGAATTAGCTGAATATAGTAGAAATAAGAGGACTCTGGGGCTGCAGATGGCTGACCAGCTGTTTCTGGGTGACACCCCATGAATCAGTGCCTCATCGAGCTTTACTGCTTCCATGTTTGGGGGGCAAAATATTCTGCATTTTAGAAAACTAGTTCATGGAAAATAATACAGCAAACTAACATTTATAGAAAACCACAGTAATCTTGTAACAAATGTCCTAAATTATGTACTCAAAAGAGGATCCAATTTTACATAAGGTTCTCTTCTAAAGCCTGCAGGACAGAATCCTTCTTCGTTTTGTGTTTGTAGCTGCTGCTCCTTTCAACCCCCAAAGTCCACACTGCCAGTGCCAAAAAAAAAAAATGCCACTTTATATAACACACACACAGAAGACAAATTTCAGCATGGGAAAGATGGCCCAAGAAGGGGAATGTTCAGAAAACTTCATTTTTATGCTATTTTTTGAGACTCATTGTACATATTTTCATTTAGTTTGATGTTAAGATTAATGCTGCTTGTAAAACCTCCTAGTTTCCACTTAAACAATGGGTATTCATCAGTACTTAAGTACATCGCTGGGGGTATGGGCAAAATAAAAGTCAAATGGAAGTTTATGTTCCAGCTGCTGCCTCCCTCTTCTTTAAGGAGCATGCTTCTAGCAAGACAAGGGTTTCACCAAAGCCTTTCCCTAGTTGTTCTCTTCAAGTTCAGATCCTTGTTTATCTGCAGTGTCTAAGACGGTCATTTTAACAGGCAAAGGAGAAGAGAAAGCCTAAACGCCAACGGTCAGGAAAAAGGCATGTCTGAGATGAGAGAACAAGAAACCTTGACGATCATTTTTATTCAATGAAAGCCATTCCTCTGGGTGGGAGTGTCCAAGGCTTGTCCCCGCACATGCTGCCCACATACCACACAAGCTGCAGGAATGCAGATTTCTGTATCTGAGAGCAGCTGCTAAGTGAAGTGGAACATCCAACAGATGGCTGCATTGTCATTGTTGGGGGAGGAGGAGAGAGGAGCTATTTTGGTTTTTCTGTTGAGGGTGTATATGTGCGTGAATGCATGTGGGTACTCCATAGACTTCCGTTCTCCACTACCTATGTTCTCCACTGCAGAGGTCTCCTGTTTCCCTCAAAGCCTGGATTTTACTTTGAATATCAGAAAATCACTAGAGGTCTTTGGTTGTTTAAATTTTAACAATAAGAAAAATTAAGGCCCAAGGGCACACAGATTGTTAAAGTTAAAACCAGAACCCTTTCACTCAGCCATGCAACATAAAGATATTAATTAATGAAATAGAAAAGTAAATACAAATCCTACATCGTATTTCCTGAATGGTAGTCTTGATCACCGAAGAAAGAAAACAATTTAGAGTCAGCATTTTAGGCTTTGAAAAATACAGGTACATTTCTTCCTTTAAAGAAATGTGGAGGTGCTTTTCAGTTCTCAGAAGAAAAAAGCGAAGTCTTTATAAACTATTCTATAGCAGTGTTTCAGCATGCAGCTTATTAGATGTTTAAACTGTGTGACTCACGGAGCTCCAAAATTTTAATCTCATATTCAGAAATAATAGTTTTCTGCATTTCTGCTTGCAGAATACTCATGTAAACTTCAAAGTCAAAGTTATCAAAAGTCACGCATAAAACGCAAATAGAAAAACTTTAGATCTCATCATCACATGCTTGCAAAAGGTCCCTGTCACCCTTCTGATGGTAGCATAAAGTAGGGTATAATCACAAGTCTTGTTCAGTGGTGTGTGTGTGTGTGTGTGTGCGCGCGTGCGCGCACACACGCCTTTCCAGAAATAGAATCAATAGAGAACAGACAAACCCACACTGCCAGTTTGTACAGTTCTGTGGTTTCTGCCAGGGCTCCTGACTCGAGAGGGTCCACCAGATAATGAAAGCAAACTATTTCAGTTCCTGTGGGCCTGGAGCGCTTCTGTGAAGTTCTGGTTTGAAATAAATGAATAACAAATTAAAAGACACAGTAAAATAAAAGGGTGGTTAAAATATATTAACTGAAATCAATGTAGGCGAAACACAGTTAAAAACCTTGTGTTCTCAGCAATAGCTTATGATGTATTTGGTTAATCCCTTAAAATTTATGTTAAAAGCCTTTTAGCAGAAAGTCAATACACGTAGGTGGTGGAACAAGTATATCACCCTGCACTGGGGGTTATATTAAATATTCTACATAGGCTCCACTGTCTGCAGGAAATAGGCAGAGGTTCATCCAGCGGAAGTCCAATATCAAGGAGACCTAGTATTCTTCTTTAAACAGTCTGTGGAGCCCTGCTGGGTATCATGCTGTGCTCTGCCTAGGTTTCCCACTGACGTCAACGGGGTCCTGGAAATGAAGCAGGATCAAAATACCAGAAGCCTAGCCTAATAATAGAGCAAAAATGGAGAGCAGATGGAAAATAAAGCTTCACAGATAGAGTGTGACCTCATGTTATAAATTTGTCAAGTGGCATAAACAACAACAACAGCAAAGTATGAAAGGCCTGTGAGCGCTCACTGGCGTCAAACTCCCAAAACTTGGCGGAGAGGAAAATTACCTAGATACAGAGTTTCAAAATGGGGAAAAAAAGAAAACATCAGTTTCTGGATGAATTCACTGCTAATTGTGTCTAGGAGCAAAATACACTCAAAATTAAAAGCATAATACTCTAGACATAGATTATGATATCTTCCCATTATTAGTGTATACATTCATCTACACTATTTTCATCTCACTTGGGAAAAGTTATTGTCTATGAGGGAATGTGGCCACAAGTTTGGAGCCTGGTGATAAAATCAGAGAAAATGCTTGGCCTGAAACAAAATGTTACAAGGGGTCTGCCACACCCTCAATAATTGGATGCGTTCTTTCATATATGTGTTCTTATTTCGTGTGTGTGTGTGTGTGTGTGTGTGTGTGTGTGTGTTTGTGGTTAAGTCATCAATGGACACTTTTTGTCTTCATCAGTGTTCTATTGCTCTGAAGAGGCACCATGACCACAACAACTATTATAAAGCAAAAAACCAGGCTAGCTTACAGTTTCAGAAGTTTAATGCATTATTATGGTTGGAAAGGTGACAACATGGAAGCAGATGTGATGCTGGAGTGGTAGCTGGGAGTTCTACACCCAGGTTGGCAGACATCATGAAAAGACAAATACTGGGCCTGAACTGGGCATTTGAAACCTCAAAGCCCATACCTCAGTGACACACTTTCTCCACCAAGGCCATACCTACTCCAATGAACCCACACCTCATAAGTGCCCCTACTTATGGAAGTCTGAAGGCCATTTTTATTCAAATGACCACATTCTACTACATGGCTGCCATAGGCTTGTAGCCATACATAATGAAAAAATGCATTTAATCCAACTTAAAAGTCCTCAAGTCTATTACAGTCACAGAAGTGTTTAAAGTCTAAAGTTCAAAGTCTTTTTGGAGACTCATGGAACTCTCTTGACTCTAATACCCTGTAAAATCAAAATGAAAAATAAAAAGATCATATATTCCCAAAATAAAATGGCACAGAATATACATTGCCATTCCAAAATATAAGAAGGGAGCATGGTGAAGAAGTACTGGACTAGAGCAAGACCAGAATCCAGCTGGGCAAACTCCAAACATCGCATCTCTATAGCTGATGTCAAAGTGCTACTCAGAACTCCATTTCATTTCAGCTTCCTTGACTCCAAAACCCTTTCTCTTGGGCTAGTTCTACTATCTCTTAGCAGCTCTCCTCAGCAGGTATCCCATTGTTGCTATTGAAATTCAGGCTTCACTTTCATAGTTGTATGCAATGGCCTCTCTGGGTCTCCATGCAGGGTCATTCCTGACACATTCCTGGCCTCAGCAGCATTACTTAGCTGTGGAGAGAAATTCCACAATGCCTTTTTTGTATCCTTGACTTACCTTTGGCCAGAACCCTGTGGCCAAAGATGCCAAGTTCTGCTTGCTGGGACTAGAACATCGTCCCCCTCAACTCAATCAACTACTTTTTCACCAGCATTTTGTTTTTAGTGGCTTCCTTCAGTGCCTAAGCCTGACTATCCTAAAACTCAATCTGTAGACCAGGTTGACCATGAACTCAGAGATCCACTTGCCTCTGCTTCCCATGGGCTAAATGCTGAGAGTTAAGGTGTATGCCTCCAAGCACCACCCTAAACATATCCCTCGTTCTTTTTCACAAGTTAGAAGTTTAGATGTGTTGGGATTTGCCCTCAAGTCACCACACCTTTATTTCATTAGGGATCAGGTTTTTCTTTAATCTGTTTATCTCTTTGAGCACAGAATTTAGTTCTATTATATTACACTTCCTGGTTCCCTCTTTACCTCAAGACATCCATTTTGGGTTTTATTTTTGTTTTTATTTTGTATTTTTGTTTTATTGTTGTTTGTTTTGTTTTGGTCAGTTTGATCCTTTTCATTATAGATTTGCATAAGGCTGGCCACTAAAAGCCATGCAACACAGTCAATTTTAGACTGTTTAAAAATCTCCTCTGCCAATGCCATTAATCCAAAATTCTTCAGTTTATGCTCAGTCACATTTTTTAACAATGCCAGAAAGCAGACACATTCTTTGTCAAAATATCACAAGATCAGACTCTACATCATGTACTAATATTCTTCTCCTCTGAAATTTCTGTAACCAGGCTTCCACAGTTCACATCACCCTCCAGATCACTTTTTCATGCTCTTACTGAGACAGTCCATTAAGATACTATGACCATGGCAGCTCTCATAAAGGAAAACATTTAATTGGGCTTGGTTTACATTTCTAGAATTTTAGTTCCTTATAGTCATGGCAGAAAGCTTTGTGATATACAGGCAGACAAGATGTTAGAGAGGTGGCTGAGAGTTAAAATGTCATAGTCTAATATTGCGGTTATGTAGATGGGCTGAGAAAGCCTTGTAGACATTTCCTGTAAATCTTTACTGAGTATACATTTTGACAGAAAAACCATTTCTAGATCTATTTATTAATTGGACTTACAAACATCTCTCTGTTTTTGATAGAGACAAAGAAAGCTCGGAGAGAGAGAGACAAAAGTCATCTTGAATGTCTGAACATTCTCTTGTAGGCTGATAATCAAGATGTTCTGTTTGATGGACACTGCATTTTCATTTTAGAGGAATCTCACTGGTGAACAAGGTAAAGACATAAAACTTAAGATTTCAACTGACTTTCTTTTTATTTTAGTTGTTTAACTGATGGGATTAGGGGAACGCCAGATTCTAAAAGATTCCCTTTGAGTTTCCCAAAGGGTGGTTTTTGGTCTCTGACTCATCCCCCCATGAAAAGAAACCACAGGTTTTTTTTAAGGCAACCTTTTAGGTTTGGCCACTTAGCCTCCTCCTTTGCTACCCAAGGCTTTGCTTTGTGTCTTCTTTCCTCCTTTGATTTTGTTTTTGAACTTGATGTTTCAGAACCTCCCTCATTCTTTACATGTAGGACTTCACCATATTTCTTCTTGTTCCTCAACCAGAGATGGAGGGAGTCCTGTGAGCCCCTTCTCAGGATCGTATATGCCCTAGTTTTCTGGGGGGAAAGACACTGAATTCACATCTCTGCTACCAAATCAGAACACAGGGAATATTTCCAAAGTGGTGAACTTATGCTACAGTGTGAATGCATGAATTAAGGCATATAAAATCACAAATCTTCTAGAGAGCATTCATTTTTAGGAGAGAAAAATTACCTTCAGACCTAATATATTAGTCAGGATTTTGTAGAAGAATAAAATTTATAGATGCTATCTATATTATAGATAGATAGATAGATAGATAGATAGATAGATAGATAGATAGATAGATAGATGATAGATAGATAGATAGATAGATAGATAGATAGATAGATAGATAGATAGACAGATAAAGAAGATTTATAAATATGGTTTCTCAAAAAAAAAATAGTGCCAGGTCCATGAATCCAGTAGTGGCTTAATCCACAAGGCTTGATTTCTCAGCTGATCTTCAGTATAACAGAATCCTAAAGAAGTAGGCACTAACGTCAGTGAAGGAATGGACTTGCAAGCAAGAACAGTCAAAAAAGAAGCTTCCCTCTTCCATGTCCTTTATCTAGGCTGCCAGCAGAAGATGTAACCCAGATCTTCTCATTTCTAAAAATTCAAATTAAAATGGATCTTCCAATTTCAAGCTATTTAATTAAGAAAAATCCCTCACAGGTGTCCTTAGTCGCTTTTTGTTTTAGTTTTTTAATTCCTGATTCAGTCAAATTGACAACCAAGAATAGCCATCAAAACTCCAACTATCAATTGGACATATAGTCATATATCCCTATGTGATGCTTAATTTTAAAAAACAACAACCAGGTCATAAATAAACCTAACATGATATAACCATAACATGTATAATCAAAAATGTATTATGTTCTTAATCAAGTTATAATTATGCCTAGAATGATATAACTATCCCTTGTACAACTGAAAATGCATCATAAATTTTAGAATATGTAGCAATGTCCATTAAAGATATTCTTTTAGTATCTCAAACTTAAATATAATAACCACTGATAAGGTCTTAACTGATGTTACATTAAATGACGAAGAAATCAAGGAAAGAAAACACAAATATCTGAATAAACACATTTTTAGCAAAATATGACAGAATTGTTCATGTCAATTATAACATTATAATATCCTTGTCTATGTAACTGGTAACATGTTTTAGTTGGTATTTATAACTACCTTTCCCTACTATCCATTATATATTTCCTCTACTTTCAACAAGTACCTCATCAAGTCTTGACTCTTTTCCTGGAGGAGTGACCAATACCTTCATCTTTTAAAGTTGTGTGCCCTTTATCATTATGTCTGGATTATGATGTGGAAGACCCCTTTGTGTGTTGCTTTTCTTGGTTGATGAATAAAAAAAAACCTGCCTTGGCCTGTTGATAGTGCAGAACTTAAGTAGGGGGGTAAGACAGAACTGAATGCTGGGAGAAGGAAAGAGTCAGAGAGATGTCACGGGGCTGCCAGAGATCCGATAAACCACTAACACATAGTGAGACACAGATGAATAAAAATGGATTAAAATAATATAAGAGTTAGCCAATAAGAAGTAAGAGCTAATGGGACAAGCATTGTTTTATTTAACACTGATTCTGTGTGGTTATTTTAGTTCTAGGCAGCCAGGATGAAAACAAGCAGCCTCCTGCTACAATTGGTGCCCAATGTGGGGCTAAATCCACTTAAACCCTGAAAGGGTTTAAACATAATTCTAGACAAAAATAAAATACAGAGTTTAACACAGCTTTTTGCTCTTTGCTGGCAGCGTGCCGCAGCTCCTTTAGGAGAAAGATTTTCCTGACTCAGCAGCAGCAGAAAAAAAGCTGTGCCATTTTAAAATTCAGGCTTTCTGGGCTCTGCTGCCAGCATGGCCTCTGGCTCTTTCAGGAGAGGGAGCATTTGAGTGGGGTTTTTGAGCAGACTGCTACAGCTTTCTTGAAGGTGGCATGGATGCTCTGTCTGCCGAGAAGAAGAGTGGTGCAAACAGCTCAGAAGCATGAGCAGCTCTGCCATGCTGAACTGGGCGGGGCAAGCAGGCACTGCCATATTACCCCTAGCAATGATGCAGCTTAAGTTTTAAGAAGTGCTTAGCATTATAAGAAGTGTTTCTGGATAGTAAAGAATTACCAATACGCAATAGGATAGACTCAGACATAAACGACCTCTAAATGGGTCGCAGTGTTGGATAAATGTATGTATGCTTGGGAGAGCTCCCACTCTATAACCAAAACTTCTAGGCCAGTAGAACTTAAGGCTGAGTGTGAAATATTCCTTTATACTATGTAATTGCGATTGATTTAATGAAGAAACTGACTGGCCAGTAACTGGACAGGTAGAGGTAAAGCAGGATTTGAGACAATAAGAGAGGCTGGGAAAAAGAAGGATGTAGTCAGAGGAGTTGCTATCCAGACACAGAGAGGAAACAGGAGGTGCAAGATGAAAGAGGAATGATACCATTTGGCAGAATGCAGATTAATGGAAATGGGTTCATTTAGGTTGTAAGAGTTAACTAGTAAAGGCCTAAGCTGTTGACTGGGCATTTATAATTAATAAGACATTTCTATATGATTATTTGGGAGCAACTTGCAAGACACAGAGAAATTCCACCTATATATAGTGGAGAATGTGGGGTACATACATCCACTTAAGTGCTGAGAAAGCTTAAAAGAAATTCAAATCACCAAAATGGAGATAAAGGTGACTTTCTAGTCTTGTGTCTCTCATCCCAACCACAGTATAGAGACATATGTCTTGACAGCTACCAATGGGCCATGAGCTAAGACACATGGCAGGTTCCTGCTGGCTTTCTCACTGCCATCGTACACAAAGTGTCTCTCAGCCTCTGTCTGTGGGTCTGATCCACGAATGCAAGTTCTGACAGTGTGCTTCATAGTGGGTTTGAGGTTTTGTTCATATAGACAGAAAAGGTTACAGATGCTCAGTGAAGACAAATCCAGATGGAAAAAAGCTTTCTAAATGGGTTACAGTATGTTTCAAAATGGATAAAGGCTTGGGAGAGACTAGAAAAAGGATATATGTAGTCAGAGTCTGTTCATTCATTCCCAGCTGCCTTGACCCAAAATAGTTTCACAGAAACTGTATTAAAACACTTCTTGGCCTATTAGCTCATGCTTCTTATTGGCTAGTTCTTATATGTTAAATTAACCCATTTCTATTATTTTATATTTTAACACAAGGCTCATGGTTTACTAGCAAAGCTCCAGGTGTCTGTTTTCTTTTGCAGCTACATGGTGTCTCACTGACCCTGCCTTCTCTCTTTACATCTCTGTTTGGTTTTCCCACCTGGCTTTACTCTGTTAAGTCATTGGTCAAAAGCATCTTCTTTATTAACCAATGGTATTCACAGAATACATCACCCCCAACATCATGAGATGGCCTTGGATATCAGAACACTATGAAAGCTTTTATTTGGAGGCAAGTCTCAACACCAGAGTTTCAGCCTTTCCCTTCTCCAGCTTGAAGGTCTTTTTGTCATCACCAAGTCATAGTGTCTTCATCTCAGTGCTCTTGGTACTAGATACTTCAAGAAGCCTGCATCAGCTATAGACAGGCATAGAAATATATATAGTTTTAAAGTAATAGTAAAGTCCTTTAAAAGAGAGTAAAGAGATATAAAAACAGCAACATAAAAATTGAAAATACACAGAAAATCTGGATTCTGCATACTATTGTATTGTTTTTAGATTATCTGATTACTAATAAAGGAATTACAGCTTCTAAGACACATTGGATTATGAAAATTTCTGAATTAAACAAACATATATTTTTTAAATGTATTTATTTCAAAATGGAAGTAGAAAGATACAGATATACTACTTTGGGAGAGAGGTTTTGCTTTTATTTTCACAGGAAATGAGAGACTGTGATTTTATTCCAGGTTGAGATGGATCCATGTTTGATGAGGGAAGACCTCCTGAAATCCTGGCTATACAAATAAAGAAATAAACCTATAAAAGTTCCAAAACATGTAATGTATATTACACTTGCTCAAACATAAAACAAAAAATCATTTTTAACTGACTTTTACATACTACATATTCCACACTTATAATGCATGTATGTTACCCTCAAAAGTTTATATATATTTTCAGAGCAGGGAAACAAACACCAATGAAAATGGATGGCCCAGATGCTCAAAGCCTCCACTGCAGTTTCCTTGGAGTTCTGCATCTGGAATTGCTTTAAGGCTGCTGGCTGAGATGGTTCAGATTAATCAAGTTTGTCAGTCAACACCTAACAAATATCCTAATTTTTTAAGTGTTGCTCCAAAGATTTCAAAGCCCCAAAACAACAGAAAGTAGTCTGAATAATTGTGTCCCCATTCCAAAAGATGGATTATGAATGTGTATTATCATTTAGGAGGTTGGTTACAAATTGTTATTGTTCTTTGTAAATCCAAAGATTTCTTTCTAAAAAAAGGGGCGGATTATATAGAAATGAGAGGATTAAAGGGTAAATTACTTAATCTGCTTTTAAACTAAAAAGCAGTTACTAACCTCAAAATATTTTACATTGGTATAAATTTTAGTTTATGACACAAGTTTAAATTTAAGTTTTATATACTATATTACGTTTCTTCTATTGTTTGGGGTAATGTGCTTATGTAACTCAATTAAAATATAACATAAAATTATAAAATACAGGTTAACAGTAATCTATTACAGTCAAACTTATAATCATATTAGGTACATTTTCAAGGTCACATAGAGATATATTTTGGTAGAAAAATGGTCCTCAAACACTTCAAAGACATACAGAATATGGCATTTAATATGTTTAATAGCCTAAGGTTTTTCATAACAGTAAGATACATCTGATTCTGACAGTACTAATTTATTTCAAAAAAAGAAAATGGGCTTCAAAAAACTCCATATGGAGTTGGTTTTCTTTAGGGCAGAAGCTAGTCATTTGGGCAAAGAAACTGCCCTTGCCTCCATGGTTGTCAGTCTACTGTCCAAACTTTACCAGCAAGACACAAAAGGAAGTTGCTGCCAAATATTGCCAAGACAGAGTAATATAGTTCTTCAAAATTCCTTGCTACTCAAAAATGTCTATCAGATGGACTAGGCTCGTAGACGAAGCATGGATGCCCAATGTTACAGAAGAACTTCGAGCGACTGGCCAGGCACCCAGATGTCAACATCATTAAGTAACATTTACCCTTCTGGGATCTTTGATAGAGTTAAAAACTCAATAATTAGACTTAAAGCTTTCCTTAGTTATGCTTAAAAGGTAAATTAGGTATAAAATTTAAGACTTACAAAGATAAGATAGGTAAAAGAACATATTCTCTAAATTTGCCAAATACAAATGGACTGGATATTATAATTGTAATCCCCACTTGAAATATATATATATATATATGTGTGTGTGTGTGTGTGTGTGTGTAGTTGAATTATATATATATGTGTGTGTATATTGTATATAATATTACTATGTTAAAGCTAAAACCATCATTTTTACTTAGACAAAAGAAGAGAAATGTGTAAATATTTGTCACTAGATTGATGTAATAAAGAATATGACTGACCAATAGCTAGACAGCTATAGGTTAGGCAGGACTTGAGACAAAAAGAGTATGTTGGGAAGGAGAATTGCAGTGTTAGAAGAGTTGCCAGCCAGACACCAAGAGGAAATAGGAGGTGTGAGATGAAAGACAGGAAATGCCATGTAATAGAATGTAGATTAACAGAAAAGGGTTAATTTAAATAAGTTGTTAGAGCTAGTTAATAATAAGCCTGAGCTATTGGCTGAGAATTTATAGTTAACATTAAATTCCGATGTCCATCAATTGAGAGTAATTGCCAAGACACAGGAAACCTCTTCCTGTAGTTGAGAGACTAGGAAGCAAAAATTTTCCTAGTGGATCACTTGGAGTGATAATGGAACTATTCCCTTTTCCATCCCTTGATTCCTGGATATAGGTGATACTGTACCACATATTAGATACTGATTCAAAATATACACTGCCTTTTATAAGACCTTACACCAGTCCTCAAGGCTAGTGCCAACTAATTGATGTTATAACTGTGTTTTCATTTTTCTATCAGACTAGTTGCTTCTGGATGGTATGAACACAGCAAGACGAGTAAATTCAATGATTGTGGGCCCAGAGTCATACTTCTCTGGCTATGAAATGAGTTCCTTGGTCAGAAGCAATACTCTGTAGATTGCCATGATGGTGAATAAGGCATTCTGTATGGCCACAGATAATAGTTTTGGCAAAATCATTACTTGTAGGTAAATCCATGACCAGAATAAATATCTATTTATGTAAGGACAAAGCATTTTCCTTTCCTTGGAGGAAGTGGTCAAATGTAGTCAACCTGCCACCAGGTTGCTGGATGGGCACCCCATAGAATAGTATCATATCCAGGACTCAGTGTTTGTCTTTACTGTTGACAGATCTGGTAGTCAGCAATAGCTGTAGCCAGGTCAGTTTTCTGTGTGGTGGTCAATGTTGTTGAGTCCATCCATAATCTCCATTTGTGTCACCAGTGCCATTTTATTCTTGGACCCATTTTGTAATCATTGGGATAACTTGGGAAAGAGGCTGACAGTACCCAATATGCATCATTCTATCTATTTGATTGTTGAAGTACTCCTCAGTTGAAAATACTTTTTGATGAACATTTACATGGGCAACAGTATCTTTACATCCTTGGCCCATTTTGACAGATATATCTATATACTTGGTGCAGGAGAATTGTCTGTATTCTGTCAATCATATTTTGAATAAACACTGATTATCCAGGAAGGAAGTATAGGTGGGTCAACCAGACAGGAAGTAGAGGCAGGGTGATGATAACAAAAGAATTCTAGGAAGGAGGAAGCCCATTCCTCCCAGTCCTGTCTAGACCACGGAAGAAGCAAGATATAATCTACCCGGCTGAGAAAGGTACTGAGCCATGTGGCTAATGTAGATAAGAACCATGGGTTAATATAAGCCAATCAATTTTATAACTTATGGAGATCTCTGTGTGATTTTCTTTGGGGCTTGGTGGCTGTAGGATATTGGGCAGGACAGAAACACCAACAAGCAGGCCTTCATGTTACATATATTATTCTCCAAATGTTTTTCTCATTAATTTTCCAATTTCACTTTTTCCAAATCCATGATCTTCCAGCCAATTCATAGGCTATAGTCAACGAGTTAGTGAAAGAAATTTCATATCTTGCCATTCCTCCATTAAAACAAGATGTATGACCATATGTATTGCCCAAAGTTCTGCCCTGTAAACATTTCCCTTCTCCTGTGTCTTTCAGGATTGTCCTATAAAGGGGCTGTAACACTGCAGCTGTTCACTTCTAGTGGTGCCTGCATAACATGGAGAACCATCAAGTCCTAGTATTCTCTTCCTCAGTCAACTGAGCTAAAAGCACACCCCATGAGGCTATAAGTTCATGCTTGGCAGAAGATGGCATTGTAAAAGGAGTCAGAATCATAGGCATTTTGGTGATGTCTTCAAATAAGTTGCTTGTGCTTTCAGGAATTGCTTGGACACAATCACATATATACCATTTCCATTTGATAATCGATTGCTGATATACACATCTTACTTTATAGCTTGGTGGACCATATAACACCCAGCTCATCATAGACAGCCCATGTTACATGGTAGCTTGGTAGTCCATTGTCAAATGTTCAGTTTCCACTAAGGCCCAATGGAGAAACCTTCCAAAGAGAGACTAGTTGTTTATAGATGATAGTACAGTCATGTTCCAAAATCCCAAAGGTCTCTTCAGTGATTCACTTATAGGGGCCTACCAAAAGGCTTAAAACCATCCCAATCTACCACTGACACTAGAAGTACTATCAGGTCTGCTCCATCATATGGTCTAAGTGGTGGAGCAGACTGTATCTGTTTAAAGAGCCTTCTCCTGCTCCAGGCCCCACTCAAAGGCAGCAGCTTTCCAAGTCACTCGTTATGTGGGCCAGAATAGCACACCCAGGCGAGGAATATACTGTCTCCATATTCTAAAGAGCCCTCTAAACATTCTTCTTTTGTGGTGGTGGGAGGTCCAGGTACAATAACTTATCCTTCATGTTCCATACCACTGAACTTTTAAGAACTACAATGAGGTAGAAGGCCCTCAAATTTTGGTGAGATTTATTTCCCATCTTCTGAAGTGCATCTGTGCTACCAACATGTCAAGTCCAAAGTGATTGCCAGTTCCTACTCACTTTGCCCAACCAGCATAATGCCATCAATATAGAGAACCAATGTGATATTCTGTGGAAGTGGAAGATGACCAAGATCCCTTATAATTAAATTAAGACACAGGGTTAGAGAATTAATATATCCTTGAGGCAAAACTCCATAGGTATACTGCTGGATTTGCTAATAGAAAGCAAACTTCTCCTGGTGGTCCATATGGACGGGTACCAAGAAAAAGGCATTTGCTAGATCAGTAACTGCATATGTAGCAGGGGATGTGCTCATCTGCTCAAGTGAGGACACCATATTTGGTACTGCGATTGGAGTCATTACTTGATGGAGGCTTGATAGTCAGTTGACATTTTCCAAGATCAGTCTGTTCTCTGTACTAGAAGAAGATGGGAGGGTTAAACGGAGATGTGGTTGGTACCACCACCTCTGCAAATCTTTCAAGCCCTTTATGGATGTACTAATCCGTCAAGCTCCTCCAGGGAAGTTATGCTGTTTTTGATTCACTATCTTCCCTAGCAGAGGCAATGCTAAAGGCTTCCATTTAACCCAGTGGTTCTCAACTTGTGGGTCATGATCCCTTTGGCAAACATTTATCTCCAAAAATATTTACATTACTATTTATAACAGTAACATAATCACAGATATTAAGCAGCAAAAAGCATAATTTTTGGTTTTGGGTCACTACAACATGGGGAACTATACTGAAGAACTGAAGGTTCAGAATCACTGAGTTAGCCTTTACAACCATAACTCCATGGGTGAGAGAGTCAATGTAAGAATTGTTTGTCAATTTCTAAGCACATCTATCCCAATTATATATTTTGGCACTGGGGAAACAAACACAGGATGAGTTCAGGGATCTATTGGGCCTACAATGAGTCCCATTTCAGCCAAAACTCTATTAACCACTTGAAATCCATAAACCCATACTTCAATTAAAAAAGCACAGTGTTTCTTGGGGTCTCCTAAAATGTGCATCCATTCAGAACCAGTATCCAAGAGATTGTAGGAAGTCCAGTGGTTTCCTTTCCCCCGTTGTAGAGTTATACTTGTAAAAGTCTGGAGGTTCCTCTGGAGAAGCACTGCACAAAGACAAACAGTAAAACTCATTGGTTCCAAGGTCCTTTCTCAGGACCATCTCTTTTTCCTTTCGTTCAAGGAGTCTAAACTGGCTCAACTCTGTAAACTGTTCACAGTCTGAGATTCCCTTTTACCACATTTCAATTTAGGTTTTTTTTTTCATTTTATTTTTGAGAATATACTCACTTAAATAGACCAAACAAAAATGCAGTAGGCCTCTTATCTATTTCATGCCTGGAAACGCCATGATTGATTAGCCTGTACCAAAGGTCCATATGAGTCATGAGGCAATAAAAATCACTTTGCCTGTGCTAATCAGTATGGATTTAGCCATTGTGAGCATTGCTTTGCCTATGCTTCCCTTACATAACTATGATCACCTTGTGTTTGATGATTCAGTGCTGCTACCTAGCCCTTGCTACTTTGTGACCCAATTAAACTAATTATATTTAATTCGCCAAACTGATCAGCAATATTTCCAAACCTCATGTCGGACACAATCAGAAGTGAGGCAACAAAGCTTTTAAAATGTGCTAGGGCCCCTCTTACTATTCTGTGTCTTACAGGATTAGTGAAGGCATGTCTTCTAGACCTTCCAGTTATAGAGAATTAGCTTTTATACAGGACACCCATTCTAGTATTGCAATTTCCCTAGTCTTAAAAATTCCTTCATCAACACCAAGGGAAGAGATACCAGGTGCCTACAACTCCTTTTCCATAGGCCATCTATTTATAGATGTTTCAACCATCTATTCGAAGAAGCTTTTAACATCTTTGTTAACTGTGTAACTTTCCATATTAAATGTGGACTGCACTCAGAGGGCCTATTTCATTAAACTGAGCCTGACCCAGTCTTATGTGCCTTACACCTCTATCCCACACTCTTAAAATCCATTCTTACACATGTTCAGCAGATTTCTGATCAAATAAGTTAATTTGTTAATTTCTTTAGTAGTGTAGTACACTTCCTCATAGACTGTACTTTCTACATCCTCTCGAGAAGCCTTATTTGTCTTAGATCTAGTTATAGGTCTAGAAGCAATTATTGGTGAGCTCTGTAGGACATCAGTATTGTCTTTCCTGGTGTCCTCTTCAGAGAAAGTCATTCCTGGTTTAGCAAACAATGAAAGATTAATCTCCTCAGTCAAAGGCAGAAAAAACAATATTTCATGGGGTGGGGTGGAGGAACATCTTCTGCTGAGGGTGGAGAATTATTTCTTCAGGAGAGAGAAACCCTTGAAGACCTGAGGGTTCAAAGTTTTCAGCTTCCCATACATCTCAATACCAAGTTACAGGATTCCATTCTTTACCAATTAATGTTTTTACTTTAACTTCCAACATACTCAGAGGCTTAGACCTGAATTTTCATTCAACCTTATTATCAGGGCTTTGGCTTGATTTTCTGCAACTTGAGCTCCGAGGCTACTGGAGAAAAAATTCTCTTCTGGGCACATTTAGAAACATTTAGACTGTTTATGTTCACCTGGTAGTCAGCTTTATTGCTGAGTTCATTGCTGGCCTTCACCATATTTTAAAATGTTAGACGACGGTTGATTTTGTCATGGAGTATCTTCTTTTCCTTTGTCAATTTATCAAGAGATGCTAGAAAAGTCAAACTAGAATTAACATTGTCTTTATTTTTCTACAAGTTGCCAAAAGTTTTATATACAAAATCAACAAATCCATTGACTCTCACAATTAGTGAATCGCTATAATCAAGTGTATTTGTCTCCCTAAGTTTGTGAAATATTTTGTTCCATGTGCTTTCAGTATTCTCAGGCTCTTAGGAGAGACGTCAGTAACTGGGGAGGTATCAGTAACTGTAGTTGATAGGAAATTGGAAAGCCTGTTCCAGAAACTTTAAAAAAATATCTTATACTTCTGTTGCTCTACATCCACTTCTAGTACCAAAATTAGTAATTAGTAGGAGTTTATTTTAGAGGAACAGAACTTATGGAACAAATATCTTATGAGCTTTATTATAATGGCTTACAGGTGCAGTCCAGCTAATCTAGTAATGGCTGTCTACCTATAAACGGTCTAAGAATCCAGTGGTTGTTCATTCTATGAAGCTGGAAAGGCCAGATTCCCAAAGAAGTAGGCCCTAAGTAAGCAAACTAATGATCTTGCTACCAAGGAGGCAGAAAGCAGGCAATGGAGAGCAAACTTCCTTTTCTATGTCTTTTATATAGGCTGCCAGCAGAAAGTATGATCCAGATAAATGGTGGATCTCTTTTAACTCAAAACATCTAGTTTAAAGGCACATTTTCCTACCTCAAAGGATGTGGATTAAATGTAGGTCTTCCCGCTTTAAATGACTTAAAAACATTCCTCACTAGCAAGTATACCCAGCCGCCTGGATTTCACTTAATTCCAGATACAGCCAAGCTGACAACCAAGAATAGCCATCACACCTACTTAACAGTCCAATTTTTATATGCTGAGATTAAATGATGCTAATGTAGACAAAATGCATACTATCACACAGTGTGTGAAAAAAAATCAGTATTTTTTTTCCTGGGTAGAATGTTTGAGAGTGGCTCCAGAGATACTTGTGTTGCTCAAACTGTTTGCAATCTCTTCTTTAAAGTTGTCATTTGAGGTAGTATAGGCTGTCACTGTATAGTTACGTCTTGTACTTTTCAGAAGAGGCATTCATTTACCCAGCTCTCATTTTATATTTGATCTCAAATGTATTAGAAGGCAGAAACCATGTCTGCCTTGCTCCTTGCTTATGGTATACTACCTGCTATGTAGAAAACATCTAAGACTTATTTGGTCACTGAGTTGTAAAAAAAAAAAAAAAAAAAAAAAAAAAGAAACTCCTGGTGATTACCATGGTTGATAGGCAGAGGCTCAAAGGAAACTTTGCAGGAAGAATTTCCCAAATAAAATTATTTTTGAACTGTAATGCTGTTTTTGGAAGAAGCTCAAGGTTATTAATTAGGAGGGACAACATTCATTGTATTTACACGTCTGTCTTCTGGCTGACCTGTTTATATTGTTGAATTTATTTTTATCTCCCCTTTCAGAAAATTCAAGCAGATTTTAAAAAGTACAACCAAAAAGAATCCCATAACAACAATAATGCTAACAAAAACACATTGCTATAATCATATGTCAGATATACACAGCAAAAAGAAGCCCACAGGGTGCGTCCCGTATGTGTGGTTAGTTATGGAGTGACAGAAAGTAACACGAAATAGAGAACAAATGAGACTTGCCCAGCCTTAAGCACATGTCTGCATGCCATCTGGCCCCTTGCTCCCCGTTGAGTAAAAGAGTTACTTACAGATAGAAAGAATGCAGTCAGAAGGAAACATTCTGGGGTAACTACGGTAACAAGATTCCCAGATTGAGAATATGTGCACAGGAGGCAGGGCGCTTGCTGGTGTCATGATATCCACATCATTGTAAAGTCCCTTCCAGGGTTCCATGTGCTATGCAAAAGGGTCTTTCCAGTGAGCTGATATTTTCATTTGCTTGAAGATGAAAAGGGAGAAAGAGAGAGAGAGAGAGAGAGAGAGAGAGAGAGAGAGAGAGAGAGAGAGAGAGAGTTAAAGATACACTGATTATAAAACCAAACTCCCCACCATTTCTAAATGGTAATCAGGGGAACTGAGGGGTAAGAATCATTCGTAGTGTTAAGGTACATTAGGCACACACATACAAAATCCAAATCCAGTGCACATCACGAAAACACATCTTTTCTCTCATAGCTCAGTTACTTCTAATCTCAAACATCTTGGCCAGGAAAGGATGACTTTTTACATCTAGCAATCATGCTGAGGTCAACATTACCCAGAGAATATATTCATTTGTTCCTTTCACTGCTTTCTGAAACACTCAACTAAGGCCATGGAAACATGGCAAAATGTGGTAGCTCACAGACAAAGACAACACCAGGCTTTCCACCAGACCACTGGCTTACCATGGGGAGTCACTCTAATTTTAATAAAAAACCATTTTAATAAAGTGGGTGTCATTTATGTGATATGAAATCCACACACAAAAATCAAATTTGGATACGGGGGGTACTTATTTATTTGGTTTTAAGAAGATAATAAGTTCTGTACTAAAAATAAAAAAAAGGCTTATTTAAACTCTAAAGTAGCTGGAATGTTGAGCTGAACCCTTTAGGTAAGTTAGTAATGGCAAAGGCAAAAGTTCACTAGCCATTTACAAGATATTTATGGTCTGGCATTACTGAAGTACTATCTGAAGCCCTGGCTCTCTGACTGATCCTACTATAATCTCCAATGCTCCTAAAGTATATTTCAAAACTGAAAATAAAATTTCCTTTCCAAAAATATTGTAATTACCTTTATATATGTGCATTTGTTTGTTTGTGTGTAAGTGTGTGTGTGTGAGGGAGACAGACAGACAGAGAGAGAGAGAGAGAAGTGTATTTATGCATATTGAGTTGAGTGTCTTTAGAGTTCAGGAGAGAGCACTGGATTCTCTAAAGCTGGAGTCATGGTGATTGCCATGTGTCTGCTGATGGTGCTGGGAATCAAAGTACATTCTGTACTAGAGAAGCAAGTGCTCTTAACTACTCACCATTTCCCTAGACCCAATTGTCTTTGATGTCACCCATATTACTTACAGACTAAGTCTGATTTAGAAGTTCAGCATACAGAGAATTTCAATGAGCTGGCTCTTAGTTTTCTAGCCTTGCCCTCCCAGCCCCTCTATGTGTGCTCTGACTTCAGTTATACCAGTTTGGAAGAGGATCCAGAACCCAGGTTCTGCAGCACTTCCCGTGCTACTGCTCATATTTGTAAAAGAGACACATTCTCCTACCCTACACCTCAATGTTTGCACCTAAGGAAGAAAAAAGTTATTTTCTTACAGATGTGTAGGTTCAAAAATCCATGCTGAAGGTACCAGATGGTTCAGTGTTAGGCAAGGGTGACCTCTCTGGCCTGCTGAACTAAGAGACAGAATTCAGGAAACAACAAAGCTTCTGTTTTATTAATGAAAATTCATATATTTGAAGAATCTTTTTGATTGAATTTTTCTTGACTAGAAATATATTATTCCAACTAAAACTGTTTTAAAAAGTCTGTTCTCCCTTTGGGCTCACATTGCTTTACCTACTGGGTATGTGAAAGTAGCCAGTTCCCTTTTCTCTCTCTCTGGTGTTACATTATACAGAGACATTACTCTATCAAATCGAGGCTTTTTATAACTTCATTAACCTAGTAACTCCCATAAGTCCCCACTCACAAATGCAGCCACAACAAAGGATGGAGTTTCTAAGCTTGAATTTTGAGGAAACATTAACGCTTCATCGGTAATGATGAACTAACACCCCCATTGTCTAAGATAAGTCTTCGAAATAATTACAAACATTCATATTCTTAAATTGAACATGAAGGCTAATATCATTACCAAAACTACCCAGGTGAAATGCATCATGTGCAAGTCCCTATTATAAAAATATATGCTTTTTATTAATAAATTTATAATAAATACATTGTATAGAAAGTCAAACAAAAAAACAGGAGGGCCAATTAGAGGATTTTAAAACATGGAGTTATGTATCAAAGAGTTTGGAGTCAGAAAACAGGTTCAAATTTGGCTTCTACCCTGCCCCGTCTGTGTGAACACACAAGTTGTTCAGGTTTCGAAGCTTTCTGCTCCTGTGTCTAGGGTACTGCAGTGAAACAAATTGAGGACTCAAGGGAGGCAGAGTGAGAACACACACCTTGGAAATGCTGATACCGCAAACACGAGCACATCTGGGGAAAGAGCTCTTCCAGGAAGCGCTCTGACAGAGTCCCACATCCCTTTCTTCGTCCCTATTGGAAAAGACAGCACTTCCTGGAGCTTTTCCTTCTGAGCAGTCAAGCCCCACTGCACTAAGCAGTTACACATACCTTACCATCCCTCTCAAGCAAGGATGGTGTATACTGGGGCACCGCCAGCGAAACAGGAGTTCTTGGTTACTTACTCTTTTCTTTCTTGCATCAGAACCAGCAAAGTGCAAATCTGAATCATAATGAAGTTGAAGCCAAAGCAGAAAGAGAAATTTTGTCCAAGAGAATCCCACGTGGGTCACTCGAAAGCGGCGTCCACTCATGCCAGGACACTGAAGCACCAACAATATTAACGCTCAGGTAGAAATGAGCAAGTGAGGTTTGAACATGAAGGCGACTATACAGCGAAAGCTCTTATAAAAGATCTCCGAATAGCTCTTCATGTGCTATCAGCAAATAGAGACTTGTCTGCCAACAATGAAGCATTCACTCTGAAGTCAGCACCAGGAGGGAAAACTGACCTCCGCCAACTGCTAATTATTGTGTTACCTTCCAATCAGCCACTATCAGGTGCCACTTCCAAAACGTAAAGAAGTGTGTGGTATTTGCAGAGTTTGTGGCAACAAATGGAGACCAGGTGGAGCTACATAGGAAAAACAAGAAAAATGGCTTCTCACCAGAAACGAAAGGGGAACAGGAGAGGACAGATTCAGCCACCCCAGGCTCCTGCATCCCCTGTTGTGAAGTTGTGTCTCATGTGTGTGTGCATGTGTGTGTTTGCACACACTATTTATTTTTATACAGCCTCACTTCATGCTGAACTGACAATGATCTTAACTTTTATTATATGTTGAAAAGAATAAACGGAATGAAAGAAAAGATTTATGTGAACTATCAGTCTAATTAATGGAAAGCTACACATTCATTATTTAATACACAAAATAGCAACAAAACATCCCAGTGCAATAAACTGTCATGGAAAACATAAATGAAAACAGATCTCAGAAACATCATGGAAAGACAAATGTAGCATTTCTTAGGTTGTTTATTTTCTTTTTCTTACTTAAATATAGAAAGGAGGAAATGTATTAGAAATGAACACTGAAGTTGCTAGCAAAAGACCACAGTGAAACCAGGCAGAGGTATTCTCGGCTGTCCAACCTCTGAGCAACTAGCCAATGTTTTCAAATCTCTTAGATAGCCACCTCTCAGCTCTTCACACAGGAGTTCACACAGGCAGAGATTTTTTTTTCTTCTTAATCATGTGCCTTTTAAGATTCATAATTTGGGATGAGCAAAAGGCTCCGCAGGAGGTGGGGATGAATTAAAAACCATAAAATTGATGCTATCACTCTGATTGACATACCAGTAGTGCAGCATACATTTCCTGTTTGTCAGGAATGAAAGGTGCTCACGTTCTGTAATACCTAATAATGTTTTGGAAAGACAAACTGTTATCTGACTACATTTTAGCAGGATGGAATTTTTTTTCCTTCTGTCAGCACAGAAATCAGAAGCGAGAGTATATATTACAGCCCTATATAAAGAGTGACCTAGATAGTTAATAGCTGTAACTATTCCAGTCCACTACTTGGACCTCCCCAGGTCTCCGATGCTATATTCCAGCAAGCTTGAAATCACCATTATAACTTAAGACTAATTCCAGAGAGTGTCCAGGGAGCTAGATGTCCAGGAATGCCATAATAAACTGCAGAGAATGAGGAGCCTTTGTTCTCCTGAGCTGTCTCATCACATTGGCCAACCACCCACTTAGAGCTTTGTCTAATTCGACAGTTTACTTTTGTGCCTGGTAGTAAAGAGTGTCTTGTACACAGAAACCAGGAGACCTGAATCTCTACGGAGGCCAGGGCATCACCTATGCGAGCAGGCTGTGGGCAGGCCATCTGACCTGTTTGTGTCTCCAGCTAACCACACAGAAGCACAGGGACACTAACCTTGACAATTCAGGAAATTTAAAATTAAAGGTAAAAATGTTACTTTAAAAAATGTATATATCCTGCCACATAAATACAAACTGAAATACTTTGACAAAAGAATAAAGAAGACTCAATGAGGCCTTACATCTTCTGTACCATGGTAACATCAGAAACAAAGAAGAAAAAAAAGCCTATTTACAGTCATTCAAGAATTATTCTTACAGTGAAATATTAGCCCCAGATGTATCCATCAACTCACAGCCCGGCAATTACCATTATATTCTAACTGAGTATCAAATTTTAGGTACCTTTAGAGTTAAAATTTTGGAGGAAGTAGAGCAAAAGTAAGAAAATGAAATCTATCTGAAAATTCCAGGAAGAAAACGAGAATGTTCGGGTTAAATGTTTTAAAGATGAAAACTTGCATTTTAATGTCTAAGATTCTGTAATTTCCATAGAAGATATCAAGAAAACAAAATTTGAGATCTGTGCTGTAGACACCTCTTAACGATACACACACCAGGCTATAGATGCCAAGCCTTTCTTTGTCTCTGCACTTACACACAGCCCTGGCTGACCTGGGAAGCTATGGAACAGTGACCCAAATGGAAAAAATAGGAACATTCTGGAGGCTGGAGTCTTGCAACAACAGTGTTGCAAAGGAATCAAAAATGCTTTGTAAAACAATTTACTGCATATTGCTAAATCAGATAAAGGATTTAAGTAAACACAAGTTTCCAGGCTCTTGCTTGCAATGGCACTCTGGGAGTGTGGCATGGCAATGCTAATTCCATTGTGATTTTTAAATTCTGTGATTAGTAAAAGAAAAGGCTTTTCTACCAGTTCTTCAAAGGTTCTTTTATAAAATCTGTTTGTTGACACGGGTGCTCACAGACACACCAAAAATGACATTGTATGAAAACAGAAGATCCTCCCTGGTACACCCCATTGGTCCTCCCTGGTACACCCCATTGGTCCTTTAAGGCAATGCTCTCGGGACTTGAGTGAAAATGAATCACAGTCTGATTTCATTTTAAAGACACAAAAGCAAAACCAGGATTTTCGGCTCATGTTGTTGTAACTTTCAAGTGGCAGCCTAAAGATGCAGAATTTCTTTAGTTAGGTTGACAAGAGCTCAAAACAAAGCGCTAGAAAAACGCCCTTGCTTCTTATCTGCTAAAATCTAAGTCCTCCAGCAAAATATTATCTGGACTAGACAGGTGGTCAAATCTTGGTTGTCCTTTATCATAACTTTAAGGATAAGTGCTGTCTCTCCACGTGTTTGCTATGCGCCTGAAATGGGGCTATCAAAGTAATGTTAGGTATTCAGGCCAATGGTATTTATCAGAAGGATATAATTTGCATGGCTATTTACCTCATGGAAAGCCTTGTGGTAGAATATAGGTGCAAATATGCATAAATCATATTTATATACTTTCTATAAAATAAGGTTGGCATTAATTAAATGGCAGGAAAGGCAATGAGAGCATTGTTTGGAGAGTAGCTTGTTCCAAGTTCTGATTATAACTTGCTTCCCAAAGAAGGAGCCGCCCACAGCTTAGAAGACAGATGAGAAGATCATCATCACAGATTTGCTGCGAACAGCTCTGCTCAGCTCTGTCCCTGCCAGACTCAGGGCCACACACACCCTTCCAAGACGGCTAAAGGAGCCTTTCAAAGAGAGAACCTATTTCTTTCTTTAGCTCTCACAAGGGTTGTGTGTTCTTGCCTCTGGCTGACTTAAATCTTGCCCATAAAACCGAGAACTGCCCTTAAAAAATACAGTTCGCATGTTTCTGCCACCATAACACTGAGTACATGCTATATGCTAGATGCCATGAAAGGCTTTGGATGGACCTATACAGGTTCCCAAGAATACCAGGAAACATGCTGGAATTGTCCAAACTCACAGAAAAAAAATGGCACAACATCATCCTGGTAACAGTTATGGAAACTAACAAAATTAGACTTGGACTCATCCTTCCCACCTTATAATTAATCTTAGCTCCCACTCTTCACTTTTTAGAATGGGTCAAGACATTATAAGAATTGACCCAAAGGGAATTCTTTATATCGCTATAAAGCAAAGGCGTGTTTCTAATAAGTCACAATTATAATTTTTCCAGAATTGCTTGAATGAGTACTTCCAAAAACCACTTCCCCATGCAGTTATATTGGATGGTACTACAAGTGACCTTTAGGCAAAGATGTCACTCAACACATTCTAGTCTTCACTATGGCTAGTAGTAATAACAAATGGAATGAAGAATAAAATAAGTTTAAAGATTCATATTCCTTAGTAGTAGAGAGATCAAGCCAAAAAATAGTAAAGAAATTACATGGAAAGAAATGATTTTTATATAGGAGTAGAACAGTAGAAGTTGAGAATGACAGAAGACAGGTGTTCCCAACTTGAAAGTCTCACACTGCCAGAGAACTCCTGACTATAAATGACCTTCAAAGACCTCTTCAATCTGACCTCATTTCCCTGTTAGCAGATAAATCTATGGAAAAATCAAGAATATATAAAGAAATTAATTCAACATTTTGTCAGTATGATTTTAACACAGGGCCTGAAACCTAGTTAGCACTTAAAATGCTTGCAGAATGAAGAGATGGCATCCTAAACAACTCTAGCTATCCCTAGCATCAGCTTAAAGAGCCTTTTCCTGTCTTGCAATCCCTATACAAGAGTGCTTCTATTTTCCCCTTTGGCAACATAGCCCTCTTGTCTCTTGTGGAATGGTTGAAGTGAGATTGTCTAAAGCAAATATGAAATATTTTCAAATTCCACTAGAATTAGCTTTAACATGGCTACAATTGCCCATGATTTGAGCACGTCAGAAAGGGACAGACAGTTTGTGTGTCGGGTGGCTCGGCTTGCAGAGCTTCTTGCTCATATGAGTGCCAGATTGTGACACTGTACCTACAGAGGCTGTGAATTCCCCAGAGTGACCCTTTCAAGAAGAGTGACTTCACCCTTGGGCAGCAGCTAGTAAGAAAGTAAATTGAATTTCCTATCATGTCAGGCCCCAGGTTCCATTCTGTACACTGCTCTGCAAATTAGGTAGCTGGTCTTGGCTTTGAAAAGAAAAATCATTGTGTTTTCCTTTGGGCATAAATTACAACAGCTCTAGTGTGGTGGAAGAAGACTGTCCATGAGAAGGGGACAGTGTTGGTGGGCTTAGCTTATAATAAGAACCTTTTCTTAGGAGGCATCAAACAAAGCCTTGTTGATCTCATTTCAGAAAGGGAATACATAATTCTATTTTATACAAAAATATAAAAATTCCATGATTTAAATTTACTTAGATTTGAAAACTAGCTCAATAACATTGATTCGTTTTCTGTTTCTGAGATTATCATTGTTTTATTCAAGAGGAAGCTTTTGACAAATTGACTATTAAGAAATGCTTTGGATTTTTATCCTTAACATGGGCCTGCCCAAATCATGCTAGGTGCATGTCAATCTCCAGGAAGGAATGGGAACTGAAACTCTGCCTTCACTTCACTTTTTGTCAAACTGCCTGCTCCACCAAGTGTACCCGTTCACTGTAAGGGCTGTCACTTTTGCTGTCCACACAAGCTCCTTGATGCATACCTCCTAAGTTGCACTTGGCCCATTTGTGACTTCTTTGTCCCTTCTCAAATCATCACTGCTCAGTTGAACATTTTTTTTCTGTTGCGTGGCAATGCCAGAATACACGGGTAAAAGCACCATGTGATTTCTCCAAGGTTAGCATTCCCCCAGGGATGGTTCTAAGTGGACATAGAAACAAACAATGTAAAACAACAGATATCCTGTCCAAGTTCTCTTTTTATAGTACAAGGCAGCTGTGATAAGTATAAAGCATAGTGAGAATTTAATGCAATGACTGGAAGTAATTTTCATTATTTCAGGTCAAGGCCAGAAAATTTTCATATGTAATAGGCAACACTTTTGCCATTGTGGCTTATTTGGAGAGGTAGTGCTCAGCTTACCAAAAATCTTTAATTTGTTCCACCACTGTCCTTAGTAAGCAAGGACTATTTTATTGTTACAAGACCTGTTTGTTGTCTTTTTAAGACATGCTATTAATCATGATTAAATCATATCGTTTGAAAAATAGCTATTACTGTCAAGCAAAAATAAAATCCAATACAGCTTTTAAAATGTTTGTTAAGATTAAAAATTAAAAACCTGGATGAATTCTAAAAAACTAGTGATAATTATATTTATGAATTTCTTTTTATGAGGATTTTCATGAATTTAGAGAGAAGAATAAATTGGAGTCCATTTTAAACAAATGTAGGCTTATCTGCATGAAAATCAAGCTAGAATTATCTGTCTGATCATTTTAATGGGGTATCTCTGAAGAGTTGATCAGGCTGCTCCTGTCACTGCTCCCCCCTCTACAAGACTGGATTTGGATTCAGGGGCTTTGAGCAAGTGGTCAGGTGAAGAAAGATTGTTAGGTTAGATCACTGATCTCACAGACCCAGGACCCTCAGAAGACAAGGAAGAGATCTCAGACCTCTCCCTCCACTACAGAAGAATGTAGTGGGGTGGGCCAGGAATGCATTACTAGTATTTAACCTACCCAGCCTGTGGGAGTCATTATGAAAGCCCATGCTGACTGATATAGCCCTTCAAGTAACGTAATTGGAATAAAAATGAACATACTTAGGAAATTAAAGGAAGTGATATTTTATAAGAATTTTGAGATTTTTATATATGTGAAGATTGGCATCTTTTAAATTCGTCTCATTAATTTGTAAATACAGTCTGCGGAAACGGGTGTGCATTCACGGCAAGCATGGCTTCAAATAAAACATCTCTGCCATCTTCCAATGTGTGTTCTTATATACTTGTCACTTCACATTTTACTACGTAATTTTTACTTATAAGAGGTTCTGTATAGTTAAAAATTAATAAAAACTCAAATGCTGCCTTTAGCAAGAGAAAGTTTCACTCTGCTTTAGTGGTTTTCCCTTGTCTTCTCTTCAATCTTTTGGCCAACAGAGCAACAAACATTTTAAAGGGCATTTGACAAGCCATGTTCTTATATCCAAATTGGAGAAACAGTTTTCCATGGTCTTCATCTTGCTATGAGGTACTTGTTAAGAAAAATATTAAGCTAAATAAGAATGTGAACCTAAAGTATAACATATAGTTATCCTCCTGGATATTGGAAGTGGACAAGATTGCCGGACAGGGGCTGGGAGCATGGGGGTGGGGTGGGGTGGGGTAAGGATAAGGGGAGATGGGGAGAGAGAAGGGAGAAGGGGAGGATGGGGAGAGCTTGAGGGAATGGGGTGGTTGGGATGGAGAAGATGTGGATATGGGAGCAGGGAAGTAGATATCTTTTTTTAATTTATTTATTTATTAAGGATTTCTAAGGGAGCCATTTTAGGGTTGGCAAGAGACTTGACTCTGGAGGCGTTCCCAGGTGTCCAAGGAGATGTTCCCAGCTTGTTCCTTGGGCAGCAGAGGAGAGGGAACCTGAAATGGCCCTATCCTATAGCCACACTGATGAATATCTTGCATATCACCATAGAACCTTCATCTGGCGATGGATGGAGATAGACACAGAGACCCACATTGGAGCACCGGACTGAGCTCCCAAGGTCCATTTGAAGAGCAGAAGGAGGGAGAACACATGAGCAAGGAAGTCAGGACCGCGAGGGGTGCGTCCACCCACTGAGACGGTGGGACTGATATAATGGGAGCTCACCAAGGCCAGTTGGACTGGGACTGATGGAGCATGGGATCAAACCGGACTCTCTGAACGTGCCTGACGGTGGAGGCTGACTGAGAAGCCAAGGACAATGGCGCTGGGTTTTGATTCTACTGCATGGAAGGGCTTTGTGGGAGCCTAGTCTGTTTGAATGCTCACCTTCCTGGACCTGGGGGGAGCGGGGAGGAACTTGGACTTCCTATAGGGTAGAGAACCCTGACTGCTCCTTGGACTGGAGAAGGAGGGGGAGGGGGAGGGGGAGGAGGGGAGGGAAGTGAGAGGAAGGGAGGAGGTGGAAATTTTCAATAAAAAAATTTAAAAAATTAAAAAAAGAAAAATATTAATACAAGCCATTACCCCAACACAACGAACTCCAATTAAACCAGATTAGACGAAATTAAGTACCAATGTTTAATAAACGGCACACTCCCAGGTGGCCAGGAGCATGACAAGGGAAAGAAAGAGGGAGCACACATGCAAACCCAAAAGCACATGTTCCTTTTTCTGGCGCAAGCCTAAATATCCTATGGGAGTGGTTCTGACCCTTCCCGGGGAGGGGTTAGAGTTTGGCAGGCAGGGAGTTGGAATTAAAGAACTTGGCAGACTGGGGTGACAAGTCCAACTCAATATTACATTCCAGCCTTTTGGGATATAGGGGTGTCCGGTGGCTGGGGTCTCACTTTTGACCAAACATCCAAGAGTCCTTGGATATAGGAGAGTTGGTGTCAATGGTGAAGTCCCAGGAGCTGTTACAAGTGTTTGGCACTATCTGGAGAGTGCTTTGTGAGTTGGTTTTGGCCCAGGCAGCAAGAGTGACCTGAAAATATGCTTGAAACTGGCTGGGATTAGCAAAAGGCTCTGGAGGCTGCTAGTTTTTTGTTTTGTTTTGTTTTGTTTTGTTTAGTTTACCAGACCTGATTTTGATACAGCAGAACTTTTCCAGGAACCTGTAAGAGACCTGGAACAGATTTACATCATAGTAAAAGGTTATTGCTTTAAGTTAAAAGGTATGAACATTTTAGAAGACAATTAAAGGAAATTGGGAACTCTGAACCTCTGAAGACATACCTGAAGCCTGTTAATCCTGGACTATGAAGCCTGTTAAAGAACAGTACCTTAAGTTGTCAAATACCATTAGACAGAACTTGAAGGGATAAATGAGCAAAAATAAGACAGCTTTTTTAGGTATGCAGGCAATCCCACAGTCTCTCCTAGTCCTTGGAGAACACAAGTCTTAGAAGCAGTGCTTGGTTAACTGTTGATTACAAGAGGTCCAAAGATTTCTCTCTGTGGGGGAAGATTTAATCTACCTGGCTTGGCAGGATGAAGAGATCGATTCCCCAAAAGGCATCCACGAAGCTGAAAAGGTGGAAGTCCTCTTTTTGCTGCTGTGTGGGTTTTGTTTTGTCAAACCCAAAGGCAAAGCCTCGAGGCAGAAGGTCTTCTGTGTTCTTGGAGGAGCTAACGGGTGCTGCAAAAGCTGACATGTGTCTGTTAAAATGCCATAATCTTAAATCGGTAAAGGCACTTGAGAACTAGGTACCATTACCTGTTATTTAAGCTAACTTTAGGCATGCATTCTATCCAATTAGTTTATCATTAGTTGTATCATTGCTAGTAGACGCAAAAAGATTAAAAAATATTTTAATAAGTCAAAAAATACTAGCATGCGTGGTTACCCTTAACAAAAATGGTGGACTAGCACACATGGTTACCCTTACCAAATATGGTAGGCCAGAACACCTGGTTACCCTTACCAAAGATGGCAGTGAGGTTAAAATGGCTGCTACCCACGTGTTTGTAATTTTCCAGAGTTACTTCAATTTGGAAGCACACATACATACATAAACATACTCACACAGATATATTGTGGCTACATCATTCTAACAGAAAGACAAATAAAGCATTTTTAGAACAAATGCTGTAAGAGCAGATAGGGGCAAAAGCCAGAAAAGCACAGCAAGCAGCTTAGAGAAACAGGGAACGGGGAAGGGAGCAGGGTAGGATCACCTATGTAGAAACCATGGGCTTTTGGAGTATTTTTAATTTATGTTAGATAGCCCCAATTTAAAGGGATTTTATTTTATTTTATTTGTAAAAAGGCAGCCAAAGGGTGTTTAAGAATTGGCTTGAAATAGTAAGAAACCCACTGAAGTACATACCCGTGTAACTCAAGTCTGTCAAAGCATGTCCACAGAGACAGTCCTTGAGCCAAAAAGGGGGCTGTGAATATCGACTGTCAAGCATCCCTGTACAAACAAAATTCACCTTAGTGAAAATTTGTGGCTTCCACGGCATGGGTCAGGCTTCCAGCGCAGGCCCGCAGCATTATCGGAAATCACGAAAAACAAATGAGTCACCCCAAACCCTACAGGGCATGGACTTTAAAAGAGGAACTCACCTGAAGTTGATCTTGCCTGGCAGAAGGCATGCCCAGGAAGGGCATTTTCCAGCACAGCCCTGGGCCCTGGGATCCTGGTGGGAAAAACAGACCCTTTCGGTGGGAGACCTTCATCTGTTAACACAAATCTTAATAAGAGCCACTCTGCCAACACAAAAAAACTCCAATTAAATCAGATTAGACCAAATTAATGCCCGTGTTTAATAAATGGCACACTCGTGGGGGCTGGGAACATGACAGGGGAAAGACAAAGGGAGCACACACGCAAACCCCAAAACATGTGTTTCTTTCCAGGCTCAAGCCCAAACACCCTGTGGGAGTGGTCCTGACCTTCCCTGGGGATCAGAGCTTGCAGGCTGGGAGTTGGAGTGCAAGTTCTTGTCAGGCTGGGGTGATGTGTCCAACTCAATCTTACATTTCAGCCTCTTTGCATATAGGAGTGTCAGAGGGCTGGGATCTCAGTTTTGACCAAACATCACTCCCCGGGGAGGGATCAGTGCTTGGCAGGCTGGGAGTTAGAGTTCAAGCGCTTGGCAGGCTCAGAACTGGCAGGTTGGGGGTGACACTTCTAACTCAATATTACAATACTGTCAACTTGGGTTTTCCTCCATAACCCCAGGAGAAGTGTCTCACCAATTTAAGTACAGGATCTCCTGAACCAAAACTTTGATGCCAATGAAACTCTGGTATCTCTGAGTATTCCGATGGTACTTTCTGATCTGATCTTATTCCTGATGCCACTCTCAAAGCATAGATTTGAAGAGAGAATGTATCAAAATTCAGATAAATTTGTTTTAAGTTCTGGTACTGTCATTTATTAGCTGTGCATACTCAAAATTCAGTCTCAGTTTCCTCATTGAGTAATGTTCACAATTCAGTCACATCCAAATATATGGAAAAGACAGCTAAGGGTTAATCTGCATTAGAGATGAAAAATTCTTCAGTGAATGTGGCAGAAGATGACTAAATATATAACTATATTTTTTTCTTCCACCCATGAAGACTACATTTCCCAGCATGCTTTATAGTTACAATTTGAGCCATATTATAGATGTTATATATCATTTCTAGTCATGGACACAAAATGCACCACATGATCATTTTCACTCTGCTTAAAAACCATGTAAGCAACAATACAAGAAAGGAACTCAAAGAAGGTCTTAGAAAATTCCACTACAAGATGTTAGATTTGGGATTCCTGAATAGGAAGGGGCCTACCACACCAACTGTGATCTAACCAGAAGAAAAGTTTTTTAAGAGTAAAGTCACCAAAGATGAACATGGGATGTACTCACTCATAATTGGTTTCTAGCCATAAATAGGGACCACGGAGTCTACAATAGGCGAATCTAAAGAAGCTAAGTAAGAAGGTGAACCCAAGGAAAAACATATAGTTATCCTCTTGGATAAGGGAAGTATACAAAATTGCCGGGGAGAAAAGTGGGATGTTGGGGGTGGGGTGGGATGGGGGTAAGGGGAGATGGGGAGAGAAAAGGTAGAAGGAAAGGAGGGGGGACTTGGGGAAACAGGAGGATCGGGATAAAGGAAGGTTGGATAGGGGAGCACGGAACCCCATTTCTTAGTTAAAGGACCCACTTTAGGATGGGCAGGAGACTTGACCCTAGAGGGGATCCCAGGTGCCCAAGCTGAGGCCCCCAGTTAGTTCCTTGGGCAGCTGAGGATAAGGAACCTGAAATGACCCTATCCTAGAGCAATACTGACGAATATCATGCATATCATCCTAGAACTTTCATCTGGCGACGGATGGAGATAGAGACAGAGACCCACACTGGAACACTGGATAGAGCTCCCAAGGTCCCAAGGAGGAGCAGAAGGAGGGAGAACATGAGCAAAGAAGTCGGGACCACGAGGGGTGCACCCACCCACTGAGACAGTGGAGCTGATCTACTGGGAGCTCACCAAGGCCAGCTGGACTGTTACCAAAAAAAAGCATGGGATAAAACTGGACTCTCTGAACATGACGAACAATGAGGGCTGATGAGACGCCAAGGACAATGGCAAGGGGTTTTGATCCTACGTAATGTGCTGGCTTGGTGGGAGCCTAGCCAGTTTGGATGTTCACCTTCCTGGATATGGACGGAGGGGGGAGGACCTAGGACTTACCACAGGGCAGGGAACCCTGACTGCTCTTTGGACTGGAGAGGGAGGGGGAGAAAAGTGGGGGGAAGGGGAGAGGGGTGGGAGGAGGGGGAGAAGAATGGGAGGAGGGGGAGGGAAATGGGAGGCTGGGAGGAGGTGGAAATTTGTTTTTTTTTTCTTTCTTTTCTTTATTCTCCTTTTATCAATAAAAAAAATACATAAAAAAAAAGAGTAAAGTCACCAAAGATTTAGAGTTTTTCTGTCACATAAACTGGTATGAATTACCTATTAGTCAGGCATTTCAGGAGGTAGGGAATGTAGGGACAAATGCTATGGGTCATCAAACAGAAAAGTTAAAATTTTTGCTCATACAATGATAACTGATAAGCATTGCTCAGAGGATTCTTGGCCCACTATATAACATCTCCATTGTCACTTTCCCATGTCCAGCTAGAGTTAATGCTACTAATACCTGAGGCACGGAAATTACAGAGAGCCTTTCCTTTCAACTCTCCACAGGGTACTGACAACACAAAACAGTGTTGCTCCGAGTTCTGCATTACAGAGGAGAACATGGAAAATATTTTTCTGCTTTACTAAGCGCTTGGAGAGCACAACAGAGGCTCAATAACATGCCATGCAGACAGAGGCTTCATAGTCACCCCCGCTGTTGGCAGCCCAGTGGGAATTGAGAGGGGACCACAGCAAAAACAAGCCTCCAGAGGACTCAGTCTCCCACAGCCAGACACGCCACCATCACAAGGGCAGATTGAAGCTAAAGCAGCCTGAGTTTTAGTGCCTATTTTCTCCCCTTCCTCATTTCCTTTTCATGTTTTACCTCCCTCATTAAAAGCAACTCAACTCTCTAACCAATGCCTTTGAGTGGCACAAAGACTTTTCTCTGTATAGGAGAATATTGGAATGGCTGTGCTCGGGGCATGCTGAGAGGTGCTGTCCATCCTCCAGTGAACTGCATGACAATCCTGTTAACCTTCCTATCAGGAGGTCATTAAACAATTTTGAAAGCTGTTTCTTCTCACATCAGAGCTGCATGCAGAATCAGATCTTTTTAAGTAAGCCAGTTGACAGCACACAGTCGAGTAACAGCCCTCACACATTTGTCTTCGTGTGCTTTTCTTGCTCTTTGTAGCTTTCTCTCAATTTTTGGTATTCCTTGTGTTTTCTTAGTCTTTCCCTAGTTCTGCCTACTAACATAGTCTCCTTTACCAGCACCTTTCCTCTTTTCTAGTTCCTTTCAATACCTTGTCAATCACTTTGGCCAAGGCAGTTTTCATTTCTTCAGCATATTGTCCTCCTGGGCATCAGCCTACTTACATTTTGTGTAGTTAGGGTTTTGTCTGGTACTAATGTTTAGTTACTTCAAAAAAAAAAAAACCCACCTGCTTCTTCTGTTAAGTCCAACTGGTCTCTGCATTTCATTCAAAATCTTTTCCAGTTCCAAGAACATCTTACTGCCCTGCTTTCCTTCTTTCAATCTTTGTCCTTTCCCGCCTTTCTTCCTTGGTTGTTTTCTAACTAAAGCATGCTAACAGTCAGACGATGTCAGAACTTCTGACTGAATGCATTTATAACAAACAAGTTTTCCGTTTTTATCTCCTGATCGCTCGTCCTTTCATTCAGCTTGAAAACTCGATTTCCTTTTGGCTTCCTAGAAGCATTAATTTTTACCTCTAGGACATAGAGAACTTACATTTTTAACCACACTTTTAAAAAAAAGGGGTAAAAACTAAAATATGCTTCTGGTAGTTTGACTAACACAAAATGGATTCCCGGTCTCTAGAGAAGACTCCATAATAAGACCCTAGCACAGAATTAGCAATTCAAGCATCGAGAAATTTGGTTTTCAGGAGTGTCAGGTTTGGAACTTGACATTTTTAAAAGAAATGCCTTTGCAAAATGGGGGCCTAGTTATCATTGGATGAAGGACACTGATTTAATCTCCAGGGGTGGCTGAACCCAATGTCTGGGGTTCTTCCAAACATTTAAAGTCATTTCCAAATGTTTTTGATGCAGTACAACCCAAAAAGATTTTGGCAAGTGTGTTTCCCCCTCATTTTAAAGCCCATGCGTATTTTAAGGGAAATGCAATCCATATGTCTTTGATTCATTTACACTTAAATCATCTAAATGCCATTGTGTAAGAGCTATTTGATGTACAAGAAGCCTGCAAGTCTGTTTTATAAGCCTTTTTAAGCCTTTTCTTTGAATCAGAAAGTCATGTTTTGCCGGCCCTAAACAGAACTTGAACTGAGAAAGGCTCAAGTTCACGTCTAAACTGAAAACCCGCAAAGTTTTGCGCGGCTTCTGTACTTAGCAATATGTTTCCCTTTGCCTGAAGCTCGCAAGCTCCCACCATTTCTCCTCTCTGTCTCACATGTAGTGAGAACGGGGCAAATCAATTTTTGAATCACATTTTACTTGTAAAATTCACATTTTGAACCTCAGTTATCTCCCAGGCACTGCCAGAAGTTAAAATAGCAACACTTGAAAATTAGGCTTTTGCTCTAAAAGGGCAAAACAGTCTATAAAGTACATAAATTACTGCTTCTGTACATTTATTTGTTTGACAGGTTTAAGATATAAGTGTGGCTTACATATGGATTTTCAGGATGCCAGATTGGATGCTCCACGAGCTACAGTCACAAATGTAACCTCTTTTTTTAAGACTTATGTTTGGGAGAATAGAATTGGAACAATCTTGCTGTTCTGTACAAATCTAATTGCTGTGTCAAAACAGCAATAGGGGTGATGAATATTTGCTTTTTTCCATTTACTGCCTTTCTAAGGCTTCACACATGCCTGCAAAAGTGGTCAAGAAGATAGCTTTCTGGGTGACTAGTTCCTCTCTTTCGTGAAACTTCCATAAAATTTAATGAATTGTACAGTAATATCATTTTTGAGAAAATTGTGAAATTTGTTGGAGAATTTGAAGGTACCAAAGTGACTAACGCTGATTGCTGTGGACACAGAAACATGTCTTGAGAAAAGATACATCTTTCTCAAGCAAAAGCATTAATTATCTTCAAATGTGAGATTTCTTTGTTTTTATTTAGACACATCTTCTAGGTTGTGATTCAGTAAGAAGGAAGAAATAATGATGATGTGATTGTATGTGGAAAAGCAATGCTTTAAATTTGCATTTGAAGCTTAGGGGGTGGAGATGAAGTTAAAAAGAAAGAAAGAAATCCAGGTGAATCTAATTATTCCTTCTCTGCTCTCTATAGTTCACATACATGATAGGCTATCATATTTGTGCAATCAAAAGGACTATGAAATTTAAGTTGAAAAAAAGGATTTGCGCACTAAATCTAGCAAACAGTTAATTATGCTGAGATAATTAGATAGCAGAAAGTGTTGGATTTAGTTCTTTTCCATAGTTCATTTTCATTTACTACCAAGTCTTCATGATTCTCTGCAGGCAGAAATTATTAGTATTCTATTCTTAGGTAGAATAGTGAATGACTGACAAACGATTAAAACTTTCAGAAAAATGTGACAGAAACCTTCATGTTGACCTATTCACATATTTTCTTTTAAAAAGAGAAACAATAATTTTTCTTTATTGCAAATTCAACCTAATTTAAAATCTAAATTAAATGCAGAAAAATATCAGTCTAATCATCAAAGCACAAACATATTTTCTAGACCATTTGAAAGCAACACGAAGAACGTGATTTATGACTTTGCTGCTGTTTTATCAAAACAAATCCAAACGTGCTGGTTAGAAGCATGCAATTGTCAGTAGCGCTGACTCTGGTTAAAATAATCAGCATATGTTGTATAAGCCCATATCAGAAAATAATGTGCTTTAATTTGAGATCAGGTGCACCAATAAAACATGATGCAGTGTCATACCCTGAACAGTGACTTTTCACCATGTCACAATCACATTTGCCTCCACTTGTGGAACCTAAGCTTTGCTAACCCTTGCCTGTCAACTCGGAAGCACTTGATGAGCATTGTTAGATACACATGACTACAGGCTTTCTTTGGCCATCCTTTGTGGTCAATTGGCTTGCTTTCTACAGAAGCAATACATGTTTCAAATCTAAAGAAAATGACCATCACAGCTCCAGAAGGGAATTAAAGCTCATGCTGAATACAGGATTTGTATTTCTTCTTATTTTAAAGAGATAAAGAAATACCATGTTCACTTTGAATATACATTTATATGTTGTGAGTACACACTCAGACATTTACATAATCACAATATACACAATCATATTGACAATACATATATGAAAGTCTGTATACAAACATCAGCCTATATACCTATAGAACGATTTCATAGATTATATTACTAAATTTTTAGTCAAAAATATACTCAAACCATACATACTAAAAGTTAAAAAGTATTCCTCCAGATAAAATGATGAATATTTTGAACAAAACGTCCAATTATTTATTTAATCTAATTTTTGGAGGGAAGACCATTTGTTTCCTGGCCGCCTGACAGCTTAAACCTGAAAAAAATCATACAGAACTGTATCATATAAATCACTGCTTGACCCATTAGCTCTAACTTCTTATTGGCTAACTCTTATATCTTAATTTAGTCCATCTCCATTAATCTGTACATCACCACAAGGTTGTGGCCTACCAGCAAAGTTTCAGCGTATCTGTCTCTGGGGGCTCCATGACTTCTCTTTGATTCCACCTCCTTTCTTTTAGTATTAAGTTTAGTTTTCTCCACCTATCCATGTTCTGCCCTATCAACAGGCCAAGGAAGTTTTCATTATTCATTAATGGTAATTACAGCATACAGAGAGCACTCCCACATCACTTCCCCTTTTCTGTTTAAATAGATTTTTAACTTTAACACAGAAAAATTACATGTAACAAATCAGTTATAAAGCAAGAATTGCAATTACAATGTTTATATATATTTTATGCTTTATTATAACTAAGGAAAACTAGTACTATAACTATAAATTCTTCAACTCCCTCAACGACTCCAGAAGTATATAATATTAGCAAAGTAAATGGGAATTGCATTGTAAGCAACTTCTAAAACTCTAGAAATGACAGAGACATCTTGTTACCTAGACAGTCACCCAGAATTCTTTTGTACTGTTGGGGAATCCGTCTGTCTTCAGCCTACTGGCCCATAGCATCCAGCAGACTTTTTCATGAAGCAGGAAATTTCAAAGACAGTTCCACCTATATTGGCAGTTTTTCAGTCACTTTCCTCTGTATCCTGCAGATTGTCTGTTAGACTCTTTCATGAAGCAGGAACCCTAAAGGACAGTCTCATCTTTATGCAAGTTTAGTGGTCACTATCTGAAATAATCTCTGTACATCTAGAAAATCTAACTAACATAATGACAATCTTTATTATAGATGACTCTCTATTACACAATACCTTAATCAAGAGCAGAAAAATACATATAACAAAATTGACCTTAAATTTATATCAATAAACCAATATCCATACCCATGCAAATCTCTATAGCATATCCTCCTTTAAATGTAAACAAACATTTATAAACAATAGTTGGGAAAATGGGCATAGTTTTTCTCCAAACTGCTTCCTGCTGCTTATTGGGTGAAGTAATTTTTGTGGTGTTCACAGTGACCTTTCGGGGAGTTGTGGTCCATTAAACCACATTAGTCTAGGAGGATTCCACAGGTTCTCATCCTCTGTGGAAACAAAAGAAGAATCTCTTTTCCAAAGCAACATATCCTTAGACCAATATTTTGAAGACAAAATATTTTTAGAGTGTATATGCTGGTTTAGTTTAACAGTCTGTACAATGAAATGTCTCTCGGTACTTAACTCATCCACAGTCAAAAATTTCAAAGAAAACACAATAGTATACAGATTCCAGGCTCTCCTTGCATATTCCATCTTCATATGGCTTATTTTTCTTTACTTCTTTTAATCTATGACCGTCTGTACTGTCTCATTAAAGACTTTACCTTTTTATAATACCATTTATGTATTTTTATAACTGTCTATATTCTTTTTCTTATCTCTCCCAAGCCTACGTACATTTATCCAACTCTGTGACCCATTTAGAGGTCGTTTTCATCTGAATTTGTTTTAATTGCATATTTGTAATTCTTTACTGACTAGAATGGCCTTTTAAAATGCTAGGCGCTTCTTAAAAAACTTTAGCTGTGGCATATATATGGTACTGTCTGCTTGTTCCACAGTCCAACATGGTGGAAGTCTGTTCACCACCTCTCCAAGCCTTGCATATTACTCCAGTTAGGCACATAGCAGGTCTATGTTGCCATTAAGCAAGCTGCAGTATGTTGCTTAAAAACCCATTTAAATGCTCGGTCTCCAGAAAGAGCTAGAGGTCATGGTAGCAGCCACTGTTTCAAAGCCACTTGGCTTTTATTGCACTTCTCTTAAAGCAGCCCGCCCTTGCTTACTACAAGCCCATTTGCAAAAAGAATTTGTGGCTACCAAAAACCAAGCTTAACTCTGTTCTTTTATGTCTAGAATTTTTTTATGCTTTCTCATGTGGATGTAGTTGCCCATTTTGATGGTGTCAATTGTTGAAAGGAAGACTACTTATTTCCCAGCTGCCTGGCATCTTAGACCCAAAGATATTCACACAAAAACTATATTATTTAAATTACCGCTTAGCCCATGAGCTCTCACTTCTTATTGGCTAACTCTTATGTTTATCCCATCTCCATTAATTTTTGCATCACCACAAAGTCATGGTCTCATAGTGAGTTTCAGTGTGCCTGTTTCTGACAGCTCCATGACTTACTTCTCTTTGACTTCACATCCTTTTTCCCAGGCTTGTTCAGTTTTTCCCACCTATCTAAGTTCTGTCCTATCAACAGTCCAAGGCAGTTTTTTTTTATTCATTAATGGTAATCACAACATACAGAGGGACTCCCACATCAAATCTAAACCTATGTATGCATAGAATTAATTTCTTTTTATTTTTTTGCATAGAATTAATTTCATGAATTGTCTTAAAACTTCCCTCTGAGTCTTACATTTAAAAACAAACATGTATACACAGACTTCCATCTTTAAGAGCCCCATGCGTTCCCCAAAGTAGCATAGTTTTTCCAGATGCTAACATAAATTAGTTGTTCAAATGGTGACACCCAAGCATAAATTTACAGGAAGATTGGTAGAACACTGATTTGGTTAAAATATATGAAGGTACAATGCTAATTACATTCTTTTCTCCTTAATTTTTATTTACATTGATCTAGAATAAAGACATCACTATTTCTCAGATACCATTAAATTTTTCTTGGATAAATTGTTTCTGTTCCTCATGTTTTATAATTGCATTAGAATAAACTCTTGGTCAGTTTCTACTCGTGGTTCCTATCTTAAGAATTTAGCTGATTCTAGTACCAAAATAACTGGGCCATAAAGTTTAGAAATTTGAATTCTGCCAAGCACATTCATTTCTCCTAATTCTAGAATTACTGCCAGCACTCAGGCAATACTTTCTCATACTCTCTGCTTTATCAACTTTGTGCTGTGAAAAGTATAAGGACATATAGGGAGAGGTAGGAACACAAAATTGGGTAGCACATACCAGGCTTAATTTGGTGGTGCTCAGACAGGGAAGGAATTCTTCCCACTAAGTTACCTTCCTCCCAGGCATCCACCAGTGGAATGTGCATGTGATCTTGAGGAACGGCAGAGTTCCGCATGAAAACTTGTATGCCATGGTGACATCACTGAAGTTGCAGTCTCATTGTCAAAGAACTCTAAGGCACAGCAGTAGTTTTGGGGTCTTTTATGAGTTTAGGGTTTTTCTAACCTTTTATTAGCAGACTTTAAATACAACGGCATGCATATATAAGTAGTTTAGATTCTAAAGGGCTAACGTGCTATTTTGGCTTTAAACATTTTTTTTCTTGCAGGTTTACATTGTACTTTGAACATATTCTCTCCCCCATTACTCATTTTCTTCTCTCCCCCATCATTCAGATTTTCTCCCCTAGAGGATTTTTACTTCTCCTTTCACTTAATATATGCATATATGAATTTATGTGGTCATATGAAATCTAGGAACCACCTTATTTGGACTATTTTTATTGTTTAAACATATGAAACTGAGACTAGTATCCCAGTTCATGAGAAGGGTTTTTACTCACTGTGGTGAAATACCTGAGGCAAGCTACATAAAAGAGAAAGAAAGGTTTACTTCAGCTAACCTTTTTAGAGTGCTCACTGAAAGACAAAAAGTGGGAATTCGAAGTCTAGTGGCAGTTGGGAGAGTCTGGAGAGAGAATAGGGAGTGGGATAGAAGAGACACCTTGTAGTAGTATCAAAGAGTTTCAAGACCCCACAGAACAGCTTCTTACAAAGTTGTCCCACCTAATTCTCAGGCAAGACAGAAGTAACCGATGATGCTCTAATCCATTGATCCAATTGCATCTAAAAGTGCAACACTCTGAGGACAAAGTGTTCAGAGCGCCAAAGAAGGAACTGAGAAACTGTACTTGACCACTTACATGACTTTTTGTTGGTTTGTTTGCTCTTTGGTCGTCTTTTAAAATTAATCTCAAGGTACAAATACTAATTCATCAATCATTATTACAAAACTCAAAGGAGTCCAAAGTACCTGGTTCTGATTGAACACTCTTCCCACGGTCACTACTTGTGTCACAGCTTCTCCAGCTCTTCCTGTCCCTTCTCTCTGCTTCCTAGCCCCACACAATAAACAGTTGTGTCTTTCCACATCCTCATCATGCGGTTCTGCCAATCACAGCACCCAACACACAGATATGAGATACTATGGGCTCAAATTATGAGTGAAGGTAAATCTTTCTTCCTTCTAAGTTTATCTACCCAAGTATTTTCTATAAAAGCTGGCTAAACATATACCAAAGACAAGTTTAGAACTATAGTTTATGGTGGTAATACTATCACTTAGGAGAGAGGCAAAGAATGACAAGTTTAAGGACAATTATATAGATAATGATATCCAGCCAGAAACATCAACAGCAAATAAATCAGTTTATCACAGCACTTCCCTGCTTTTGTATGGCATCATCTGGCCTCCAGGTGATACTACTTAGCCGGTGAGTAGACACTGGATTGTAGATACCTCCTGTCCGAATGCTTATCATTGTCCTAAATCCTTTGGAAGAATTCCCTGGTACTCCTCCATATCCATCAACAGTCAACCCCAGTGACCTTATTTCCATTCTTCTTACTCCATGTCTCTTTTCAACTTTCTTCATGACCTTCCCAAGAACAGAACTTCACCCTAGACATGATACATTAGCTCTTCTCTTCAAGCACCGCCTTCTAACTCTGGCAGTCTTTCTCAAGAGCAATCTGGGATATCCCATGAATCCATTTCCTCCTTAACTGCCTTATTTAATTCCACATATTTTACATATGTATCATTTTACTATATTTCATTAACCTTGGACTTATCATACACACTATTTACCCCTTTGGCTATGTATTTGTGTGATATAGATCTGTAGGTAGATGATATCTTAAAATTCACCTTGATTCTTGGGACTGTTCTCATACATTGCATGTCTCTTCAATCAGTTCCCATTCCTGTTTCCTCAGTGGTGATGCAAATCTTGCCACTCTGCTGAAAACAACTACCTACTCCTACTCTCTTTTTTCCCATACTAAATATTTGACTGATTTTTTTAGGCAAAAAATAAGCTCCCATTTTCACTAACTGCGCATTCCAAGAAGATTTCTTGCTCATTTACACAGTCTATTACAATGTATTTTCTTTCTCTCTAATTCTGCATGTTTTCTTTTCACAAACCTCCTTCTACATTACTGCTTTGGAATGTTTCTTGGATGTTGAGAATACCTTGACGTTCTCCTGCCTCCAACATCAAGTTATTTCTCCATAATCCAGCAGGAACTTAACTGAATCAGGTCCTTTTGCTTCTGTCTTTGACCTTCTTTAATGTGGTTCTCTGTTATCATATAGATATTCAGAACTGAGTTTCTGCACAACTGTTAATTTCCTTTTATGTAACCTTACTCAAATGATCTAAGCTCCAACAATAACGATTTACTCATAGACATCTGTGCTTGCCATAGCATTTTTCATACCATTCAATACAAATAAATTTCATTATTTTTGCTTTTCTTGAAGAATTAAAACCTTCAGACAGTTTTGAAAAATAATCCCCATATAAATTTTACTGAGTTCTTTTCTCTCTCCCAAATGCTGTTAAAATGTCCGGGAAAGGAACAGGCTTTTTAGAGAATGTAGTATTTAAGCTGTGTCTGAATACCTGATCCAATTGTACAGCTAGATAAGGTGTACAATTGGAGAAATGCTGATTCTAACCTCGGTAATTAAAGGAGCAATTATATATGCCAACTGATTTGGTATTAGAAACTAAGCTAGTAGAATAAATGGATTATCTCCTGGATGTTAGATTTCTTCCAAGACTCCGACCAAACATTATATCTACCACAGTAGCATACACAGATAACATGTCCAATAATGCTTCGATAAAGGAATAGGAAAGGTAAGACAACTATAATCCACAAGTATATCTTTTATGCTCAGTTTTAAAAAATATTCTATAAAATACTCTCCTTATAGAACATCCCTAGACTGTATTTCTTATTACTATACAAGGGCAATGATAAAATAAAACATTTGTCAAAAGAAAAAAAAGAGTTAAAGGAGTTATAGTAGCAATGCCAGCAATCTCTGAGTGAGAATAAGGCAGATTCATAATTAATTTACTCTATATTTGTGCCATACTAGCTAAGATCTGCTAACTATATGTATATACATAAGATATATAAATACATATACACTGTACGTGTAGAAACACATTTTATATATGTGTGTAGAGTCCAACCTTGTACATAGTGAGAATCATAAAATGTTCTCTTCATAAATAAGTAATTGAAGTCAGCCTTTCCTCCTCCCTGCCAAAAATAAAGCTCTAAGTGATCATAATACACTAACTGGATTTATGAACTCATGTGTTCATTGCTAATGATCATATATTCAATTGTAAATAGAGCATACAAGTTTGGTCTATAAAGATTGAAATGCCAAGTCATAAATAATTATTTCGGAAGTAAAGGACTAAAGTAAGTTTGAACTGTGGGAGAATTTATGTCTGGAAAACCCAGAATGAACTCAATGAAGAAATTTGAGCCATTCTGGGAATTAGGATAGACAATGTATGGAGGAAAATATATAATGAAAAGCATTTTAAGCTTGATGAACAATACTTTTCAGGATAAAATGCTAGAAATGGATACAAGGATTAGAATGGTCATTAGTGTTGTTCAACAGGACTGAAAGTTCTTTTTATTTTACATGGCTTGTTTGAATTTTCTAGTGTGCCTTAGAATCTATTAGGAACATGATTAATTTGGGTCAGGGAGTTGTCAGTTGAAGTGATGTGTCATTTCTATGCTATGACATCTAACTCTTAGTGTATAATCCTCCACATGCTTCCCAAACAGCAATAACGAAGACCATGGATGCTCCCAGAACCTGGATTCAAGTGCCTCCAGAAAAACAAAGACACTTCTGCTTAGATGAAAGTACCACATATATTTTGTAGAAAATAAATTTTAGTCATTTCAAGAAAGAGATTTTACAATCGCTTATTGTCACACATTAGCCTAGAGAATACAAACAGGTAGAGACACAGTGAGATACTCCATTTGATAGGCATATGTGACATATTAAATAAAGCAGTAATATGTTTGAAGGGGTAAACAAGTCAGTTTGCAGAGAAGCATGAATTCCATCTTAAAGCAGATAGGATTTATTTTACAGGCAACAGAAAGCTGTTAAAAGCTTTCAAACAGGGAAATATTATGAACAGAATTGTGCGTTAGGAAAATTAATCAAGCAGGATACAGGATGCCTAGGAAGCAGAAAGACACTTAGAAGCAGGAAAACAAGCTCTGCTATTGTAAAGAGCCGAGAAGTCATGGTGTTTAAACTAGGGTAGTAGCAGTGGGAACCAATTTGGCAGAATGAATGGAACAGTAATTTACAGGTCTTGGCAACTGATGAGGCCCAAGGGACTTATAAATCATTCCAAGCTTTTGAGCCTGAATGATTGTTAAGATGGTGCTGTTGCCAGTTAAATAGGAAGCCGAAAAGGTTGAACAAATTTGAGAGGAAGAAGAGCAGATTTAGGTAAAGTACATTCAGCTGGTTGTGTCCAGTGAACTACTGGAAACAAAATGAATACAGATTTGCATCTCTCAGGATATGTGAGATGGAAGGGTACAATGATGAGGCTTTTTGTATACCTACCTTTAGGCAAGAAAAGGAGAATTAATGATATCAAGACAGGTATACTTTACTGACACAAGGCGAAAGGGAATGTCAAAGAAAATAGCTAACTAAGAGCACTTTCTGTAAAGATGGATTAAATAATATATACATTATTTAATATATATTAAAAATCTATTGTATTTGGTGATTTCTTATATGGTATTTTCAAGTGGTCACTGGAGCAGAAAAACAGAATTGAAAAGAAAAATGTGGGCATGATAAAACACATTGAAGTATACAATGGAAAGGTACATAGCAGGTAAAATGAACCAAGTAAATTAGTGCATAAGAAAACACGGTTCATCTAAAAAACAGACTGATTTAAACAGAAAACCTTAAAATTATACAAACAATGTTATTTTACTTATCAAACATATAAATAACATAGGCAAATATTTACAAATACATGTCTTATACATATATTGTATATGTACGTTATTTTTCAGTGGCAAGTCAAGTTGTATGTGTGATATTAATAGTGCCTGGAATGGAGACTGTGATGACGATGTTGAATCTATAGTGATGATGGTGTTGGCAAACAGAATAACAACAGATTAGTCACTGAAACTATTGTAGAAAGAGAATTACAGCACAAAATTACTTTTGCTTATTTATTACTTGTGCTGTGTGCATACATGTGTGTATGTACATTCCATAGGATATGTGAGGAAGTCAGAGAACAACTTTCAGAAGTATTTCTCTCCTTCAACAAATGCTTTAACATGCCCTCTTGCTAGCGCACATAAATTGCTTTAGCCACATGTGTCACACATTAGGTAATTTCTAAGAACCTGCCGTACACTGCTTTTGCTAGCCATGACTTTTGCTTGTATTCTGCTTTTCTTTTGTGGGCAGGGTAGCGAGGACACTGCCATATAAACCTGATCTTTTACACAGTTGTTCTTATGGCCAATCACAAGTTCATCACCTAACTGCCTGCACTTCAGTGCTGTCCAGTACAGTTTCTGTCAGCAAAATTCTCTAATTAATATCCCCAGATAAGTCATATTTCACAAAATATTTATATGAATTCATTCACTAAGGTATGGATTAAATGGCTAAGCGTGTACTCTATGTGACAAGCAAATGGTTTTGGGGATACATCAATAGCCAAAATTGCCAGTGTTTCTGCTCTCATAGAAGGTTTTTTGATGCATTGTCAAATCAACAAATTGTATTAAATTTATTAAAGACCTCAATATCAATCCGAACACACTGAACCTGATAGAAGAGAAAGTGGGAAGTACTCTACAACACATGAGCACAGGAGACCACTTCCTACGTATAACCCCAGCAGCACAGACATTAAGGGCCTCATTGAATAAATGGGACCGCCTGAGACTGAGAAGCTTCTGTAAAGCAAAGGACACTGTCACTAAGACAAAAAGGCAACCCACTGACTGGGAGAAGATCTTCACCAACCCCGCAACTGACAAAGGTCTGATCTCCAAAATATATAAAGAACTCAAGAAACAAGACCATAAAAAGCTAATCAACCCAATTATAAAATGGGGCACTGAGCTGAACTGAGAATTCTCAACAGAAGAAGTTCAAATGGCCAAAAGACACTTAAGGTCATGCTCAACTTCCTTAGCAATTAGGGAAATGCAAATCAAGTCAACTTTAAGATACCATCTTACACCTGTCAGAATAGCTAAAATAAAAAACACCAATGATAGCCTTTGCTGGAGAGGTTGTGGAGAAAGGGGTACACTCATCCATTGCTGGTGGGAATGCAAACTTGTGCAACCACTTTGGAAATCAGTGTGGCAGTTTCTCAGGAAATTCGGGATCAACCTACCCCTGGAACCAGCAATACCACTCTTGGGAATATACCCAAGAGAGGCCTTATCATACAACAAAAGTATAGGCTCTACTATGTTCATAGCAGCATTGTTTGTAATAGCCAGAACCTGGAAACAACCTAGATGCCCTTCAATGGAAGAATGGATGAAGAAAGTATGGAATATATACATATTAGAGTACTACTCAGCAGTAAAAAAACAAGGACTTCTTGAATTTTGCATGCAAATGGACGGAAATAGAAAACACTATCCTGAGTGAGGTAAGCCAGACCCCAAAAGAGGAACATGGGATGTACTCACTCATATTTGTTTTCTAGCCATAAACAAAGGACATTGGGCCTATAATTAGTGATACTAGAGAAGCTAAATAAGGAGAACCCAAAGAAAAACATATAGGCATCCTCCCGAATATTAACCTTCATCAGGCGATGAAAGGAGACAGAGACAGAGACCCATATTGGAGCACCGGACTAAAATCTCAAGGTCCAAATCAGGAGCAGAAAGAGAGAGAGCACGAGCAAGGAACTCAGGACCGCGAGGGGTGCACCCACACACTGAGACAATGGGGATGTTCTATGGGGAACTCACCAAGGCCAGCTGGCCTGGGTCTGAAAAAGCCTGGGATAAAACCGGACTCGCTGAACATAGCGGACAATGAGGACTACTGAGAACTCAAGAACAATGGCAATGGGTTTTTGATCTTACTACACGTACTGACTTTGTGGGAGCCTAGGCAGTTTGGATGCTCACCTTACTAGACCTGGATGGAGGTGGGCGGTCCTTGGACTTCCCACAGGGCAGGGAACCCTGATTGCTCTTTGGGCTGATGAGGAAGGGGGACTTGATTGGGGAAGGGGGAGGGAAATGGGAGGCGGTGGCGGGGAAGAGACAGAAATCTTTAATAAATAAATAAATTAAAAAATAAATAGTAAACATCCCCATAGTTTCCGACTGTGTGTATTTCTTGAGATTAGCCTCCAATACATACTTTTTTATTATCTCTGTAATTACTATTTTGTATTCTGCCATCAATTACTCTTCTTTTTTCTAAAATTTCATAAAAATATGTTTTGTGTTGTTCAGGATGGTCAGTAGCTCTGGTCCTCCCATGTCAGTGGAGAGTGTGCATCGTCCTAAGCATATGTTATCACATTTGGGTCTTCTGGGCATTTCTTAATCCAGACAAACTGGTATTACATAGTAGAAGACAGAAATAGAAAACCCAAATCAAAGTTTAAAAAAATCCAAACCAAAGTATACAAATAATAAAAAGTACAATAGAATGTGATCAAACACTGTAACTTAAGAATGACATTGGTATCCAAATAATAAATTACAGCAAATACAATCAAGGAAGCTTCCAAATTGACTAAAAGCTCACTTAGAACACTAAATAAGTCTCAAACATGACATTCTAGGTAATACAGGAAGAATGGTTGAGTCCTTCACTTAGTGAGTATTCTGAACCAGGAATAAGTCTATATCATCAAATGTTTATTTTTTTTCCATACAAAGAGAGCTTCCCAGTCTAACTGGAAGGACAGGCATTAAAGACTTACTCTCTGAAAGAGAGGTTTTCTAATGAAAGAATAAAATTCCGTGAAAATATTTGTGTAGCTGGAATATGTTTCATTGTTCATGTTCATCTTTGTGAAACGGTGGTCGCTTCAGATTGTAGAGTTTCTTATAAAATTTCTTAAAGAATTCATGTACTTTCCAAAGGAATTAAGTTATAACATATGAACTTGGTAGGAACAAAATATTAGGTACGGAAGGTTATTCTCTGATATCTGTTACAAGAATAGATTTACAACCAGTTTCTCAAGCAAAGATAATAGTCAAAGAGTTAGGATATAGTGAAAGAGATGGAAAGAATGCCCTGTGAAGAAGACAGGGCTGGGCCCTCACAGCATTGCTTATTGATCCGTTTTGTAGAGATACGAATGGAAATTCAGCTCAGTTTCATCCAATATAAAAAACTGAACATTGTCAAGATAAAAACATAAACTACAAAGACACAGAAAAAGAGAATGTTTGTTGGATCATCTTGCAAGCAGTCGGCTTCCATCCACTGAAAAAAACCACTCAACTGTAAGTCCTGACAGTCACCTCTCCCTTCTGGACTAAACTATTTTTGCTTATAGAATACTTTTCTTGAAAATTTTTGATAACTGACCTTCAAGTCTCTAATGCTGTTTCCTGATTCAAGCAATATTTCAGCTTACAAAAATGCAAAATATTTTATTTACTAGGATACTTAACATATCCATGAATTAATAAAACTTAAATGTATAAGGCCAGTCTTCTAGTGTATTTTGTATTGTGCTTTACAAAAACATGACTGCCATGTGGTAATAACTGTAAATATTTTTCTCTTATGCCACTTACATTCTAGTTACTGATCTACTGAATCCACTGCAATAGGTATTGAGCCTAAAGTGTTTCACCTAGGAAAAAGGGGAAGGATGAGAGGTAGGCATTGCCTCTATATCAAGAATGACTTCTGCCCCTCCTCCCAACTAATAATGACACCAAATTGGAGTCTCTTTCTTCAATTACTCTTTTCTAGAAATATTTCAATCACATTTTAAAAATAGTTTATTTTTTGCCCTCTCCACCAACATGGAATAAGTGATACATTTCAGAAAATAAAAAATTCATTTAATAAGTAAAGAAAAATCATCACTAGTCCCTGCTTTAAAGAGTGCACTTAGTCCTTCTGTGTGTTTATTGTGGCACCATAGGCATATGACCCATATAAGACTCTTGTCAGCCTTCACCACTTTTTCCTTTCTTTACATAAGTTTTGTTTTAGAAAGCTTTTTTCCAAGTCATGAATCTCACACTGTTGAGTTTCATCACATTATGGCGACATACCATAATTTATCTGCTATTTTTCTCAATTTTTAATCTGTCCCATTATGTAAATTTGGGTTTCAGTAAAAAGTACCTATTCAATTCTCAAATTTAATCATTTTATTTTCACTTTTTCTATCTTTGAGGATAATTGTGTGTGCTAAAAGAAAAATAGGGCATCCTAAAAATTATTATTTCTGATTTCTTATGAAGATTAGCATTAAGATAGATTGTTTCACTAGCATTTTTCACATAACAATTTATGATTATTATATCTCCATTTAAGCATTTCAGCATGAACATATACCTCCACTTTTTCTAAGGATGCAGCAAACCACATTTATACATGCTCCATAAACCATAACTTATTTAAAAGTGTGGCTTATTGATAAATCTTGTTTTTGTTTTTCTCTATTTTACTGTAGTAAACAGCTTCACAAATAAATATATAGGACAGATTTCCAAAGCTAATTTCTCAGTAACCTTATAATTGCATATGTAAAGCACATATCCATAGCAAATTCATACTACAATGCGCTCAGACACATCTGCATATAGATACATCTGAGAATGTACAAAACAAAAACTGGAACAAGTTATTAAACTGTGTTAAGAAAAGGCATGGACTATGGAGAAAAATATCATGAGATTGAATTTTTTCACATTTGAAATAATTTACAACTTTAAATTTGTGTTTTCATTTTGATCTTTGTATTTCACTTATTCAAAGAGTAAATTTTAAATGCTCATTTTTTTTTTTACTAGCAAGACTGAGATCTTGTAGCAATAATCAAAGAAAACAGCTCCAACTTGGTACCAAATAAGTAGTACATATATGTTAAATCACAGAGTTTGCAGTAGTCCGATCTATACAAGCTCCCGTGGACCCTAGAACTCTTCTTGTGTATGTAGCAATGCTTATTTTGGAAACTGACTGAACCTATCCATGCATGTAATTTTATTATGTATGTTACAATCATTTGAGGTATATTGTAATTTCTCAATAGTAAATACGTGACGGTAGTAACTGAAAGGTTATATATCTGACATGTACTCATATGTCCATGATGTGTTTGACCAACTTCAATAAATTAAAGACAAATTTTCAAATATTGGAAGAATATGTCTTTAATTTTTGTGCTATTTACAGTATATAGGATATGAAAAAAGTTAAACTTAAACTGTAGGTTTAAGATTTTATCCATCATTTAATCAAGACTTTGAAGTCAATAAAATAGTAATGCAGTACCAATTACTAGAATTTAGTGATTTTCAGGTTTAAATATCCCTCTAGTGGAAAAAATACATGGTCATTAGTTAAGAAAACACAAACGTGAAATGACTTTGGCAGCTATTTCTACTGTATGTCACATGAGACATGAGCAACTTCAAAAGCATATGTAATACTATGATTTGCCATTCAGTAAATTAATCAGGCAATATTAATTTAAAATGTATTATGCATGTTTTAAATAGCTGTTTCATTTTAAGTTTGCATTCTTAGAAATTCTAAAAACAAAGGAAAACCAGCCTATAGTCCACAACCCTGTAAAACATAGACAACAAAGAGGACGCTAAAACAGACATACATGGACCAACATAAGAAAGAGAAAAAGACAAGATCTCATGAGTAAATTGGGAGCATGGGAGTCACAGGAGAGGATAGAAGGGGAAAAGGAAGGAAATGAGGGGAGCAGAGAAAAATGCATAGCTCAAATAAAAGCAATAGAAAACTAAGTATAAGTCTTTAACAAGTGCTTTTTATAAAACTTCTAGGCAGTTTGGATGCTCACCTTACTAAACCTGGATGGAGGTGGGCGGTCCTTGGATTTCCCACAGGTCAAGGAACCCTGATTGCTCTTAGAGCTGATGGGGGAGAGGGACTTGATCGGGGGAGGGGGAGGGAAATGGGAGGCGGTGGCAGGGAGGAGGCAGAAATCCTTAATAAATAAATAAATTTAAAAAAAGATTCTGATAATTAAAGGTAGTATGATGTACAAAAGAAAAAGGTTAAGAATTTTTTCAATTTCTTGGTAAACAGATTTTTTAACCTCTGATGTGGGGGTGTCATATATCAAAGAGGCTAGATAGGAATGGGCCAAAGCAGTGTTTAAAAGAATACAGTTTCCGTGTAATTATTTCGGGGCATAAGCTAGCCGAGCCGGCAGCTGGGGTATTGGGGACACAGCCCTGCCACTCATATTACTACAAATGGTGCCCACGTGATGGACTAAACCCACTTAAAAAACCTGAGAAGGCTTAAAAATAAGGGAGAGAGAGTTTAACACAGATTTTTGCTATTTGTTGGTGGAGTGCTGTAGAGAGATTTCCTGATTCGGCAACAGCAGCAGAAAAAACGCTGTGTCATTTCAAAGCGTGGCTTCCTGGGGCTGTGCCGCCAGTGCAAACTCTGGCTTTATGTTTGTGCTCCCGCTTGGGATCGGAAGGAGAGTGCTCTGAGACAGTGATGGTGACTCTGAGCTCCCCGCCTGCTCCTGGGCAGAAGGCAGAATCAGGCTTAGGCAGGCAGAAGAGCATGGCGGATTCCTGCCGCCATACAGGGACGTGTTTTCAGACTGCGCAGTGCTCTGCATGTCAGATTTGGAGGTAACTTGGATGAAAAGAATTTCTGTGCTGCATGCTCAGTCTCAGAATTAAAGTGCTGAGTGCCGCTCCTACCTGGTGGCCCCAGAGCTAGCACAAAATGGTACGTCCTCCATTTTGAAATTTTCCTGACTCAGCAGCAGGAACAAACCTGTGTTGTTTTAAAATGCCGGCTTTCTGGGCCATCCTGCCAGGGCAAACTCTGACTGTTTGAGGCAGGAGGGCCGGCTACTGAGAGAGGACTTGAGTGTTGTCTGTTGTAGCTCGCTGGCTGGCAGGGACCTTAAAACGCCAGTTGTGGCTATAAACATGGCTACAGCCAGTACCTCAGCCATGAGGCTGGAAAGCTAAGGATCCAGCCGTTAAAGCCACGGCTTTAGTCCTACTGATATTGCTTCGTAAATTAAAGGCTCTTGTGGTCAGAAAAAGAGAGAGAGATACAGTAAAAAGAGAAATTCAAAGACAAAGAAAATTTTTAAATGATTTAAAGTGTGTTAAAAATATATGCAGACTAAAAGTTAAAATTCTTAAAGTAAACCTCTGTGACTTCAAGGTGTGGTAGCACACGCCTTTAATCCCAGTGCTTAGAAGGCAGAGACAAACAGATCTCTGTGAGTTCAAGGTATAGTAGCAAACACCTTTAATCCCAATGCCTGGGAGGCAGAGACAGGCGGATCTCTGAGAGTTCAAAGACAGCCTGGTCTACAGATATACGCTCAAAAATCAAAAAGTTAACCTAGGAATGTCACAGCTTAGATTCTTAAGCGTCTAGTGATTTAAAGGCATAAATCAAAAGTGCTCCTGGATAGTAAAAAATTGCAGATTCACAATAGGACAGATTCAGACCACTAAATGAATCACACTGTTGGATGAATGTACGTTGGCTTGGGAGAGAGAAGAAAAAGAATATAGAGAATAAAGTTAATGGTTTAAAAAGAAAAAAGTAAAAGTAAAGTCTTTAAAGAGACAGAGTACAGATAGTTATAGATATAAATAAAAATAAGCCGCATAAAAATGGAAAATTCACAGAGAGTCTGGATTCTTTGTATTATTGTGTTTTCTTTAAAATTTTTGACTGTGAAGGAGCTAAGTACAGAGAGACATTTCATTATATGGGCTGCCAAGTGGAACCAAAACGGATATCATGAGGGTATGATTTCAGAATTTGGGTCTAAGGACATGATGCTTTGGAAAGGAGTTTCTTATTTTGTTTTCACAGAGGATGAGACTCTATGGATTTCTTCTATTCCGATTTGGTATGATGGACCACGTCCTCCTGAAGGGTTGCTGTGAACATCTTCAGAAAATTGCTTTGCTCAACTGCCAACTGAGATGAAACTAGCACACAGGTTATACCATGAAAGACCTAATTAACGATGCCCCCATTCAGCAGGAAGCAGTTTGGAGAGAAAAAACTGCGCCCATGTTCCCAAATATAGTTTATAAATGTTCTTTTACATTTAAAGGGGGATATGATATAGACATGAATAATTTGCATTAGTATAGATTTTGCTTTATTGATAGAGATTTACAGTCAATTTTGTTATGTGTATAAATGTTTCTGATGTAACTTTTACTTGATAACTGTTTTGTTATATGTAATTTTGCTATGTTAAGGTTAAAGCCTTCTTTTTTTGTTTAAACAGAAAAAGGGGAAGTGATGTGGGAGTGTCATATATCAAAGAGGCTAGATAGGAATGGGCCAAAGCAGTGTTTAAAAGAATACAGTTTCCGTGTAATTATTTCGGGGCATAAGCTAGCCGAGCCGGCGGCTGGGGTATTGGGGACACAGCCCCGCTGCTCATATTACTACAAACCTCACCAAATGAGAAGACACATAATATAAAATAGCTTTTAATGCTGTTTATGTTGAGTCCTTAATCATAAAGTTTTAGCTAAATATGAGCTTTTACTCTATAGTAAAGGTGAAAGGTTTCAGTGTGCAACACACACACTAACTCACATATACACACAAGCCCACACATATATCCTTTCTTATTTTATGAGCAATCCTGTCTTCATGCTTCTTTAAACTTGAAGCTCTTTCAAAAGCAACATACTGTGCCAAATGCACAGTGATTATATAATGTGGACAAAAGCCCGGGGGAAATGTGTGAAACACATCAAAATCACTCCACTTAAGACCTTTTACAGCCATTTGATCTAATGATGCTCATTCACTAAGGATTGATGGACTAAGATGCAGCCATAGTGGGAACATAGGACAGGTGATGTGTCAGTGAAACCAGCATTATTGTGGTCTCTTGAAGACTATTTTACATACAAAGTAATATGTCTGTACAAAATGAATCACAGGAAAAAAAACTATTGGAATTACCCCATCTTACACTATTTTTTATAAAAACCCCACCAAGTCTTAGAAAAATTAAAGCAAAATTCTTCATACATAGGATAATAATTTGTAAATTGTATTGATTACTTAAATGAGAAGTTTGGATCAATTTAGTTTATGGAGGAACATTAGTTTTCTTCTGGTTTGTTGTTGCCACATGTAGTTTCATCAGCAGATTCACGGTTGTATAGTTAAAACGGAAACATTTCTCCCTGTTTTTTACATTATATTCTTAGTTAATTTTTCAGTCTCTAACTTGATCACATGTTTCAAGATTCCAATACACATGTGACTAACAATTTAAACTAAGACATGGAAATGAACCTCAGAAAATTTCCCAGATTACAGGCTTATTTAAAACAAAACAAAAAGTGAAGTGTAAAAAAAAAAAAAAAGTCTCCTCCCAAAAACCTAAGCAAGAAGTTAAGAAATTCAGATTATACAAAAAAAGAGTTACTATTAGTGTGGGAGGTCTTTCTGTCCTTGTGCAACTTTCATTGGTTAATGAATAAAAAACAGCTCTGGTCTGTTAATAGGGTAGGCAGAGGAGAGAACTGAATTCTGGGAGGAAGAAAGCTGAGTCAGAGAGCCGCCAGAGAGCCGCCAGAGAGCCTCCAGAGACAGACACTGGGATTTTTACCAAGTAAGCCACTGCCACGTGGCGATACACAGATTAATAAAAATGGGTTAAATTAAGATGTAGGAATTAGTTAATAAGAGACTAGAGCTAATGGGCCAAGCAGTGATTTAATTAATACAGTTTCTGTGTGGTTATTTTGGGAATAAGCTATGGGGTGGGGAGTGGCCGGGACAAACAAGTCGGCCCCCTCCTACAACATACTATTAGAATTTACTCTGGATCCCAGCAACAATCTCCACTCAGGGAAGTTATAAATTTGGCTGATTCCCATATCTCCAGGCTTCAAACCTGCAGATGCACAGCACTAGTCCCCAAACTCTAAGCTACAGCTGACACTAAAGAGTCAGATAGTTCTTTTGGACTTAGATTTTAGTCTTCTTCTAATAGGCCAGGCTCCAGGCTAATTTTCACAAGCTCAGCTATGGGCATTTCCCAGCATTAGTCAAGTTAAATAAAGATGCAGACATGAAGCTCTTGCCAGAACAAGAACAACCCTGTAAATATAGTGTTTAGGTCTGCTCTATTACTAAACTCATTACTATGACCTCAGGATTCAGGCTAGCTCCAGAAATAAGCTGACTCAAGAGGCCTCGGATGTTGGACTAGTCCTTGAAGATCCAGGCATCTGATTTTCCATCGAGGACTGAGGATCCAAGGTCATCCTAATTCTAAGCCACCCTCATAGATCTAGGCCTACAACTGTCTTCAGTATCAGAACACATATCATTGTTACTGGTCCATGCCACACCATGTGCTCAATACCTTCATATGAACATAGGTTCTATAACAGTGTCCCAGATTCCAGGGTCCAGGTACACTATAGTTCCACCAAGATCCACAAAGCCCCACGTGATTGGTAATTCCTTATAAACCTAAGAGTCAGGTCTTCTCCCAGGAAGTCAAGCTCCACTTGACATCAAACCACTCCCAAAGCCCATTTTCTGGTCTTATGCTAAAGTTCCAGATACTAGGCCCAATCTAGCACAAGCTTGGTTGCACTAATTGTGCCTAGATTCTAGGCTAGATCATAGACACTATGACTCCAAGAACATGACAATTTATCAACAGCCACCATGGCCCAGGATTTTAGCACTTTCCCTCAAGACTAAGGAAAAAAGCATGGCAGTTTTGACTCTAGCTTTAGACACCTTCAAAGAGGCCCTAGCAGCATATGTGGCCTCAGTCTTTCGTTGTTGCTGTTGTTTTGGTTTTTGTGTGTGTGTGTGTGTGTGTGTGTGTTTGTTTTTGAATCAGGGTTTCTCTGTGTAGTTTTGGTGCCAGTGCTGGAACTTACTCTGTAGACCAGGCTGGCCTTGAACTCACAGAGCTCTACCTGCCTCTGCCTCACAAGCACTGGGATTAAAGATGTGGCCACCACCACCCAGCTTTGTGGTTTGAGTCTTAAGACCATTCACACAGACCTATATTACTTTACCTGAATACCTGAGCCTATGAAACTGGATTCATCAGGTTTACCATAGAGTACCATGCATCAGGCCTGTAATTAAAAACAAAGACTTGCCAGGAAAACCTCTGTGAGTTCGAGAACAGCCTGGTCTATAAGAGCTAGTTCCAGGACAGACTTGAAAGCTATAGAAAAACCCTGTCTTGAAACAAACAAACAAACAAACAAACACCCACCCACCCCAAAAAACCCCACACATACATAAAATTAAGTCTTCAGTCTGGATCAGATTAAGCTAGACTCTGAATCCACCCATGTGAACTCAAGTGCCAAACCTGTCTTCTAAGATTCATAAACTAAGTGGGGTCCTGTTGCCATAGAACAAAACCCTCTATCTCACTGAACAAGGGGACAAGTAAGCTCACCAAAGACTCTCAAAGCATTCATTCCTCACCAGCATAACCAATCAGAGTCTTTAACTTACAGGCACGCTGTTAAGTTAAAGCCATTCTGAAACTACATTAAAAAGTTTCCTATGTCTTCCAATGCACAGATGTATGCCAGACCACAAGATCATGAATATGCATGGAAACATGATAGCTCAAAGGAAAAAAAAATCAAAGTATCACTGCGGATCCCAAAGATAACACAGAGCAATATACTACACAAGGAGAATTTAAAATAAATAGCTTCGTCTACTACCTCTGACTCTTACAGTATTTATGTCTCCTCTTCGTGAATGATCTCTGAACCTTGGGAAGAGGAGATGTGATATACATGTCCTATTTAGGGCTGAGAATTTCAGCCTCTTCTTTGCTGTACTTTGACCAGTTTTTGGTTCCCCATGTTAATCACTATTACAAAATGAACCTTCTCTGAATAGGGTTGAGAGATGTGCTAATTTACATGTACTATGATAGTCTTTAGTAGTTGATATAATATGATGTCCTTTCCAAGGGAATATGACCTAACTACCTTCAGGTTCCTGACCCATACAAGAATGCAATCATAAGCTCCCTCATAATTGAGTGAGTCTTAATCTCATCAGAGTGATTGGTTACCTTCATGACATTTATATTGTTATTGCAACTATGGATATATCTTGTCAGGCCAGTAGCTACTGTAGTTCATAGAATTCACAGTTGCTTTTCTCCTCTAGTAGAAAACAGTCCAGTAGGGATGAAACTTTTGGGTCAGTGCAGTTTGGTTTCTTCATGTTCTACAATTTATGTGTGTGGTGTCCTCAGGAGCATGGTCTTACAACCAAGCATTATTATTTTTTGGGGGGTGCAGGGGTCTGTAATGTCTGGAGGCTTATGGGACATACTGGCCAATAAATCCCAGGGATTCCTGTTTCTGCTTCTGGGATTTTATTTTTTATCTTATGGTGTCTAGTAAGGGCTTTGTTGTCCTATTTTAGTATAACTCCAGTTGAACTCTTATTTTTGTATATGTATATATTTTAGGAAACCTCTACTGCAGTAGCTTTCTATATGACTCTTCAAAAATGTCTTTTTCACCCCTTATCCCTCTAAGCATTCCCTCCTCAATCCTGCCCTCACATTCTGTATCCTTTCTAATCCTTTCTTTTCCATTATTCTTCCTTAGCTTTTTGTACTACTGCATTCTGTCTTTCTTCTCTTCAAACTCCCCAGTTCTTTCCCTCTAATTTCCTGGCCACTATAGATATTCCAAATGCAGCACACATAACTGAAGACTCAAGGCTGTCATTGGAAACATTCTCCAGATACAGATTCCTAGATACACAGAAGAACTCATAGCAATCACAGCAGTAATGACAGCATATGTAAGATCTATGTAAGCACAAGCCATACACAATCCCGGGAGTGAGTAGGAAGGTGTGCATGAACTCCCACTTCTAGCTAAGAAGACTGGAAAATGATAGCTGCTAGGAGAAGACAAGTCTGAGAGATGAAGGCTATCTTTGATAAACACAGGAGCAGGCCACATATGCCAAAAGAAATAAACAGTGAATTTGGAAATAGATCAATAGAGATTTTTAAACCAAAGTCAAATGGGAATGAATAATGAAAACATACAGAAGAGGACTATCAAGAACTGTGTGACTTGGGCTGTTTTCATATTTGCAAAATTTTAGTGTTAGAAGTAGAAGAGAGTAGAACAAAGTTGGAGAAAACATAATTCCATAATTCTCAGTTTCATAACCTCTTATAAAGTTGAGGCAATCAGAAGAAAGCAATTGATATGTATATTATGTATATTAACAAAGTAGAATTAACAGTGCCAATGTATCTATGACCTGTTCATATTTATAACAATCGAGAAGGTCATTCACTGGGAGGAACAGCCTCTTCAAAAATATTTTCTGAAAAAGAATGAATACCATATGAAAAATAGCAGATTGTCACAACTCCATATAATGTTCAAAAATCATATCAGGATTAACAAAAGACTTAAATAATAATAAAAATAAGAAAACTCTGTAGATGAAAATCCATGTAGACATCTTCATAATCCTAATTCAAGGAATGGTTTCTTACATATGACACCAAAACCAAAACAACAATTAAAAGTTTTTTTCTGACAAAATTTCATGAAAGTTAAAAGTTTTCATTTATTGAAGGATGTCATCAATAAAGGGGACTGGTCAATAGCACAGGACAAAATAATTGAAATTCAGTAATAGGAAACCAATTAAGGGCTGCATGTATTTCAGTGGCTAGGAGCTTGCATAGCATATTCTAGCCTGTGTTCAACACCTAGCACTACAGAAACAAGTTATTATAGTTACACAATAAAGGAATAAACAAAGGAATTTAATTAGCCAACTTTTCAAGTAGCTAATAAGCAGACAGAAAAAAAAGCTCAACATTATTGACAATTAGGAAACTGAAAGTTAAATATTGCAAATAGTGTCCACTAGAATGGCTATTGTTAAAAATAAGAGAAAATAGCAAATGAAGTAAAAATGTGGAAAAGTTATAATGCTCATTTGTTGTTGACAGAGTGTAAAGTGGTAAAATTACTACAGAAAATATCTCATCAGTTTTGTAATTCAGCAAATCTACTCCTAGGTATATCCATAAGAGAATTGAAACCGCAGGCTCATTATAAAGAACTGTTCATGAGTATTCTTTCACAGGAGCAGGATCAACAATAGCTCAGAGGTAGAAATGACATAAATATAATAAATCCATAAAACTAAATATCACGAGTTTAAAGAAAGTAATAAAATGCACACTACAGTGTAGATAATTCTTGGAATACTGAAATTGTCATAAATTTTTTTTAAAAAAAAATGGAGACAGTGTATAATTCCAGACTAGTCTTTGGACATAATTGGAACAGGGAAAACTCAAGAATGCCTGCTGACTGAAGTTAGTCTCAAGAATATTTTAGATTCAGACTGCAGTAGTTTAACAACATTATGAATATACTAAAACCACAAAATGATATACTTAAAATGGTGAGTTCTATAGTATAAATGACTCTTCTCTTAACATTTCGATAGCTAGTGAATGATCTAACCGTGGCTAAAGTTCAAGCCTTTAACAGAGTGCTGACAAGGGCAGCAGCAAGCCTAGGGGGAAAGCAGGGTGGAGTCAGTTGCAGTTGTTGGCAGCAGGAAGGAAGAACTGCTCCTCCCTCCTGACAGCAAATGTAAAGGGGGGGGGAGGAATGACGAGGACCCAAAACGTGGGCACAGCTGCAAATATCCCTGAAATGGAAGGCAACACAAGAGAACTGGATTTCCACAGAGCCTTACTGTTCTTGTGAAACAGCCTGACTAGTGTGGATAGCATTATTTTCCTCTTAACACCAATTGCTTCTCATCAATATCTCCTCTGTGGTTCAAGTTCAACATAAACTACAAAGTAAGGGACTTGTCTCAATTCAGTCAATAGACACAAGTGCTCTCAGGCACAGAAATGGGGGAAGAACCTGTGCTAGTCTATCCAAAAGGGCAGTTTTCAGAGTCAGTATCAGAACAGCAAATGGCATCTGATGGGGAGCAAAAGCAAAGGAAGGAGAGCAGTAGGAAGTGACATCAACAGTCCCAAGAAACAATAGTGTTTCCCTGAGGTGGCTGTGAAGGTGTACTGGTAGAGGGAAAACTCACAGGTCTTCCTTTATCATTGAAACAAGTATCTAGGAACAAAACCTTTTGTTGATTCACAGACCAGAACTATCAAGTTACTTCATTTCTGACTTTTATAGTTGGAAATAACCACACTCATTGTACACACTAAACTGGTATTCTCCAAAAGAAAGCTAAATTGTTTTTAATAAGTTCTCCCAGGCCTTCCTCCATTTTCTTGAGAATATATTCTTGATTCTGAGCCTTCTCTTGCCAGAAGAGTAAAAATTAGCCAAAGGACATTTTTTTTTTGAAACACAAAGGTGCTCTTTAATAACACTAGAGTCCAAATCCCTAAGTATAGGAAACAAAATAATGCTCAATTAATTGAATTACTTGACTTACCAAGATTGTTCAGAAAGAAAAGTAATAAATAAGTCAGTCTATTGACAGATAATATGATTATAGTAGTGTCTCTTTAACTGTGAGACTTGGAACACAAAGGCCACTATCCCAGCAACCGTCTTGCTTAAAGGTGGTCTCGGGATTCTGTGGAGGGTTTGTCCTTCCAGGCTAAAAGAGAATACATTATTCCCAGCTAGATCAACACTGGAAAGGCTTCTCCAATAACATGAGTAATATGACTTATTTGCCATGAAGAGTGCTCTGTTAGGAGTTGTTTTTAAAAGAAATGCACTTGTTTTGTTTCTGATTGTGATTCAGAGCATCACATTGTATTCCACATGTAGTTTAACCTTCATATATCACAGTTAACAACTCAGTATAGTAAATAAAGACTTCAGAATGGAAAAAGACAGCTTTTGATTTAACTGGCTTCACATATGGAGGGCACATTGTGATATTAGCCAGACATAAAAGGGTTAAGGGAGTCCTGAACACTCCAGAGCAATGTGGGCTGGGCCTTAATTTGGTCACACTAGAAAGTACTTCCTGACTAGTATGGCTCAAGAAATTGTCATACTTGTGGTTTGGATCATGATTCATGACCACAAATACCTTAGGGGCCAAAGATTGTATCTATCAGTGCAAGCTGGAATCTTCTTCCCTCAGCCCCATTAGATCTCTTCACACTATAACATGTTAGGATTTGCCATTGCATGATGGGGTAACTAAAAACACATAATGATAAATACAGACAGGGCTACTCTCAGGATATTCATGAATCTAGAATATATTTCCTAGCGTTTATTGATTTAGACAACTAGAATTGTATCAAACCACCTGCAGTACTTTTCTAACAGGCTCAAATCAGAAGATTCAAAGAAATCATACTTTCAAAGATGACCCTAGCCGGGCGGTGGTGGCGCACGCCTTTAATCCCAGCACTCGGGAGGCAGAGGCAGGCGGATCTCTGTGAGTTCGAGACCAGCCTGGTCTACAAGAGCTAGTTCCAGGACAGGCTCCAAAGCCACAGAGAAACCCTGTCTCGAAAAACCAAAAAAAAAAAAAAAAAAAAAAAAATTTACTAACTTTAAAAAAAAAAAAAAAAAAAAAAGATGACCCTAGAGGGTTCCAGAGACATTCATATATTGTTTCTTTATGTGGGAAGGGGTTGATGGTTGTTGAATTGGCCCAACAAAGTGAAATAACCAATGCATGTACAGTTGTACAGATCTCTCTCTCTTCCTCTCTTCCTCTCTCTCTCTCTCTCTCTCTCTCTCTCTCTCTCTCTCTCTCTCTCTCTCTCTCTCTCTCTCTCTAGTTTTTGCGCTCTCTGAGTAGCCCTGGCTGTCCTGGAGCTACCTATGTAGACAAGATTGGTCTCCAACTCATAGAGATTCACCTGCTTCTGCCTCCTGAGTACTGGGATTAAAAGAGTGAGGCACCATTGCTCAGCAACAGTTGATTGCTTTTTATTGAAAAAAATCATACAATAAATTTTGATATTTCCTCTCCCCAGTTTTTCCCAAATTCTCCCAAATTCTGATACTCCCAACTTTATGTTCTTTCTCTTTTTCTTTCTAAAGATAAACAAACAAGCAAATAAACAAAAATCAACTCAAGCCAAAAGTAAAAGAAACACACATACAATCACAAAAGCGCTGATTTATTGGAGGCTTTCATAATCTCCGGCTCTTATAATCTCGCTTCCTCATCTCCTGCATAGGTTCCTGAGACTTGAAGGGGGGAATTTTATAAGGACATCACATTTATAACTTAGTGCTCCAAAGTTTCCTACTCTCTACACATCCTTCATTTGTCGGTCTCCATGCTAGCTCACCCTTATCACCAAAATAAGCTTCTTTTATAAGTAAAGCATTGATCTATGGAATAGCAGCATATCATTAGGATGTACTACATTGCTGTGTTCCTTTAGGAGGTCCTTGGCCACATTAGTCATGTCAAATATGGGTTCCGTTTCTTGAAATGGGCCTTATATCAAACCAGAAAGCAGTTGTTTATTTCTATAATATCTGTTCCACTTTTGAACCAGTACAGGCATTTCACTGTTTTAGGTCACAGGATTTGTAGCTGAGAGAGACTGGAGAGACTGATGACATCTTCTAGTAGCATTCAGAGTACCTTCTAGTACATTGAATGCTACCCAGCAGGGGTAAAACTTCTAACTATACACCAGCTCAACTTCTTCATCTTAAATGTCATGTGTTAAGAGTTATCTTCAGCAGTAGGACCCTACCCTTACCATCAACTCGTAGAGAGTAACAATAGCCTTGGAAATAGCCTGAGATATGTGGATAGTTTCAGAGGACCCCTTTGACCAAAAACTCAACAAGATATAACACATTGCTGGCACTAAAAGTTTTATTTGGTTGCTTAAGATGTCTAGTTGGGGCATTGCCTCTCTATTATTTGGTGACTCCAATTAGATTTCTTTCATATTCATATATATTCTAGAAAGCTTCTATGATACTAAATTTCCATATTTTATATGACCTTTAATGTTATTTCTTCCTTCACATATTCCTTTTTTTTCCATGATGCTCCTTATTTAATCTTCCCATTCTGGCTTCCTGTTTGTCTCTCCATAGCAATATATTCTATTTTCCCTTACTAGAATTCCCTTGCTAGATTCTCTCTCTTCCCCCAGTCTAGTGCTTCTCAGTTTTCCTAAGCTGCAACCCTTTAATACAGTTCTTCATGACCCCAACCATAAAATTATTTTGTTGTTATGTCATAACTGTAATTTTGCTACTTTTGTGAATCATACTGTAAATGTCTGATGTTCAGGACATAGGATACATGACCCCTGTGAAAGGGCCATTCAGTCTCAAAGTGGTCTTAAACTTCTTCCCTGATTCCATAGGAGGTACCTAGCGTCTGTGGTCATTCAGACTGTAGCACACATATTGAAGACTTAAAAGCTAATATCCACACATAAGAAAAAAGAGAAACAAACAAATTTGTCTTTTTGACCCTGGACTACCTTACTCAGGATGGTATTTTTTCCTTACTTCCACCCACTAATGATGTGGGATTCCCTTCTGTATGCTGTGAATATGTTTTATTTCCATTGGATAATAAGGAAGCTTCTTTGGCCTATGACAGGGCAGAATAGAGTTAGGCAGGAAAACTAAACTGAATGCAGGGAAAAAGAAGGCAAAGTCAGGGTGACACCATGTAGCTGTCAAGGGAGAAAGATGCTGGACACTTACTGGTAGACCACAGCCTTGAGGAGATTCATAGATTAATAGAAATGAGTTAATTTAAGATGTATGAGCTAGATATAAATATGCAAACAATGTTGCAATTAATATAATTTCTGTGTGATTACTTGGGTCTGGATGTTCAGGAAATGAATGAGCAGTCTCAGTTTGCACACTAACTTATACATTTCAGGATTTTTTTCTCTTAAACAGCTAAATATTCGATTGTGTAAATATTGAACATTTTTCTTATCCATTGATGGGCAACTATGCTGTTTCTAATTTCTGGATATTATGAAAAGAGCAGCAATAAATATGAATGGGCAATATTTCAGTAGAATGACAGATTCCTTTGCGTATATTCTCAAAAATGGCATAGCTATATCTCGAGATAGATGGAATCCTAGCTTCTTCAGGAATCGCCACACTGATTTTCAGAGTGGCTATACAAGTTGCACTCCCACCAGCAATGAAGAAGTGTTCCACTTTCCCAGCATCCATGACATGTACTGTCATTGATTGTATTTATCTTGGCCATTCTGACAGATATAATATGAAATCTCAAGGTAGTTTTAGTTTGCATTTTCCTGGTGGATAAGGATGTTAATCATTTCTTTAAGTGTTTCTCAGCCATTTGCATTTAATCTTTTGAGAACTTTCTGCTTAGTTTTGTAACTAATGTTTTAATTGAGTTATTTTTTTCTTCAGTTTGTTTAAATCTTCATATATTTTAGATACTAAATGATCTATCATATGTAGTATTGGAAAATTTATTTTCTCATTTGGTAGCTTGCTGCTTTGCCTGAATGATGGAATCCTTTGCTGTACAAAACCTCTTCAGATTCATAAGGCTCTATTTATTAATTGTTCATCCTTAGTGCCTGTGCTATTAGAGTTCTGTCCAGAATGCCCTTTTATGTTAGCCGGGCAGTGGTGGGCACATGCCCTTAATCCCAGCACTCAGAAGGCAGAGACAAGTAAATCTCTGTGAGTTTGAGGTCAACCTGATCTACAAGATCTAGTTCCAGGACAACTAGGGATGTTACCCAGAGAAACCCTGAATCAGAAAACTAAAGGGAGAAAAATGCCCTCTTCTGTGTCTATGAGTTTAAGACTATTCCTCAGCTTTTTTTCCAATTATATTCAGGTGACTGGTTTTCTGTTAACATCTTGAAACATCTGGAGGTGGTTTTATGCAGGGTAATAAATGTGGATCTCTTTGCACTATTGTAAGTGCCATCAAGCAGTTGGGCAGACACCATTTGTTGAAATTGCTGTCTTTTTTCCAGTGTGTATCTTTGGCTTTTTTTATCAAAAAAAAAATCAGGTGTATATTGACATGTGAACTTGTCTGTCTTCAATTCAGTTTCTTTGATCAACGTGTCTGTATTTATGCTGATATCATGCTGTTTTTATTACTAAACCTCTGTCTTAAAACTTGAAATTTGGGATAATAATACCTCTAGCTGATTTTGATATTATTAATAATTATTATCATTATTATTCAGGATTGTTTTAGCTATGCTTGAATTTTTTGTTTTCTTATATAGTTAAGGATATTTTCCAATTTCAGTGAAGATTGTATTGGAATCTTGATGTGAAGTGCACCTAAGTGTGTGGACTGCTTTGGAGAGGATGTTCATGTTCACAATATTAATCCCATTGGACCATGATCATGGGGGATCTTTCCATCTTCTGGTGTCTTCTTAAGGTTCTTTCTTCAATGTCTTAAAATTATACAAGTCTTTTACTTGCTTGTGTAGTAGGAGGGATGGGCTGTGTCCCACTGCCCGGCTAGCTTAACCCCCAAAATAAACAATAAAAATTGTATTAATTAAAACACTGCTTGGCCCATTAGCTCTAGCCTCTTATTGGCTAACTCTCACATCTTGATCTAACCCATTTCTAATAATCTGTGTAGCACCACGAGGTTGTGGCTTACCAGGAAAGATTCTAACCTATGTCCATCTTGGGCCAGAGCTTCATGGCATCTTCTTGACTCTGCTCTTCTTCCCAGAATTCTGTTCTGTCTTCCCCACCTACCTGAGTTTTATCCTATCAACTAGACCAAGGCAATGTTTTTGTAATGACCAATGAAAGCAACACAAATACAGAAGGACCTCCAACACCATGCTCGGTTAGAGTTATACCAAAATACTTTATTTGTGTGAGTGTTTCTGTGTGCTTCTATTATGAAAGGTACTGTCTCCCTGATTTCTTCATCAGTCTGTTTGTTGTTTATATATAGGATGGCTACTGATTTTTATATATTACATTAATATCAAGCCACTTTGTTGAAAGTATTTTTCCATTATAGCAGATTTCTGGTAAATTTTTTAGGGTCTTCTGTTTATAAAAAATCATATCATCTGCAAATAAAGATACTTTAACTTCTTGCTTTCCTATTTGTATCTCAGTTGTCTTATTGCTCTAGGTAAGCTTTCAAGTACTGTACTGAATATCTATAGAGAGAATTAATATCTTTGTCTTGTTCCTGATTTTAGTGAAAATGCTTTGAGGTTTTTCTCCATTTAGGTGGGCATTTCCTTTTATTATGTTGTGGTATATCCCTTGTATACCTACATTCTCAGGACATTATCATAAAGGGTGTTGCATTTTGTCAAAGGACTCATTCTCACCTCATGGCATAATCATGTGTTATATTTTTCTTTCAGTCTGTTCATGTGGTGGATTATATTTATTGATTTTAATATGTAAAACCATCCTTTCATCTCTGGAATGAAATAAGTTTGATCATAATAGATGATTCTTTTGATGTGTTCTTGGATTCACTTTGCTAGTATTGTATTGAGAATTTTTTAATCTATGTTCACAAGGGATATTGGTCTATAATTTTGTTTTTTTTTGGGGGGGGGTTATATGGGTTTAGCATCAAGATAACAGTAATCTCACATAAAGAAATAGAAAATGCTCCTCCAGCTTCTATTTTGTAAAATATTTTGAGGAATATTGTCACTAATTCTTCACTGAAGATCTTTAGAATCCTATGCTTAATCCATCTGGCCTTAGGCTTTTATTTACTTATTTAGATTTGGAAATTTTTTAATTAATGTTTTTATATCACTAGGAACTATTTTTCTTTTTAAGTTGTTATCGGACATTGATTTAATTATGGTAGGTAACATAAATTTGAAAATTATTCATTTCTTTCAGGTTTCCAGTTGGGGTGGAACACAAATATTTAAAGATGTTTAATATCTTTCTTATTCTTTGAATTTTCTCAGTGTTGTTTGTAATGCCCTCCTTTGCATCTGTAATTTTATTAATTTTAGTCGTTTCTCTCCATCTTTTTGTTAATTTGACTTAGCGTTTATTAATCAATATATTGATTTTCTCTTAGAGCCAACTCTTCATTTGATTGATTTGTATTATTTTGTTTGTTTCTTTCTATTTCATTGATTCGATCTGTGAGTTTGATTATTTCTTGGCATCCTCTGGTCATAGTTTTTTCTTCTTGCTCTAGTCATTTCAGGTGTTGTTGCTAATTTTTTTAATATGATATTTTCCCAATGACTTTATGCAGGCACTTAGAACTTTGAACTTCTCTCTTAGAATTGCATTTATTTTTTCTTATAGGTCTGGGGCATGTTATGCTTTTCTTTCCATTCAATTCTAAAATCTTAAAATCTTGATCCATTTTTAATTAAGTAGTGAGGGGTTTTTTTCTTCCATGAGTTTGCACACTTTCTGTTGTTGTGGATATCATAGTGGTCAATTAGATGCATGGTATTATTTCAGTTTTATTACATCATTTAAGACCTTCTTTTCTATCAAGGATGCAGTCAATTTTGGAGAAAGTTACATGAGCCTCTGAGAAAAAAGAATATTATTTTTGTTTGTGTTTTTCACTCCTTATGTCTTAATGGGTGTGTTTAACCTCTCAGATTGAAGTCTTCCTTCTATTACTTTGTATAGATTTGTACTGGGGTGGAAAATTCTATAAATTTGGTTTTATTGTGAAGTATTTGAATATTTTTCTTGATAATTGTGATTGATAGTCTTGATGGGTATAGTAGTCTGGGCTGGCATCTGTGGTGTTCTAAAAGTTTGTACAAAATCCATCCAGACTGTTCTGGCTTCCAGAATGTCCCCTGAAAAGTCAAGTGTTATTCTTATGGGCCTGTCTTTATATATTACATGACATTTTTCTCTTGTAACTCATAATATACTTTCTTTGTTCTGTACATTTAGTGTTTTGATTATTATCATGAGGAATTTCCTTTCTGGCCATAATTGATAATCTGTGATTTTTTTTTTACTTTGATAGAGGCCTCCTACTTTAGATTAGGGGAACTTCCTTAATTTTTAAAAAATATATTTTCTGTCTCTTTGTTCTAGGTTTTTTCTATTTCTTCTATCCCCATTATTTATAAATTTGGCATTTTTATTGTGTCTCAGGTTTCCTGCATGTTTTGTGCCTGGATTATTTTAGGTTTAACATTTCTTTGTCTGGGCTATCCATTTATTCTTTTACTTTGTCTTCAACACCTGTGATTCTCCCTTCCATTTCCGGTAATCTGTTGGTGAGGCTTACCTCTGAGTTTTGTCTTTGACATTCTAAAATTTTCATTTGCAACTTTATTTAATTTTCTGTGTGCATGTGAGAGGCAGAGATAGTATTTCTTTGTTAAATTCTGCTTTCATGTCTTGAATTTTTTCATTATTTTATTCAACTGTTTGTGTTTTCATGGACTTTATTACGGGATTTACTCATGTCCTCTTTGGGCATATTCATGGCTGCTTTTTTAAGTCTTTGTCCTATGATGAAGATACATTACATTCCTGAACACTCACTGCAATAGCATTACTGATATGTTCTGGGTGCATATTTTCTTGGAGTTGATAGTTAGGTTTTTGTACTGGGATCTAGGTTTCTGGAGTTACGACGTTAGAGAGATCTCTTGGTGTCACTAACTAGCCTTGTCTTTGTCGGGTGGGCATTCTCTCCTTTGGTTTCTGTTGCCTTCACTGGATCCTAGGACAGTATGGTGGCTGGAAGGTGCATGGTAGAAAGTGCATTTCCACAAGTCAGCACATGATAGAAAAGAATGGAGTTAGGCTAGGAGGGAAGTTCAAGTAGATTTACAGTAAAAATCGAGGACTATTGAGGTCCATACGAAACATCAGATCCCCAGGGAATGAAGGTAGGTTAGAAGAAAGAGTTGTAAGCAAGCTGCTAACCAGAATAAAAATAAGTCTGACATGATCTTAATGGAAGACAGCAAGGATAGTAAAATCCATCGAGTCCCAGTGCAGTGTGGCTACTGGGGGTCTGTGCTAGATAGTATAGGTATTTGACACAAAGAAATGGAGACAGGTTAGAAGAAAAATCTAAAAAAGGGGTCGGTGGGTTTTAACTATCATCATGCCATATTATTCCATTCAAGAATTTTCTGATTCTTTCAATATATTATAGTTAAGACATCACATTGAGTCCTAGAAATTGTGAGAAAATTTGACTAATATATTCACTCCTAATATTTACTGGAAAGAAAAGTATAAGAAAGATGGTGTGTGTGTGTGTGTGTGTGTGTGTGTGTGTGAGAGAGAGAGAGAGAGAGAGAGAGAGAGAGAGAGAGAGAGAGAGAGAGAGAGAGACAGAGACAGAGAGAGACAGAGAGAGACAGAGAGGTGAGTGTGGGAGAATAGGAAGAAAGAGAGGGAGATAAGATTTTGATAAAAATATATGTAGATGAGGCTCTCACAGGTAGAAGAAAGCTAAGCACTGGGAGAGAGAATTAATAATCCAGGGAAATAATTTTATTTATAGATAGGTACCAACTTGTCACAAATAGGGCAGCTATAACACAGGGCAAATCCTCCTTTAGCATGCCCCAGTTGACTTGCTTGTGCACATTGCTCCCTCTCACAACCATTGTACCAGTCTGATTTTATTATGCAGCATCTATGCCACATAATTACTGTTAAATATTTGCTGAGGATTTATCACAATGTGATTTGATCAGATTCACCCACCAGGACTCCTCCACAATCCATATCCTTCTCCATCTATCCAACTTCGTGTCCTCTTTTTAAAATCTCAACAAGTCCATTTTTGTTTTTACTATCTACTCTTGGATGTGTGGCCTTCCATCACTCACGCCCAAATTTCACACAGCTCTGAGACTCTCCAAATGTGGCTGTTCATTGTGCTTCCCATTTTTGTGTCACTGGTCCAGGGCTGCCAGTGTTATAGAGAACTTACATTGCAAAATTCTGATCACATTTGAGTGCTTCTTAAATGCTTAATGGAAAACAGAAAACCACCGTAATTCTATACTAACTTATGAGTGCTGTGGCTCCAGTCATAGAAATCAGTCCAGCTTCCAGCTGGCACAAGGCCTATAACTCCATCCAAGTCCCAGAGAGAGAAACCCCTGAGAGACAAAAATACAAACTAAAAATCTGACAGAAGAGTTTTAAATTGCCTTCCTTTGATCCACTGAACTACATGAAGTACAGCATGTATAAAGAGTCTTCTAGGAAAAGATCCTCAGTAAATGTTATCATTAAATAATTGTGGTGGAAATCATAAAAACCAAGTGGCCCTAAAGCATAATATTGGAAGACAATGGCACAGTAATGATTGCAATTGAGAGAAAATTGATGTAAGAAAATAGCTCGATGGGCAAGAAAGGAGCACAGAATTAGAGTAAATTTTCATTGCCATAGTCTGAGAAAAAATTCTAATATAATTCACTCAGTCTCCCTTCCACAATCCTGAAAAGGGAAAAACATGGCATTATATAAAGTATACAGGAATACAAAGTACTAGTTCAATTATGAGCTCTAAATTTCAAAAATGGACTTCTTCCTAGAAAACACTGAGGAAAATTCTGATATCATCCCAAGGGAAAAAAGAGGAGCATGAGCCCTAGTGTTTGTTTCCACAAAAGAAGGCAGGACGGGAGTTCAGGAGAGTGCTCACCTGAAGTCACAGCATGGCTACTTAGATATTAATACATTCAAAATCAGACTGAACAGAAATTATATTACAAAATTGAGCCTTTCATAGGCCTATTTGACTGTTGACTCTCTTCTTAACCAATACTATGGATTTCTTCCTTGTTCCACTATAATATAATTCCAACTTTCCTTATTATAAAGATATTAACATTTCAAGAAAATCTCTACATCCTCCCATCATTTAGTTCTTTACTTCATGGAACTTTTGGGTTATTTCGACATCCATCATATGAAGTTTTCTGTTGCCCAATCCTCTGCTCTCTGAGCCTTACCAACATCTTTCTTCAGTCTAGTAGCTTAGCCTACTATCTTTTGCTATTTATTGCTTTTCTTCTTCCTTTAGAAGCTTAAATGACTCAGTTAAACCAACTGGATATTTCTCTCAAAAATCTTGTCATTTATATGATCTTCTTAAAGTTTAACATTTAACATGGACCTTAGGTAGAGCTTTCCTTTATAATCTCCTAGTGGAATTTTATTTACTATTCTTGCAAACTTCATGTTTTCTACTCCATGCAGTCATTCTGGGCACAAACAGACAATAGAGCTACCATTCTTAACTTGCAATTTCAAAAATCAGATGCATAAATGGGTAATAAATAAAGTAAAATATTATTTGGGATGTTTTATAATTTTTAATTTTTAAAATGAAATGAAATAAAATTAGTTTAGAAAAAGGTCATATTGAAGTATAGAAGAGTCTGTGAATCTATTTTGTTGAAATATGATGTTATTTTTATTTATGAGCATTGAGGCAGATGCATAGTATGTTTTCAGAGTCTTGTGTAAGCCAGGTGTCTAGGAAAGTAGGTATTTAGTGCTCCTTTATGATAAATGTAGAAATTATAACTATTATTAACTTATAGTAAATTGATTTGCAGAGATCTCACAAAAAAAATCTAACCTTAAACTTGATTTTTGTATTTATAAAAGTGGTACTTCTGTGGTGGCATGCACCTTTATTCCCTGCACTTGGGAGGCAGTGGCAGGAGGACTTTTGGGTTGGAAGCCAGCCTGACCTACAACACGACAGTTAGGGCTGTTACACAGAGAAACCCTGTCTTGAACAAACAAACACCAAAAATAAAAACAAACAAAAAAATGTAGTACTGTTCATTTAGCTCAAGGCTTCTCAGATTGGGATGCCAAACAATAATTGCATAAGAGTGAAAACTTATTTCCCTCTGTTTTTCAATTTCATGTGATAATTAATATGAGAAAAGGGGAAAGAGGACATCTCCACTTTCATATGGTCATTGGAAACAACAATATTGACAAGATCAAGTACTGTTTTGATCATTAAATAATTACAGATGCTATAGAAGTTTGCAACAGAATAAAATGCATGTGAATGTCAAAATTCTGTGTTTGTAACTCATTGCCTTAAACATATGGAAATTTAATTTAAGACAAATGCCTGAAAAGCATCTAATCATGGAGACAATTCTAGTACCTAATGCATAGACAGTAGTAGGCAAAAAGAGCAAAAATATGCATAAGGCTTAACTGTGTATTACATGAACAAAACCAGATATTTTTACTTCAAAGCATTATTCTCTTGTTTAAGAAGTTTGTAGTAGTGCCAATATAGCTACTTCTGAGAGGAAAACTGTGACTTATAAATCTACGGAAAAAATCAAGTCATAACTATTTGCAGTTCTCCACGTGTGTAATAAAACAAACCCCTAGAATTTGCCTCTACCTTTCCAGTTGCAGGATGAACACAGTCGGTGAATGTATTAAACATGTTGTATCAAAGTGAAACGCATGTTTACTGTCGCAGTATTGTGCTAGTTAACAAACAAAAAGCGTGAGCACACTTTCTGCAGTCATGCATGACACAACCATGTCACAACTATGTTAATTGCTTCAACACACATTCCCCACAAGCAGGACACTATGAATGGTGAGGTTAATTAAAGAATATCAAACAAGAAGCTTATAAAGGAATGTCAATCTTAAGTCATCGGAAGGCTAGTAAGAGTCTCCATGCAGAAAAAGAAATAATACATCATCATGAAAAGGAGAATCACTGATATCCCAGGGAGAACTATGGTTACCACCTCTAAGTATTTTCAAGATCATAATTCCTTCATTTTATGGCAATGACCACGCAGGTGAAAAGGAAATGAATGCAATGTACGTGTGGATGATTTTTAAATAAAACATGTGACAAAGCTGTTCTATTAAAACTAATTTCTACCAAATGCACATCCAATATACATTTCATTCTCAGGCACACATAAGACCTGTCATCTATAAAATAATATAAACTTAAAATGTTTATCATTGGGAAAATAAATGACCAACCTCACAATGAGATATTAACCACGAGGCAATTAGAAAGATATACAGAAACTGGAAAAAAACAAAAGTGGCTCGTGACTTTTCAAAGTATATACTGAGCAAATAATAGATGATTTTATTTTAATAAATACATTAAGATAGTAATTCAATGTCTTCATCTAGAACTGGAGTCATCACTCTATGGCCTTAAACATATTCCCCACACTTGGCTTCTCATACATTTTGTAAAAGTCTTATTGAATCATAGGTACATTCGGTTTATGTAGTCTAAAGCTGCCTTTGATCCACAGTAGAGTTGAATTGTGGCAACAGAAACCATATGATCAGCAAAGTCTCAAACAGTTCTAACTAGATATTTATTTTTAAAGGTTATTCATCCTGACATTGAATTAGGAACTTTATAAACTTCAGGGCCAAACATAATCAGATGTCTCTTTCCTCCTCCATCTACTTTCCTTCAATCTGTAAAAAGCTGGATTACTTTCAAGTATTCCTTACTTTCTTCTGCAGGCCATTTCTTCAAAGCCCATCACTCCTAGGTTTCAGGAGGCCACAGAAAGGCCAATGTTCTAGGTTATCTTGGCTGACTTACTGTAACCACTTACTTCCCTTAAAGAAGATGGTAAGTTTTGGAATAAACATGTGGAAACAATTTTTGCAACAGTGCATCACTCAAATAATACAACATGAGTATGAGACTACCCAGAATTCTCAATTCTTTAATGAGCAGAGCAAAAGAGAAGAAATATTTAGATACATCCATAGTGAAGACATATTAAAAATATAAGATGTCTACTAAACTTCAAAATGGGACCAACAGTAAACTAGAGACATAATGAAAACATTCAGCATACTTATACATAAATATGCTTGAGGTCCCATTTACCCATTAAATTATGGTTCCTCAGGCTGCTTACTAGTAAAATGTTTTTGTTAAAGAAGAAATAATTCTTTTTTATTGATTTTTATTGAGCTCTACACTTTTCTGTGCTCCTCTCCCTACCTCTTCCCTCTCCTTCAACCTTCTCCCAAGATCCCCATGCTCCCAATTTACTCAGGAGATCTTGTCTTTTCTACTTCCTGTGTAGATTAGATTTATGTAAGTCTCTCTTAGGGTCCTCATTGTTGTTTAAGTTCCATGGGATTATGACTTGTAGGCTGTTTTTCTTTATTTTATGTTTAAAAACCACTTATAAGTGAGTACATGTAATAATTGTCTTTCTGGGTCTGGGTTACCTCACTCAAAATGACGTTTTCTAGCTCCATCTATTTTCCTGCAAAATTCAAGATGTCATTATTATTAGTTTTTTTTTTTTTTTTTTTTTTTTTTTGCTGTGTAGTACTCCATTGTGTAAATATACCACATTTTCCTTATCCATTCTTTATTGGCTGGGCATTTAGGTTGTTTCCATATTCTGGTTATGACAAACAAAGCTGTTATGAATATAGTTGAGCACATATCCTTCTAGCACGGTTTAGCATTCTTTGTATTTATACCCAAAAGTGGAATTACTGGGTTTTGAGGAAGGTTGTTTCCTAATTTTCGAGAAATCACCACACTGACATCCAAAGGGGTTGTACCAGCTTGCATTCCCACCAGCAATGCAGAAACGTTCTCTTTTCCCCACAACCTCTCCAGCATAAGTTGTCATCAGTGCTTTTGATCTTGGTCATTCTTTACAGGTATAAGGTTTCCACCTCAGAGTTGTTTTGATTTGCATTTCTCTGATGACTAAGGATGTTGATCATTTCTTTAAGTATCTTTCAGCCATTTTAGATTCCTCTGATAAGAGTTCTCTGTTTAGGTCTGCACTCCATTTTTTTATTAGAGTATTTGTATATTTTGGGGATCAGACCTATGTCTGATGTGGGGTTAGTGAAGATTTTTTCCCATTCTATAGTCTGTTGTTTTGTCTTGTTGACCTTTGCTTTACAGAAGCTTTTCAGTTTCAGGAGGTCCCATTTATTAATTGTTTCTCTCAGTGTCTGTGCTACTGCATTTATATTTAGGAAATGGTCTCGTGCCAATGAATTCAAGTGTACTTCCCACTTAAAGAGAAAATATTTGTAAGTGGTTTAGGAAGCTTGATAAGACCCACAGCAGCATGTATGGCCAGACTTCAAGTGGTCACATGGTGTCCTGCAACTCATGATTCCAGAACGAATCAGTTTGACTACTAAACTGGAAGTCATTGCACAAAACTATGTCTCTAGGGAAACCATTAAACATCTTACAGCCTGGAATCTCACTTAGGAATCAGTAGAGTCAGTCAGTCTGCCTTCCCACCCTCCAGTCTCCTTACCCTGGGATGCTCAGGAACAGTGGACTTCTTATCACCCAGAGGGCACAGTCTGTCCACTTGCCTAGCCATCAGCCCCTCCACCTATCAGATACACGAGCAGCATGTGGCATTCTGAGATCGCATCCCCGAATAGAGTCACTCATAGTAGCCTCCATCCCAACAGAAGCCACCTGAGGACTAGGATGAATTCTGTGACTTGAACCAACAGACATTTTCCATTTTTGCTATGACTCTATCCTCTGCCACCAAAAGATTACATTTAGAACTCAGCAAGTCTTTCCTCTACTTCTGAAGACTATCTAGGAGAATATTGTAATTTTACAGAACTTTGCTCCTGGGCTCAGAATTTTCATCTAACCCAAGCTATGCTGCAACCCTTTTCTGATACCCATTCACACAACACAGTTTCCCCTAGATAGAATCCAAAGCACTGTTGCCCAATCCACGAATTAATAAAATGAATAACTACATTTATATAGTAAATGCCCAACCTACCAAAGTAAAACCAGATATCCTTATCAAGAAAGAAAAACAGCCGGGTGGTGGTGGCGCACGCCTTTAATCCCAGCACTCCGGAGGCAGAGGCAGGTGGATCTTTATGAGTTCGAGGCCAGTCTGGTCTACAAGAGCTAGTTCCAGACCAAGAACCAAAACCTATGGAGAAACCCTGTCTCAAAAATAAAAAAATAAAAAATAAAAAAAAGAAAGAAAAACATCAATCTAAGTCTAGATGCCTAGATCTCATTGCAAAAGGCAAACAACATGTAAAACAAAAACAATATGCTTGTTCTAGAAACAAGAAACATCACTGTAATACCCCACGAGGAAAGAACTTAGTAATAAAGCAATGATTTCAAAATAGTAATTATAAATATATTGAAGAAATTTAAAGTGGATACAACTAATGAGCTCCCAAGGTCCCAATGAGGAGCAGAAGGAGGGAGAACATGAGCAAAGAAGTCGGGACCACGAGGGGTGCACCCACCCACTGAGACAGTGGGGGCTGATCTATTGGGAGCTCACCAACGCCAGCTGGACTGTGACTGAAAAAGCATGGGATAAAACTGGACTCTCTGAACATGGCGAACAATGAGAGCTGATGAGACGCCAAGGACAATGGCAAGGGGTTTTGATCCTACGTAATGTGCTGGCTTTGTGGGAGCCTAGCCAGTTTGGATGTCCACCTTCCTAGATATGGACGGAGTGGGGAGGACCTAGGACTTAACACAGGGCAGGGAACCCTGACTGCTCTTTGGACTGGAGAGGGAGGGGGAAAGAAATGGGGGGAGGGGGAGAAGGGTGGGAGGAGGGGGAGAATGGTGGGAGGAGGGGGAGGGAAATGGGAGGGTGGGAGGAGGTAGAAACTTGTTTTTTTTTCTCTCATTTTCTCAATAAAAAAAAAGATTTAAAAAAATTTTAAAAAAACTCAAAATGAAGGTAAATGAAATAGGAACAACAAATCAAGGTTTTGAAATTAGAATTAATAATAATTGTAATATCTTTAAAAAAATGAAGTAAAACTCAAAACAACAATAACATATACCTTATGAAATCAAAGAAAAGCCTTATCAGTAATAGTTGTATCAAGTGAAATAGAGAATATCTGTTATTGGAGACATGATAAAAGAATTGGATTACTCAGTCAAAGATGTTAAATCTAAAAGCAAAACAAAAAAAAAAACAAAAACAAATTACCACCTTGGAAAATGCACGAAATATGAATTACAGGTATAGAAGTGAAAGACAGAAAATATGGAAAAATGTGGAAGAATATTTTCTAATCTAAGAGACACCTACTTATGCTTTAAAAAGAACACGAAATACACAAGACTTAAAACAAACCTCATAATAATCAAATACTAAATGTACAGAACAAATAATGGACATTTAAAACTGAAAAACGGAAAGATCATGTCATATATAAAAGTAATCACTTCAGAATATCATTTCACTTCAATGGAGATGTTAGAAACCAGAAAATGCTGGGATGGTGTTCTACATGTTCTGATAGAACCACAGATGTCAACCTAGACAATTACGCACAGGAAAAAAAGTCAGTTATAATAGAAGAATGAAATGATTTCCATGAAGAAAAGAGATATGAGACATTTGTAACTAAGGATCTACAGAGGATACACATTAGAAGGAGCATATCAGTGTGAAGAGAAGATTAAACACACCCACAAGAACACAGACAAAAATAAGCAGTTCCAGAACAGTTAAACAAAAATGATCTTCAAAAGCACCAGCATAATAATATAACAGAAATCAATAAGCATTTTCAATAGTAGTATTTACTGTTAATTGTCCGAACTCCCCAATAATATAACATATGGAGACAAAGTATATGTGGTTATTATTATACCTTCCAAAATAAACTTAAAACGCACACACACACCAGAAGAGGTTGGGGAAGATCTTTCATATTCATCAAAAAAAAAAAAAAGAAAGAAAAGAAAAACCAAAAGACCATTTAAACACAGTAGTGCCAAATTTCATCAAAGAGATGCTATTCCATACAAAACCCCAGACTGAACTGAAAACAGTGAGGGAGGGTGACACCAATATTCCACTCTCACCAATAGACAGCCAGACAAATGCTAAATAGAGAAAATCTACAGTTAAGTGTCAACATTTTAAAAAAATGATGCAAAAGATACTTACAGAACATTTCATGTAAACACTAAAGAATACATTTTCTTCTTAGAAGAAAAGGAGCTTTCTCCAAAATCATCCACATATGAGGAAACAAATAAATCTCAACAAATGCAAGAAAATTGAATTAACATCCTGAAATTCTGATAACAAATTAACAAATCTGAATCTCAACAGCAATAGAAACTGCAAAAACTTTATAAATCCTGGAAAAAAAATAAGACACTATTGAAAGAAAATTGGGTCAAGGAAAAACTCAAGATGGAGTTTAAAAATTCCTAGAATTAAGTAAAAATTAAAATACAACATACAAAAATTGATGTGACATAATAAAAATAGAAAGAAAATTTGTAGGACTAAAGACATCTATCAAATTACTTTCAAAATCTAATATTAACTTACTTATGCCTAGGAAGGCTTAGGAAATAGAAAAATAACAGTTTTCCCAACCAGTACATAAGAAGAGAAACTCAAAATAATGGCTGAAATTAATAAAATTGGAATATAAAAAATAAAAAAAATAAGTGAATTGAAAACTTAGTTCTTTAAAAAGGATGACAAGATTGATAAACCTGCATTCAAATTAACCAAAAGAAAGAGAGAAAAACATAAATAAATAAAATCCAAAATGAAAAGAAAAACATACTACAAACACTAAGACAATTCAAACACCATAAGGTCAGACTTTAATAAGTTATACTTTAATAATCTATACTAAACTAGAAAATATAAAAGAAGTAGATTAATATCTAAACATATATTACCTAATTTTCTTTTATTTTTATACTTTTAAATTCCAGCCAGTTTTTTCTTTTATCCTTTCTCCTGTCCCCTTTCACCTTTCTCCTAAATCACACTGCACCAACTTTTCCCAATGAGTAAGGGCTCCCATGGAGAGTCAACAAAGTCTGGCACATTAAGTTAGGTCAGGACCAAGACCCTCTCCACTGCATTAAGGTTGAGCTTGGCATCTCACCATAGAGAAAGGGATTTAGCAAACTCACTCAAGCACCAGGAATAGATCCTGGCTCTACTGTCAAAACCGCTTCAGGTAGTCCAAGCTTCACCACTATCTCCCAATATGGAGGACCTAATTCAGTCCCATGGAAACTACACAGCTGTCCATCTAGAGTTCCTGAGTTTCCATGATCTCGGTTCAATTGTCTCTGTAGATTTCTCCATCATGATCTTTGCCTCCTGAGCTCATATATTCCCTCCTTCCTCTCTTAGATTGGATTTCCAGAGCTTGGCCTGCATCTGGTTCCATCAGTGCTCTGTGGTGATAGATGGGGTATTCACCTATCCAATTCCAGGAGAAGGTTAGTTTGGGCACCCCTTCCATTGCTGCTAAGATTCTTGGGAATTTCCTAGTATCAGGTTTCTTCATAACCCCAAGATAAAGTAAATAATTTATAGATATCCATAATAATATATGAAACACAAGCAATAATTGTTTTAAAAAATCTGCCAACTAAAAAGCATCTAAGGATAGATAGATATAATGGAAAATTCTTCATTACTTTTAATGACAGTTAAGACCAATATTTTTCAAAGCATTTCAGGATTACAAAATAAAGTAACATTTTCAAATTCTTTACATGAATCTAGTATTACCTAAAATTAAAATCATACAAAAAGCCAACAAATTAGAGTAATCTCTTTGTTAAAAGTATATCCAAAATTTCTTAATACATTTTAAAACAAGCTTTTAAAAAATGAGTCTGTAAAATTATGAAATAACATATAATTATAATAAACTTAATAGTATTGAACTTAAAAGAATTGTAAACTGAATTTAAAATCCCACCCAAAGTATTATTTATAATACTTAATGCCAGAGATGCAAGGATGGTTCAATATTTATAAATACAATCACATGGATTAAAGGACAGAAACCACACAAAAGCCTATTCAGATGCAGAAAATGCCTTTGACAAAGTCTACCAACACTTCATGATAAAAGTACAAGAGAATCTAAGACTATAAAGGACATACTTTACATAATGCTGAAAATATACAATCCCACGTACAACATTAAGGTTAAAAAAACACAAAGCATTTCCTCTAATATCAGGAACAAGACAAGAATGTTCACTCTCTCTATTCCTGTTCAGTATATAATGCTTGAAGTATTAATAATATGAATAGATTAGTAGATAAATACATTTAAACAGGAAAGGAATTAGTGAAGGTATCCTTATTTGCATTTAATATGATTCTGTACATAAAAGAGCCAAAAACACTTTATCAGAAATCTTCTGAAGCAGATTAGTATATTCAGCAAAGGAGCAGGATACAAAATTTGTAGAAAAAAATCAATAGCCTTTCTATATATTAATAGCAAACATCCCAAGGAAAAAAAATGAGGGAAATAATGCCATTCATAATAGCCTAAAGTTTTAAAAAATAAATAAATTTAACTAGGGATCTGAAAGATCTGTATAATAAAATTTTAAGACATTAAATAAATAAATATGATATCAGAAGTTGAAAAGGCCTCCCATGGTCATAGATTAGTAGGTTTAACATTATGAAAATGAACATAGTGAAGTGGTTGGATACAAGATTAACTTAAAATAATTATAGTTTACAAATTATAATATACAATATACAAATAATAAATAGGTTGAGAAAGAAACCATGGGAACCACACCCTTCACAATAGCCACAAAAATATACAATATCTTGTGGTAACCAGAACCAAGCAAGTGAAACACCTTCAAGTAACAAGAACTTCAAGTCTTTGAAGAAAGAATTTGGAGAAGATATCAGAAAATGGAGAGCTTTCCTATGCTCATGGATCAGTAGGATTAACATAGGAAAAATGGCCATCTTATCAAACACAATCTATGCATTCAAAGCAATTCCCACCAAAATTCCAACACAACTCTTTAAAGACATTGAAAGAACAATACTCAACTTCATATGTAAAAACCAAAATACCCATGCTAATTAAAACAATCCTGTATGATAAACGAACTTCTAGAGAAATCACCATCCTGATTTCAAGTTATACCATAGAACTATAGCAATAAAAACAGCATGTTATTTACATAAAACAGACAGATGGATAAATAGAATTGAATTGAAGACCCAGTGGTAAATCCACACACCCAATTTTTGTCAAAGAAGCCAATTACAAAATGAAATTAAGGAAGCATTTTTAATGAATGGTGCTGTGTTGTAGGGATTGTTGATGGAGTGAGGGCTTAACCCCTGAAACAATCACAGAAAAATTAATTAAATCACTGCCTGGCCCATTATCTCTAGCCTCTTATTGGCTAACTCTCACATCTTGATTTAACCCATTTCTAATAATCTGTATATCACCACGAGGTTGTGGCTTACCAGGAAAGATTCAGCATGTATGACCTGGTAGCTCCATGGCTGTTCTCTCACTCTGCTTTCTTTTTCCCAGCATTCAGTTCTGTCTATACCATCTACCTAAGTTCTGTCCTATCAAAAGGCCAAGGCAGTTTCTTTATTCAACCAATAAAAGCAACACACGAACAGAAGGACCTCCTACACCAGTGCTGGTCTAACTGGATGTCAGCATGTAGAATCATGCAAATAGACCCATATCTATCACCCTGCACTAAACTCAAGTCCAAGAGGATCAAAGTCTTCAACATAAACCCAGACACACTGAAGCTGATAGAAGAGATAATGAGAAGTAACCATGAGTGAACTGTCATAGGAGAAAACTTCCTAAATAGAACACCAGCAGCACAAACACTAGGATAGATGATTAATAAATGGGACCTTATAAAACTGAAAAGCTTCTGTAAGGCAAAGGACATTATCAGTAGGAACACAATTTCTTCACACAATACGAAATGATCTCCATCAACTCCACATCTGACAGAGGGCTAATTTCCAAAATATATAAAGAACTCAAGAAACTAGACATCAACAAACCAAATAATCCAGTTTTTTTAAAAAAAAAATGAGACAGATTTAAAAAGAGAATTCTCAACAGAAGATTCTCAAAAGTCAGAGACTTAGGTAAAAAAAAATGTTCAACATCCTTAGCCCTTAGACAACAGAAAATCAAATGACTTACACTTGTTAGAATGGCTAAGATCAAGAACACAGTTGACAATTTAAACTGGACAGGATGCAGAACAAGGGGGCATTCCTCCTTTGCTGGTAGAAGTGCAAACTTATACAGCTACTTGGGAAATCAAAATCGTAGTTTTTTTTGTTTGTTTGTTTGTTTTTTGTTTTTCTAGACAGGGTTTTTCTATAGCTTGGGAGCCTGTCCTGGAACTAGCTCTTGTAGACCAGGCTGGTCTCGAACTCACAGAGATCTGCCTGCCTCTGCCTCCCGAGTGCTGGGATTAAAGGCATGAGCCACCACTGCCCGGCTTCAAAATCTTAGTTTTTCAGAAAATTGGAAACCAATCTAGATCGAGATCAAGCTATACAACTCTTGGGCATATACCCAAAGGATGCTCAATCATACCACAAGGACACTTGCTCAACTATGTTCATAGCAGTTTTATTTGTAATAGCCAGAACCTGCAAACAACCTAGGAATAGATAAAGAAAATGTGGTCCATTTTCACAATAGAATATTACTTGGATGGTAAAAACAGTGACATCATAAAATTTGAAGGCAAATGGATGGAGTTAGAAAAAAAATCATCCTGAGTATAGTAACCAAGAGCCAGGAGATGAACATGATATATTTTCACTTTTAAGTGAATATTAGCTGATAAGTAAAGAATAACCATGCTACAATCCACAGACCCAGAGAGGCTAAGTAGCAAGGAGGGTTAATGAAGGGGACATAGATTTCCTCTGGAACAGGAAATAAAAGAGACCTTATGAGTGGACGGAAGGCAGGTGGCATGAGAACATGAAAGATCAAATTGGGAGTGGCTTGAGGGGCAGAGCACTGACAGAGATGACTGGAAGAGATGACATTTCAGAATCAGATAGGAACCGGTAAAAAGGAATCTTCCAGGAATCTATAAGGATGACCTTAACTAAGACTCTTAGCAACAGTGGATACATAACCTAAACTGGCCCTCTACTGTGACCAGATAGGTGACTACCTCAATTATCATCAGAGAACATTCATCCAGTAACTTACTGAAACAGATGCCGAGATCCAAGGCCAAATACTAGGTTGAGCTCTGGGAATCCTGCTGAAGAGAGCGAGGAGGGATTGTAGAAGCTAAAGAGGTCAAGGACATAACAAACCCACAGAAACATCTAACATAGGCTTATAGGAGTTCACAGAGACTGAACTGACAATCAGGGAGACTTCACGGGACTTACCGAGGACCTTCATATATATGTGACAGCCATGCAGCTTGGAAGTGGGACTACTAACAGGTGCAGGGACTGACCCTAATTCCTTAGCTGACTTTTGAGAACCTAATTCTCATACTGGGTAACCTTCCCCAGTTTTAGGAAAAGGGAAAGTGCTTATTCTTACTGCAACTTGATATGCCATGCTTTGTTGATACCCATGAGATATCAGGGTATATTTGGTAAGTAGGGAGATTTGATAACAGGAGGTTGGGTAAGTAGGACGTGGCTGGGACTTTGGGTGGAGCTGGAGTAGGGATGAATATGATCAAAATGCATTGCATGGAATTCTGAAAAAAAACATTGTTTTTTAAAAGGGGGCTTGGTCAAGCATGATTAATGTTCATTTGTTTTTTACCAGTTAATTTGATGATTCTTTAATATTTTTATATATTTTGGATTCAAGATCTAACTATATAGCCTGGACAAGTTTCATACTAAAGATCTACCTGGTTCAGGCTCCTGAGTACTGGTACTGCAGGTATGTACCACTGTGTCCTCTAGTTTTTAATCTTTCTCTAATTTTCCTTTCTTTTAAGTGTTTTTTTTTTAACCTTAGAATATAAAGCAATGAATTTAATTGTGGTATTTCATACCTGTGTGTCATTGTGGTCAAACCCAGTTTGCATTCCCCGAAGCACCAAGCTGTGCTGGCCCTCTTCCTTCTAGACAGTGTCCTGGTTTGCTTCAATGTCACATGTGTTCTTCCTCTCTTCCTACTCTCATTCTTTCTTCAAACCCCTTCTCATGATACACTTCCTAGTGTTATGACCTATACACATACAGGCACACTGTGTACAAAATTTGAAATATACAGTCTGCATATAAGAGGAAACATAACGCATTTGTATTTCCAGCTCAGGCTTATTAAATTTAACATAGTAATGTCCAGTTCCATCTGCTTTTCCTTCTAATGTTATTATTTCACTTTTCCATACAGCTGTCTACAAATTCCACTGTATATATGAAATATTTCTTATTGTTTTGTAGATAAAAAGAATAAACAAAATAGGTGACACATGATTCATAAGTATTTGCTAACTGTAACCTAACACTTGTGAAAGTGTAATAGTTAGTAAAAAGAGGAAACTCAGTTTCTGTTTTTAAGACTTCACAATATAATGAAAATGTCAAGGCAATTAACTGTCTCATTTTGTTGAGTTTTGTAACATAGATTAGTCTGACTCCCTCTTCAGGATGTGATACTCCCCATCTGACAGTCCCAACCAGAATGAAAAGATTCTATGATGTACATACGATGGTAAAAGATGCTTATTGCCAGCTACTGTGCTAGGTGTACTATTTGTATTAACTCTTTTAAACTCTGCAACACCTTACAAAGAATTAAAATAAAATTGATTAAGGTATTACATGGTGTTAGACATGAAATCATGCTCTACACCACTAACAAGCAAATCATATTGCAAGTTAAGTTATTTAATCCTATTACACTTCCCCTGATTTCAGAGATGTTAATTATAAATATATGTGTTTCTTCTTTAATTAATTTAAAAAAACTCTCTTTTCTCATTTGATATACCAATTCCAGTTCCTGTTCCTTCCCCTCCTCCTATTCCATCCACCTCCCCCAATCTCACTTTCCATCCACCTTAGAGAGGTTAAGGCTTCTCATAGAAAGCCAACAAAGTCTAGCACCTTGCTTTGAGGCAGGACCAAGGGTCTCCCCACTATATCTAGGCTGAACAAGGTATCCCTCTGAAGAGAATAGGTTCCAAAAGTCAGAACAAGACCAGGGGTAAATCCTGGTCTCACTGCCAGTGGTCCCACAGTTTCCCCCAGCCATACAACTGTCACCCACATTCAGAGGGACAATTTTGGTCCTATGCTGGCTCCCCCACAGTCAGGTCAGAGTCGAAGAGCTCCCATTAGCTCAGGTAATCTGTTTCAGTGGGTATCCCCATCATGGTCTTGACCCCTTTGCTCATATTATTGCTCCTTTCTCTCTTTGACTGGACTTGGGGAGCTCAAGACAGAGTGCTGCTGTGCATCTCTGCATCTGCTTCCATCCGTTGCTGGATGAAGGCTCTCTGGTGACATTTAAGATAGTTATCAATCTGACTACAGGGCAAGGCCAGTTCAGGCCCCCTCTCCACTATTGCTTAGGGTCTTTGCTTTTGTCATCCTTGTGGATTCCTGGGGATTTTCTTGGTGCCAGATCCCCATAATGGCTTGCTCTATCAAGATATCTCTTTCCATGCTCTCCTTCTGTGTCCTTGCCCCGTCTCGACCATCCCGTCCCCTCAATGTTTGTGTTTCTTAAGCTCACTTTGTAGGTGAGGCACCTAGAGGGAAAATGGGTGACTCTTCTCATCCTAGTTACTAAACTAGAAGTTCGCAGAATAAAAGTCTAACTTTAAAATACTTAATCTCAAAAACCGAGCTCTCCTAAATATAATGTTTAAAAATTGGAAGAGCGTTTAAAAATTTAATTTCCCAGGAAAAAATGAAGGTGTTCGTTGTAGGCCAGATGGCAGGAAGCAAAGTTACAGGGTTTTAGTAGTTACCACAGAGAACTGATTTTCTTTCTGTGCCCATTGAATTATTTTCTTTAAAAGTTCCAGGTATTTCTACTGTATTTGGGCTTTTCATACTCCATTTTACTGCCTCCTAACCATGAATTGAAAGAAAGGTCAAGTAAGACCAAGAGCAAGAACAGGCCATAACCATGTGTTGATTCAGAATTAATAAGTACCACATTGGCAAAGATATCAATACAGTAAATATATGTATGGATAAAAACAATAAAATATCCTAGATTTTAAGAGATTCTGCAATATGTTTATATTCTAGAGTGGGATTCATATTTATAAATTCATATTTCAATCCCCTCAAGACTATTTGCAAATGCCTTTGGAAAAAGAATATGAAGTAAGACTGGGAACAGCTTTGTTTGTCCCCAGGACTTAGATTGTTTCCTTTGAGAAAAATAGGAGAGTCCATGAACACCCTCAGGACCAAAGACAGCATTGTCTACTCTTTCAGACAATGCTTTCCACAATCTTTCTATAAAGCAAGGAAACGATTCTTTTCACTATCATCATCAAAGCACTTTGTATTATTGGCAAGTCCAAATGTGTTTTGTCTAAACGTATACTGTTCGAATTAAGAGTTTTGTGAACCAGAATCATTGGAAGAATGCAATCCTTCGGGATTTTCAGTGTAAATGGAACTGAACTAAGTCTTCATATCTCAGTGAATCGGACACGATGGAACTTTATGTATTTTAGAGAGCGCTGGCTGTCAGAGACAGATCTACAGTTTATTAACTTTTTTAAGACAGAAGAGCAAGAGATAGGATTTGGAATTTGCAATTATTCATTGTCAACTTTCACTTGATTGTTGTTAACCAGGCTCCTTAGAAGTGAGATTTTAAGTTATTTTTTGAAACCCACTTTGGATGAAACTAAAGCCACCCAACAGCATATGTTTTGGTTTATCTGGTACCACAGAATTTGAGTCTCAGAATGAAAGTTCTTTGCCCACATCATGCTCAAACTGACTTTAGTTTCCTAAGTTAGAATGTATTTCATTCTAATTGTAATTACTTCATGGATCTCCTCTATAATAGAAGTATCATTTTAAAATGTTAAGAAACTATATGTACTCCAAAGCCACAGAGAAACCCTGTCTCAAAAAACAAAAAAACAAAACAAAAAAAAAGAAACTATATGTAAAAAGTCATTGAAAATGAAAAAAAGTAACAATTTAATTACCCATAATTTGTATTTCATATCAAAGTATAAAAAATTTCTATCTGATGTGCTTTGAATGTAATACTAGCGAAGTCTCAGAATGGAAGAAAAGCGGCAAAGGGCAGAAGGAAAAAATGAAGTGTCTGTGTAAAACAGCGATTGTTTACTTTAAATGCAAGGGATATTCCTTTGAAGTGAATATTGTACTAAGTGTTAAGCCAAAACCAAAATTATATGAATGGAAAGAAAGGAAAGGCTTGGAGTCCCAGTGGATTTTTAAAATTCCTGTGGAAAGTTTGATAGGCTGTCTTTCTTCTCATAAATAAACTATTGTGGTTTTAAGACATGTGTTGTGTCTTGGTTTATTTAATTCTGAATAGCAGAAAAAAAGAGTCTCTTGATGGGTAATAAACAATATATTGGTATTTAAAGCCAATACAAGAGATCGAGTTTATATTAAAAAGACCCTGCCTCAGAATAAAAAACAAAGACATTGTTTTTGTGCAAGAAAAATGTCAAAGACATCATGTTTGTGCAAAAAAAATAATCCAGCTACTGTAAAAATTATTTAAACTAAATTATGACAAGAGAAATGTTCTTCACCACACATTGTTTGATCTGAACATTTTTAAACACTTTCACTGTTGTTATAGAGGGAAAATATACAGTTCAAAATCATTAACATGGACATCGAATGTTTTTAGTCCAGTGTATCTTGACCTGATCTGATTCATACACTAAAATGTTCCTAATGGTTTTACTGACATATTCCAAAGAACCTACGACAAAATTGAATATGGAAAAGACATCATTGTTTTCTACTTAGGTTGTTTTGCTGAGACTTCATTTTAATTCTACATTAGGTATTTTAAGAATGCTCTTTAAATTTACAGATAGCAGGGTTTTTTATTTTTACAATAACTATGTGAAGTCCTCCTAAACATCACTTACACACATTTATCATGTGTATTCATGTATGTGCAGCAGCTTATTGTCCTTCAGTAGTCATAGGGAATGATTCTACCAGCAATACTTTACACTAAATGTTATAATATTACATAAATGTTTACCTAGTTTATAACACCCAATTGAATATATTTGCTATATGAGTTGCAGTTATTCTGCATTGTTCATGGAATAATGTAACAGAAAAATTCTTATATCTGCTTGGTACAAATGCATATTCTCATATGTTTATTCATATATGAGAATATATATAGTCTTCTTAAAAATGATACATATGTATATAATATATATATATAGTAAAAAGGGAGTGGACTACAACTATAAAATAATGTATATAGACATATTATATAATAAAATAATGTATGAAAACAAGGGTTTCAAATTTCAGAAAACTTATGAAAATTGTAAAAGGTTTGAGTTCCCACTGGATTTTTAAAATTTAACTTGTTTTAATACAATATTTACAAATTTCCAAAAAGATTTATAGTTTAATAAAATAAACATTTTATATGAAATAGAGTACAGGTATAAATATTAAATTTAATAAAGGATTCTTCATATATTTTACTTTAATTCATGGCTTTAAAATGCACTATTCTACTCATTATCTTGAGAGAAGATGTAGTAGCTTCAAAATAGACTGTAAAGCTATAGTAATCAAAAGCACACTGCAAACACAAAAAGTATTAAATAAAAATTATTGCTAGACTCACAGATAAGTGTAGCTCTCAGCTCTCTCAGTACTCATCAAAGGAGCTTCTCTTTGGAGCCAATGGAAAACATTACAGAAAAACACAACTAAACACAATGCAAAGACCAACAGATGCACAACTTCTGTATTCAAAGCTCAGGGAAAATCACAGAGAGGACTGAGCATGACAAGAACCAGGAAGTATGCTGTGAGCTGTGTCTCCTAGAACTGGTTGTCTAAACAAGACATAAGCAATGGCGTTATTAATAAACATGCTAATTCAGAACAGGGAAAGTCTCAAAGAGTTCCACCCCAAGGCAAATAAGACAAGCAATTAGTGTTTGCTGAGAGAGGGAGAATCACCTTCTTCCAAAGATGGGCCCTGTAATTGGTTATCAAATGTCAGTCCTAAAATTTTATGTACACAAATAAGAAAAATGAACCCAGAAGATAATATTTATAATTTGTGAACACACGTATGCACACTATGTGTATGCATAACAGTAACCTCAAGAAAAAAGAACCTGTACTGGCTGATTTTGTATGTCTACATGACACAAGTTATAAAGTCATCAGAGGAAGGAGAAAATGACTCCTTGAGATTCAACTGTAAGGTATTTTTTCACTTAGTGACCAATGGGGGAGGCTCAGCCCATGGGGGTGGTGCCATCGCTGGGCTGCTAGTCCTGGGTTCTAGTAGAAAGTGAGGTGAGCAAGTAATGGGAAGCAAGCCAGTAAGCTGCTCCCCACCATGGCCTCTGTATCAATTCCTGCCTTCCAGAATCTTGTCCTGTTTGAGTTGCTGTTCTGACTCCCTTCAGTAATGAAGAGCATTGGGAAAGTGTAAGTCTCATAAACCCTTTTCTCCGCAACATGAGTTTTGGTCATGTTGTTTAATAACCGCAATACAAAGCCTGACTAGAACAGAGGACAGCAGTTTGAGAGGAATGCGAAGGAAGAGTACCGCAAGGGCTTATACAGCGCCAAATGCTAAGCTTGAAAGATACATAAAATAATACACAGCTGAGCAGGCTGTTTCTGTGTATTTACAGATATGTTTGTGTATACATATATACATGTAACAATTAATTTCAAAAGGGGCCATAATTTTAAAAGAGATCAAGGAGCAGTATACGGGAGGGCTTAAAGGGAGAAATGAAGTAAACGTAAAAATAACAGTGAGCATCAAAACAAATCCATGAACCGACAAGTAATTGATTTTCAACACAAGTATCAAGAATATAAATTGGAAGACAACCTTTTAAATACAGGTATTGGGTAAGTAGACTTCCACATACAGAAATACTCAGTTGTATCCTTAGTCAACATACTGCTGCAACAGCTTAGACTGATTCGAGAACTTAACTGTAAAGACTCAAATATATATATTGGTTTCAAAGAAAAGTACACAAATATCCAATAGACAGCTTTACTAGTCATCAAATCTAAGCTACTATAGCACAATATGGATGAACATGTATGGCATTTTAAAAGTGACAAAAGCCAAATACAGGAAGACAAAACTACACAGTCTCATTCTTACGTTTAGAAAAAAGCTGAACTCATTAAAGTATGAGGCAGCATGGTGGGCGCAAAAGCTGAGGCAGAGAGGGTGAGAAAGAGGGTAGTTCCAGAATACCAGAATGAATCTTGGAGGGCAAGTGTGAAATCTCTGGTGCAAGGGTGAGGAGTGATGGTAAAAAGCATTGCATGACTCCTTAGTATGTTCTGTCCTGTTGCAAATGAAAACCAAAGGAAGAGCAATGGACAAGGAACAGACATTCACTTTGATGCTTCTACAAACGGCAAGGTCCGGCATCAACGCCCTATTAGAACTGTTTGGAAATGAGGTCTTAGGCTCCCATTACTCAATGGCTGGATGGATAGTGCATCTTCCAGTGTGTGAGAGAGACATTATTTTTCATGTGGCAGATCAGAACAATTTAAAGCATTCCTGAATATTCTTTGTATAGCAGCATTCATCCTTTCATGATGGTGTAGGCCTCATGACCCAAATGTCTCACATTAGGCACTTCCAACATTATTGGTTTGACAATCAGCTTCCAACACATGAATTCAGAGTGATGAAAACATGCAAAGTGTATGATAAAATATGATGTTGTATAAAAAGAAATTGTAGCTGTTTACACCACCAGAATGATACATGAAATAATGCATATATTTTTAATTTGAAGATTTTATATTCTATAGCACTGTATTCACATTCTTCTAACTTCCCTTACCCCTCAACCTCTCCCATACATCATCTACCACCTCCTTTAAAATTAATAACCTTGTTTTATAAACCTTTACACACACACACACACATACAAACACACACCACATAAAAAGTATCAAGTTTAGTTTAGCTCTTAGGATTGGGGAATCTCATCCCTGAGAAACAAAACAAAACAGAACAAAACTAAAACAAAACCTAGGTTATCTTTCCTTCATCAGCCATTGATTGCTTGAAAGGTCATCATCTGGGGTAGATCTCTTTCAAAATTTCCATCATCTATTCTGTCATGTTGATGTGTGTGGTCACTGCAGGTCTTTTCAAGCAACTATATTGTTGAGGATACCTGGAAGCAATATCCCATTCCTGTGTACCGGATGATGCCTTACAAAAGATGACACAGCCCTCAAGCTCTTATAATCTCTCCATCCACTATTTCATGATTTTCCTTGAGTCTTAGGTCGAGGCTTATTATTTAGGTCTTATTTGGGCTTGGCACCCCATAGCCACTTATTCTCTGATTTTAACCAGTTGCATATTTTTCTAAAAGTTTCCATCTGCTTTGAAAAGAAGACTTGTTGATGATATATGAGAGATCCACTTGTCTATGTAAATTTAAGGATGTATATTTAGAAGCCAGTTGGAAACTCTATTAGCTTAGTACTATGGTAGCAGTAGTAGGTTCTTCTCTAAGAGCTATGATTTAACAAGCCAAAGATTCTTGGCTCAATTTGCAACATTGGGCACTATTTCCATTCAATTTAGCAGGCTTTAATAACAATTAGACAGCTGTTGGTTGCCACCAAAATACAAATGCCACTATTACACCATAGGAGATAGCTTATAGGCCACATCATTATTATTGTTCTCAGGATTTACAGCTGAGTAGGATAGTTGACAGCTTTTTTCTCTTGGCAGCTTACATAGCACATTCAAACTAACCCTGATGGAGAGTTAGCCCTCAGCAGGGAGGCTTTTAGTTCAATAGTAGCTTGATTTATTCATATCCTGTAATCAGAGTGTGTAGCATCTTCAACAATAGCATCTTACCTTCCTGTTCTTGCAGGAAATTGAGGGCAATGACAATAGCCTATATTGTTTCGGGGGCTTCTTTAAAAATAGATGCAACATTCTCAGCAAAGAACTTCTGAACTGAATCCAAGCATATGTGTGTGTGTGTGTGTGTGTGTGTGTGTGTGTGTGTGTGTGTGTGTGTTCCGCAACCAAGTTGTCTTTATCATAGATGCAGGAGTGCTTAACACATATAAGCCAAAAATAAAATAGAGCATATAAAGACTTATAGGCAAAACTGTATTATCATATCAATAGATGTAGAAATCACAATTTCACAAAATCTAGTATGCCTTCATGACAAAAGGCTTAGAAATAATAGGGGTTCAGGAAGCATAGCTCAATATAAGAAAGCCTATGCATAACAAACCCATTCCTGAAATAGTTCTTAGTGGAGAAAGCCCAGATTTAAATCCATTAAAATCAGGAACAAGACAAGACAGTATCTTTACTGTCTTCACTCTTTTTTCAATACAGTGCATAAAGCTTTAACTAGAGCAATAAGATAAGAAAAATAAATCAAAGGAACACAAACAAGAAAAGAAGAAATGGTTCCCATTTGAAGATAGTGTTATAGTACACATAAGAAATCCCAAGGGTTCCAACAAAAGACTTCTAGAAAAGATTATCACTTCTAGTAAAGTATCAGAATACAAAATTAACTATAAAATTATAGCTTTTCAATATATTTATAACAAATATAATAAAAAGAAAATCATGGAAATACTTTCATTCAAAATTGTCCCACAAAATACCAAGAAAAAAACTTAGAAAGAGATGAAAGACCTCTACAATAAGAATTTTAATTTCTGAAGAATGAAGTTAAAGCAATCATTAGAAGATGGAAAGATCTCCCATGCTCATGATTGGAACAATTAATATTGTGAAAATGTTCATTCTACCCAAAGAATAAAACTGTGTCAATACAATTCCAAATAAATCCCACAACACTCTTCACAGAAATAGAGAAAAACATTTTAAACTTCATCTGAAACACAGAAGTCTTCAGATAGGCATAATAATCCTAACCAAAAAGAAGCTGGAGAAATTACCATAACAAATTTAAAGTTAAATTAGAGAGTCTTAGTAATAAAATCAGCATGTGAAATATGTAAGCTCTTACCTGAAAATGAGAAATGGAACCTAAAACAGAGAGGAAGACCAAAGAAGGAGGAATAGTTGACGGTAAGACTGTTTTAAAGATTCATAGGGAAACATATTACTTACCAGCTTACTTCAAATATACATGATATGCATAGTTTTAATGTATAATAATATGTAATTGGTGGGACTATTTGTTTTTGTTTTGTTTTTTTTTTTTTTGAGACATGGTCTCTATTGTGTAGCTCTGACTGTTCTGGAACTACTCAGGTAGACAAGGCTGGCCACAAAAACAAAGAGAGCTAACCACCTGTTTCTCCTAGGTGCTGGCTTTTGATTATAAATAGTTTCAATGCAATTACTCCACATGGCAGAATGGTGCTGCCTCCAGGAACCGTCGACTGCCTAACAGAACCCTAATGCCCCATAGGTTATACCTCCCTTCATGTTGCTAGTAATGCGTATCTTAATGAGCTTCACATAGGAGTTACCAATGTATATCAAATTTTAAAATGTTTTACAAATAATAAATAAATAATTCATCAATTAAATAATAAAATGCATTTACATCAAGGATTTCCAAACAAATACTATACTATTTTACATTAACAGTGTTTTAAGCAGGTGAAATATTTAAAGACCTTGAACTTTGGAAACTCTCTTGAGGTTAGAGTAAAGGATAGACTAGAGGAATATAAGATAGTAGGGGAAATTCACTGAGATCATAAGAGGCCAGCTGAATTGGTGAGGTGGCTAGGGTCCACATATTCTGATCAAACTGATACTCTGCTCCAAATTGCATTCTAAGGTGATTTCGACAGTGTCCATTTCTTTAAATGGCTGCTGTCGGCAGCTTCTAAAATCCAAGCCGCAGCCGCCCTGGAAAGAACGCCTGTAATGGGACAGCTGCAGTGGTTCACATGCCCCTGTCAATCTCATTTGTCATTTTTCATCAAAGACATCTTAGTGCAGCAGGCAGCTCCGTGGTATTCTTAGCTCAGACGACTTAGCTGGCTGCCTCACTGTGACCTTTCTTTTTATGGTAACTACTCACACTGCCCGCTTAGCCAGGGACCTCCTCTTCACACCGCTCTTCTCCAGCCTTACTCTGTCATCTGCAGACAGACATTTCCTGAATAAGGTCTTACAATACATAAAGTATTCATCTCTTATTTGTAAAGGAACTGCTTTAAGGTAATTTATAATTTGTGTGTACATGTATGTATGTACACATACTCATGAAAGTAGCCCTGGTGACTGAATCGTTTTCAAGGAATCTGAATGGTTAATGTCTGGTAAAGACTGAATTAGGCTGTGTCGTTTGTCAATTCATAGCCAGCTGAAGCCCAGCAAGTTTATAAGCTCCCTTCACTTGGCAAAGTGTATTTCTATCATTTCTGATTTAGGTCTTTTGTTTTGTTTTGTTTTGTTTTTTTAACTGCATACCACAGGAAGCCAAAATTACAGCAATTTCAAGGGTCAAATAGGGAGAGAAGTTCTGGATGAAATTTAGAGAGAACCACACACTTCCCTTGCCCAAACCCCCCAAGCTGTGGCCCCTGGGAGAGGCCGTTGACTGAGCAGACCTATCAGTTAAGTGTCGCCTTTGTGGGCAGAGGTGGCTGGGGCTAAGTTTAAAGGTGTGTAAGGAGTGTGGAAGTTTTTACAGCAATTGCCCAAAATTGTGTTTTAATTTCCATATACGCATTTGGAATCTTGTGTTATTTTTAGTTTTTGCTATTACTGTTTAAACAAAGCAGCAGGTTAAAAATTTTCCTCCCAAATCATATGAAAACCTCATGTAACAAACGTCCACTGCTATTTTAGACCAAGTAAATACAGACAAGCGGACCTTAGGCTTCCTCTTGCTTTTTGACTTTGTTTCATTTTGAGGTAAGAGAAGTCTTTCAGAAAAAAAGAAAGAAAATTATAAGTCTTAAAATGAGTCTAAACTTGGGTAAGTTAACCAACAATATTCATGAGCGCAGCTGTAAATTCTGTGAGGAACCATCTATATAAGGCGCTAGATATTAGGTATCATCTGCTTTAAATTGTTTCCTTTGTCAAGAAAGTACTTGTGAATATGCACTGAGAGCAAGCTTCGAAATGTAGCCATGGAGACTAATTCTGCGTGTTATTCACATAGCCAGCAAATATTATATTAAAAGTTCACGACATATGAGGCCATTGGGTAAGTCGGGAAAAATGTTTTCATTTAGACTTGGATCTCAGCGGCCCATAATCTAGAAGGGAGATCTAACTACACAGTGCTAATGAATGAAAGTGGAAAGTGCCACGGAGACACAGGGCAATGAGCATCTAACCTCACAGAGAGGGGAAAGTACTCAGCCCTAAAGGGATGTTTCTGTCAAACCTCTCCCTTCAGCACTCAAGGAAGAAGAGATGAAAGAGAATAAAAGCCAGAGGAGATGGAGATCACCAAGGCAACAAAGGACATGTGAACTCACAGAGGCAAAGGCAGCATGCACAGGACCCGTATGGGTCTGCACCAGATGGGGTTCTGAGCTTACTGATCTGACACATGCTCCCATCCCTAACCTAGAAGCTATCTCCAATTGAAAGCTACTTGAGACCAAAACTTATTTTCTTACATGGAAGTCTACTTGGTAAACAAACCACCCTTAAATATAGGCTACATGTCCAACAAGTAGATGATCAATAAAAAATGATCACAAAGGAATCTTTGGGGTTTCCCTGTCTCATAATGTGTCAGGGCTTTTCCTTTTTTAATTTTTATCTTTTATTTCTTTATTTTAATTGTATTTTTATTTTATATTTTTCTCTCTTTTTAAACTACAGGTCTTTTGCTTATATCTCAGGGCTTCCAATTTGGTGTTTTTATGGGATTCCTGAGTGTGTGTGTGTGTGTGTGTGTGTGTGTGTGTGTGTGTGTGTGTGTGAGAGAGAGAGAGAGAGAGAGAGAGAGAGAGAGAGAGAGAGAGAGAGAGTCTCTGCTTTTTGTGTCTTCTCTAGGTCTCTTTTCCTTCGGATTGTTTGTTTTATACAAACTGATGCTAAACTGATGTGTTTGCCGTATAGGATGGTATGGCATGCTATGATACGGTATAGCATATAATAGGATAGTATATTTTGTTATTATCTCATGAAGTCCAGAAAGGGGGCACATTCAGATTGGAGGGCGTAGAGTAGAAAATGGGAAACCTAATCAGAATATATTGTGAGAAACAAATCAATTGTCAATAAAAGCAAAAAAAAACAGTTAATTTCTGTTGAGAAGAGGCAAAGGTTAAGTTATGTTGTCTCATCAATGTATTGCAGAAAATAGAAGGCAAGGAATGATAGAAAATAAAACATAAGCTATGTTCTGGATAATCTATTCTGAAAGTTGAATTTTTTCCTGGTGTCATATGAGTATCATGAGCCTTTGTAAAATTTAAGCCATTAAGTAAGAGCTACACAAAACTACTAGCAAGTTACCCATAGTGCATAGAAAAAGGACCCTGTAGGGTGAGAAGAAAGAAGAAAGCAGAAACTGTCTATGAGAGAGGACCAGAGGCTTAGCCAACTATTAGAGACAGAGAGTGAAGGACAAGACTAAAAACTGCAATAAGCCCTAGAATGCTTTCAATGGCAAGTGATAGAAACTCAACTCAAAGTTGACAAAATAATTGACATCCAACCAAGTAGAGTCTGGGTTGGAGGAGCCGCATGAAAGGGGGGAGCGAGTGAATTGACCAGGACATCTCTGCCTTTCTCCGGTTTCTTGAACTCTTCACTTCCACTTGGTACACTTATTATTGATTGGCCATCACAATGGCAAGGCCATAGTTGCTAACCCTGCTTTGGGATACATGCTTTCTGGTGACATACTAGATGAGAGTCATTGTTTAAACATATAGATTTGTAAGCACATGGTCAACAACGGTTTCTATAAACATAGCTCTAGGCTAAAGAGTAATCTACCTATTCCTTAAGAAAAATATTTAGTAACTGTCAGACTTGTTGGAGACAAAGATAGATTTGTAAATTTGTAATATTAACTTCTTTGGAAATATAATGCATCAGTATATCAGTTAAAGAATTCTATGTTTCCTCTTAATTTATTTTTAATTTTTTAGATTATAATATAATTACAGCATGTCTCCTTTTCCTTTCCTCCCACCAGATTCTCCCATGTATCTTCCCCATCTCTTTTACGAATTCATGACCTCTTTATTCTGTAACTGTTCATGACCTCTTTGTTCACTGTTATTTTGTGTGTGTGTATATACATATTTTTCTAAATATTATGTCATGTTCGTTCTGTATGTTACTTGTATGCATGTTTTAGGACTGAATATTTGGAACCCTGTAACCAATTAGAATGTTCTAAAGCATCTTATAGTCTAAAAGTGATAGACAATTTTAAAGATGGATAAATTGTTGCTATACTTAAGGTGATCAGGTACAGGGAAAAAGTAGAGAAATTAATTTGTTTACTCAAAAAAGGATTTATTGAGTGCTTACTACATGTTAGGTGGAGCCCTAGATTCTGGAATATGACAATAAACATGACAAATTACTCGACCCCATAAAACTACAATCTTTAACAAATAATACTCAATAAAAAAATAACCTTGGGTTTGAAGATGATAATTAACTTTATGACAGACAGATGAAAAATATAGAGATTGTTATGGTATGGTGTACAGTTAGGGGCAGGACAATATTTTAGAAGGATCAACCAGAAATGACTCCTTGACAGCAGAGTCTGCAATATTGCCTCCCATATATTCACAAACTAAATGTCCTCCCACCTTTACCCCTCCTAGACAGAAAGAGCACATAAGCTCCCTTCACCATTATCCTTATGAGGGAGATCATAAGAAAATTCTGGAATGATTTTCAGAATCAGTTTAACAGTACAATTGGTGAACTAAAGTCCTACAAAATAAGGTTTATTGACTCAGAATTTTAAACATACTGTATTTATCAGAATATTTTTTTAGCTATTAAATGTCTTTTGTGATGAAGTTTAATATCCATGATGCTATTTGAGCAATTATACCAGTTCTGGGTTATGTGAATAATATAATGCTAGTTTAATAAGTGATGTATTTTACTTTGTCCTTTATGAACACCAGATTTGTTTCCTTTACCATACATTCAATTACCTGCTCAATAATGCTACATTTTTGTTACAAAGAGTTGAATATATATGAACTAAGATGAATATAATGATTAAAATGAAAAGACTGCCTTAATATGCAGTGCATATTGCATTATATTAATTACAAAACTCATCAAACATGTTATCAATCCTTGCTAAATACATTTGGAGATAATCAACAATCAAGATAAATTATAACAATTTCTAAGGCTAAATGAAAGATGTTTATCATTTGTCAAAATAAATCCCACAATTTGTGTTTAGATGGTGGTTCATTAAAATGTTTTTTTTTTTGTAAAACTACACATTTCCTAAAATTGTACAAATTCCTATAAATACACAGTTTTGTAACTGACTCAATATCAATACTGTTTTATCCAAAATTATGTTTTACCACACTATACATCAAAGTACAGGGCATAACATTACAGATTGATTTCAGATCACAGAAATAATTGTTTTCTAGACAACATGGGCACCTGGTCTAGATATACATTGTTGACATTGTCTAAAAATCATCTGGATTCACACAAAACTACAGAGATTTCTATCCCAGGGTTGATTTCGGAATGCTCCCTAATGATTCTATGATCTGAGTAACAACTTGTCATGATGAAGTGGCAGCTGGGACAGCTGTCTACAAAATATGTGACCCAAGACTTCTGTGGCATTTGATTTTCTTGACCACACCTTTCTCCATGTGCTCCTTTCCCTTAGTTTCCTTGACAATACTGTGTGTTCTTTTGTAATCTGCTTTTGTTCTCTTATGTTATTTCTCGTTCTCAATGGCAAACTTAAATGCTGGTGTTCCATAGAGCTCAGTATAACACTCAATGCTCTTCATTAGCATATTTACCAACAATTTCATATATCAAGACTTTTTGAGGTAAGGCACCAGAGAAAATGAGAAGTAAAATTATAAAACTAGAACTATAAGCTCTTCCTGAGATATTTAGTTACATGGTTAACCAAACATTCCCTCCCAGGCTTAGTATGTCAGAACTTTTGCATGTATTTATTCAGAAAAAGCAATGTGAAGTGATCATAGTGGAGAAATGGACTTCACGGTGTGACAATCTTCTCAAGAACAAATGCAATGAAATTTCATTGTATTTCTGATTAATGCACAGCATGCTTCTCTCTAAAGAATTTTCAAACCCTTGCTGAAGGAAAAAACTTTCTACATCATCTTTAAAATTATGTAAGTAAAAGATCATTCCAGGAAGAAAAGCTTGATTTGGATTTACACACACACACACACACACACACACACACACACACACACACACACACACACACAGAAGACAGAGATAGAGACAGAGAGAGAGACTGGCAGAGATAGACACAAACAGACAGAGAATTAATAAATGCGACCCTTTTATTGATGAAGTGTGAATAAATCTGACCATATTGTTTGTACAACATTGAGGATTTTCAGGGACATGAGAATTATATTAAAGTATTGAGAGTACAGTTAGTAATTGGCTTCATCTTCTCTGAGGTTTATAAATACTTGATTTTCAAATTCCCCCACCCCATCAAGACATGTGTTTTGTTACTCTCCTTCTCCATCCTGCCTCCTGACCTCACCCAGCCAACCTGCTCTCTCTAGTTCTCATCCCTTCATCCTTCCCAACCCCAGCCTCAGTATACCCAGGAGTATTGAATGAGGCTGCTTGTTGGTTCCCTACTGCTCAGTCCTGAAATTATCACACGGAAATTATATTATTTAAATCACTGCTTGGCCCATTAGCTCTAGCTTATTATTGGCTAATTCTTACATCTTAATTTAACCCATTTCTAATAATCTGTGTATCGCCACGTGGCTGTGGCTTACTGGGTAAAGTTACCAGAATATATCTCTGGCATATGCTACATGGCTTCTTCCTAACTTTGCCTCCTTTTCCCCAGCATTCAGTTTAGTTTTCCCAACCTACCTAAGTTCTGCCCTATCAGGCCAAGCCAGTTTCTTTATTCTTTAACCACTAGAAGTAACACATAGAAAGAAGAACCTCTCACACCATTTCCCTTTTTCTGTCTAAATAAAAAGGAAGGTTTTAACTCTAGCATAGTAAAATTACATATAACAAAACAGATATCAAGCAATAATTACAGTTACAATATTTATATCTACTTTACCTTTTATCATAACTAAGGAAAACTATAACTATAAATTCTTCAACTCCATCAAAGACTCCAGGAGGATATATTACCTAAGTAAACAGAAAGTACATCATAAGCAACTTCCAAAACTCTAGAATTGACAGAGACATCTTGCTACCTAAAAAGTCACCTCAAGTTTTTCTGTACTGTTGGGGCACCCATCTTCAGCCTACAGGCCCATAGTATTCCACAGACTTTTCCATGATGCAGAAAATTTCAAAGACAGTTCTGCTTATATTGGCAATTTGTCAGTCACTTTCTTCTGTATCCTGCAGAATGTCTTGAAGACTCTTTCATGAAGCAGGAACCTTGAAAAAAAATCTCACCTTTAGGCAAGTTCAGCAGTCATTTCTCTGTGGTTCCTGCATGTCCAGTTCTCCAAACAGACCAAGCTAGAACAGTTTCTTGCCCAAATGGCTAACCAAATCCATAAGGAGCCTCTTGGATGCCCATCTTCCTCTTGAAGTAATTGGTGATGTCAGGAGCAGATATGTCTCACTGTCATGAAAAGTCCTAAATTCTTAAACATTTTAAATATCATATTGTGAAGGTCTCTGAAAGATTTGAAAAATACCCATCTATATGAAATACATCTCTGTACATCTAGAGAATCTAAATAACATGACTACAAGCTTGACTATTATAGATGATTATCTATTAACCTATATTTCTTAATTATATATTACATTCTTAAATGAGCTGGACAAATACAATACCTTAATCAAAATTAGAAATACATATACATATAACAAAATTGACCTTAAATTTGTATCAATAAACTAAGATCCATATCAATGAAAATCTCTGTAGCATATCCCCCTTTAAATGTAAAGAAACATTTATAAGCAATATTTGGGAATTTGGGTATAGTTCTCTAGACTACTTCCTACTGATTGTAGGTGCTTTTAATCAGGTCTTTTATGGTATACCCTGTGTGCTAGGTTCATCTCAGTCAGCAGTAGGGCAAAATAATTTTTGGGAGTGTTCATGGCAACTTTTCAGGGGGTCTTGGTTGTTGTAATAAGAGCAGCAGGGCTGCTTCCCGCCACCTGGCTAGCTTTATACACAAAATAATTACACGGAAACTGTATTCTTTTAAACACTGCCTGGCCCATTAGTTCCAGCCTCTTATTGGCTAGCTCTTACATATTGATCTAACCCATTTCTAATAATCTGTGTAGCCCACGAGGTGGCTTACCAGGGAATAACTTAACCTGCGGCTGTCTGGAGTGGGAGAATCATGGAGACTCCTTGATTCAGCTTCTTTCTCCCAGCATTCTGTTATGTTTACTCCACCTACCTAATTTGTTGTCTTATCAGAGGCCAAGCAGTTTCTTTATTACTTAACCAATGAAACAACAGATAGAAAGATGACCCTCCTCCATCGCTTGGTCCATCAAACCATATTAGTCTGGAAGCAATCCATAGGTTTTCAACCTCCATGGAAACAGAAGAACCTCTTTTGAGTAGTACTCCATTGTATAAATGTAACACATTTTCCTTATCCATTCTCTGCTTGAGGGACATCTACATTGTTTCCAGGTTCTGGCTATTACTAATGATGCTGTTATGAGATAGTTGAGCACATGCCCTTGTAGTATGACTTTACTTCCCTTTGGGTATATTCCTAAAATTGGTATAGCTGGGTCTTTAAGTAGATTGTTTCCCAATTTTCTAAGAAATTGCCATACTGACTTTAAAAGTGATTGTACAAATTTGCACTCCAACCAGAAATGGAGTGCTTACTCTGCATCCTCTCCAACACAAGCTGTCATCAATGTTTTTTGTCTTAACCACTCAGACAGATATAAGATTGTATCTCAGAGTTGTTTTTATTTGAATTTCCCTGATGACTAAGGATGTTGAACAATTCTTTAACTGTATGTCAACCACTTGTGATTCTCTTGTTGAGAATCTCTGTTTAGATCTATACCCCATTTTTTTCATTGGATTATGTGATATTTTGTTGCTTAGCTTCTTGAGTTCTTTATATATTTTGGAGATCAGTTCTCTGCCCAGATATGAGATTGGTGAGGATTATTTTCTCACTCTTTAGACTGGCATTTTGTCTTATTGACAGTATCCTTCACCTTATAAATGCTTTTCCGTTTCAGAGATAATAAAATGTCACAAATTGCCACATCCTTTTTATAGCCCAAGAAAGTGAGCACTCCTCATGCCCTTACCTCTCATTGACTATCCTGCTACCTTCTGTGTCTTGTCGATCTTATATTCCTTCATTTTCTCTATCTTTTTCTTGCCCATCTATCTTCATACTAACATCAAACTTTTCATCCTACAAGTGATAAAACAGTATATAATTTCTCAAAAAGTATATAACTAGCCAAAACTCAATTGAGTTAAGACTAAAGCTCCCAGAATAAACCAGTGTTTTATTTGTTCACACCAAGAATTGTCTCACCCTCTCAAGGATGGCCAGAATTCCTGCCATCCATATATAAATGCACACAAACATTTCTGCTGAAATTTTATGACTTTTACAATCAAATTTCCTATAAGAAGAGGAATTCTTACTTCTTGGTACTCAAAAATACAGAGAAAAATAAAATTGTTGACGATTACACTAGACTAGATCTAGATCGAATATTTAAAGTAAAAGGGTAGGAGTGGAGCAAAAGATGATATCATGAAGAGATGAAATTTATAAACTTTAAATATTTGAGGAAAGCTAAGTCAAAAAGTTATAGGAAGGGAGTTTACCTCTAATCTTCCTTCTGCATAACATAAATCTGTACTTCCTGAACCTAGAAATCCATCTGGTAGCCTTAGTACTAAGACAGAGTCAGAACTAGTTTGGTGAAGTAGACAACTCTGAGTAGGTAGCTCTGCTGGTGAAGAATTTGCTGCATAAACATGAAGATGTTAGTTCAATCCCCAGCACCTTTAAAAACCTTATGTGGTAGCAAGTACCTCTAATCCTATGACTAGAGAGTCAGAGATGAGTATACCTGAGTCCTGCAGGTCACTCTACCAATCAGCAAGCTCCAGGTTAGATAACAGAGGAGAGATCATGTTTCAAAAAATAAGGTGGAGAACAGTTAAGGAATCTTAATTCAGCATCAGCTTCTGGATCTATATGAAGGCAGACAGACAGGCAGACACACACACACATGCAAACACACACACATGCACACACATACACAAGTGCACGTACACACATGTACATGCATACACACAGGCATGCACACATACACACGTGTGCACATAAGCATGCACACACATGCATGCACCACAAGCAATGCATGCACATGCTCACAAACAAATTGAACAAACAAAAACTACTAAGGCTTCAAGGCAAAAGAGACATAGTTTCAAATATTAGCAGAGTTACCTCACATAATCTGTGTCATAGGATAATTATAAGCCTTTCTGAAAGGTTTGTTGTGAAACTCAAATTATATATAACTCATATCTATGTATACATCCATATAGAGAGAGGTGGGGAAAGAAGATGTTATACATATCAGAGCATGAAATATAAATATTTCAGAAATTAAAGATGCTATTTTCCCAATAGATAATTTAATGTTTTCTTTCCAAATAACATAGTAATGAGCATATAGAACATTATAAATATTTAGGGAAGTTGAAACCTCTTATAGGCAAGGTAAGTTGTATTCAGGGTAGTACAGACACAGCCAATGTGAAATATTTTCGATTCTAAGTTGAAAGTGAAACATCATTCTTCAAAAACTGTACTTTCAGTAAATCTTTATTGTTCTATTGTATTGTAAAGTCCTAAGCAGAATCTGAAATGTTATTATGTAACTGGTTGCCTTTACTCCAACTTAATATACATCTTTCAATTTGACAGGTCTCTGTAAATTATATATATGATTATATAACTTCTAAGTGTGTGTGTGTGTGTGTGTGTGTGTGTGTGTGTGTGTGTGTGCCATTCTACGGTGAAAATGAAACCATTTTTTTCTGGTTTTCAATATGCCTTCAGATGTTTCTTCTTAGTATGTAGTCCACTGTCAATATTAGGTATCGATTATGTAAGTGTACTAGATCATTAGCTGGAAGTTTCTGTTGAACATTGTTGACACAAGATAAAGTTTTGCTGTAAGGAGCTGTGCTGTGCACTGTAGGCCATTAGCAGTGTCCCTAGCCTTTTTCACTAGATGCCAGTAGCACACATGTACTTCCAACCCAGTCATAACAATTGAAAATGTTTCTCTACTTTGCCAAATGTCTCTGGGGGAGAGCAAAATTATCCCAAAGTGAGAACCATTGTTTGATACTTTAAATAAGGTTAGAAAAGTCTAAATCCATCATAAACCAGTGTTACGAGGGTAACATATTTGATCAACAACAGAGACACCCACAGAAACAATTTCAACTGGAATTGTAGCATTTTTGAAAACCCTTTCTTCCTTCTCGATCCAGACACAAAGCCACACCAGAAGTTACAGCAAAACATCCTGATTAGATTAGCACTAGCTTCATTGGTGGCCAGCTTTGGCTTCCTAACAGGGTGGAGCAAGCAAAGAAAGTTGCTTGTCTCTTCAGGGACGGCCTCCCTGCCTGTCTGCAACAGTCTTTATTTGGACAGTAGCCTGAAGAAACCCATCCTTTCTTGGAAGCAGGATTGAAGCAAGTTTATTGTTTTCCTTTGTAGAACTCCAGAGGACATGATGTTTATTGTTCATTTCCTCCACACAGTGTAAGTAATGCAGGGTCCAAACATGGGTTTGGCAACCTCTTGCCTTCAGGCTAAATCTCATGTTAGTATTGGTGAATGCCAGGCCTGGTTTGAAGTTTAAAACTCCCCTTAGCCAAGTCTCATAACATACATGGTTTAACCAGATGTTGGTAGTCATTCTCAGAGACCAAATCCTTCTCTAGACCAAGAGAAAATAGCTTCCACTCTCTGACAGTGCCTGATGACCTTGAAGGCTCTGCCCTCAAGTTTTATTGGCATACTACTAAGAATCATGCACTACAGATCGTAATAACTTCGTATACCACCTAGACAATGGTTTTTCTGCAATACAGCTAATCTAGAAGCATATGGTGACTGAATGTGGACACTATACCTTGATGTCCCATTAGAATATGACCTCTCCACACTTTTTGAGTCCTTTTAAACAATCCTCGAGCAAAATTCATTCATACTCCAGAATTTTCACTTTTTAAAACATATGAATAAATTGACAAGAATCTTATCCATTGCACATCACCCACACATTTCGTGTTCGGCATTTACATTACCAGGGAATCATAAATATGAGTAGTGTGGAATGAAGATGAGATTATCTGAGCTATACATACCAGGAAATATTTGAGGTTTTTCTCTCAAACTATCCATGCCGCCAGCCCCATCTAATGTTTGTTCAATATTTTAGTTCATCTATTTTGACAATGGAATGAAGGGGTCATGTCATAAACACGGTCTATGTTTATGCTAAGGCTACAGAACCATCCAAAACCAATCTGAGGAATGTGAGTCTTTAGTACCATCCCATGTGTCTGGCTCCAGGCCTCAAAATATCATCTTCAACCAGAAACCAGTTGGCAACTCCATCTTTCAGACATGCTTATGAATACACACCTATATATACCCACATATCACATTTCCCTGCCCAATGAGGTAAGGATGCATTTTTGTCCCTTAAGTCTCTAGTGATAAAGTATGGTGGGCTAAAATGTCATTCAGCTCATCGTTGTATCTACAAGTGCTCAAGTGCTTTCTTCAGGGTTTTGCTTCCAGTTTTGGTCTTTTAAATAGGCTTGTACATTAACGTTCCTATACTGCTGGATGTAAGCTAAGACAAAACAGACATTTACCGTGCCTGTGAACGAGGAGATTGGTAAACTTGTTTTGGTGTCAGAATGTCCTCTGTACTTGTACACATTTTTTTCCTCTGAAAATGCATGTTTCTCTTATCTGTGAAAATGTTTGAAAAGAATTGAAAATTCTTTTGAAAGGCAACCCTTGTATGATTGACAGTAACAAGCACACATACCTTGAAAACTCCACTGAAATGCTTATACTTAATAAAAGCAAATACCATTGCATCTGAGTAGCCTAGTCAGCCATGCAGTTTTCTACCTGGCATCTTGCAAATTAATCTGGGTGTTTATGCTGTAGATCATTCATGATGAACATATTGCTATAGCAACATGCGTTTCTTCCATTTTTCCCTGCTAATTACGCTAGCATCACCATCAGCTACTAAATCTTTGAATTACTAATGAATGTACGTGAAAAGCAATGTCTTGATAACATTTTTTCAATATTCCATCATCCACTAGGTACAAAAAGGAAAAATGCATATAAATTTATTATTACCAATTTATTGTTAAAACCTTTCAATTAATGCTAATCCACTTTCAGATCAATTTATTGCTAAGAGGTGTCTCTGTAGCATATGTTTCTAAGAAGAAAATAAGCCATAATGAGCCTCTGTGAAACCCTTTACTTCAGTGCTCACGAACATAACACTGACATCTTTATATCTACATTAAATTAGAATCCAAAACGGAATCACTATCTTAACCAATGAACTATTCACACTTGTGACTACTCATATCCAACAGCACAGTACACATATTATCTGAGGTATTCCTCAAGATACTGTATGATGAAAATGTTCTAAATTGACTCAAGTGGACATTGATGTTGGGGAAAGCTTTCACTGAAAAGATAATCACAACCTAGTCAGATTGACACGGCAGATATACTTCCCAGGTGTCTGTGACAGAAATGTTTATAGCGCATATGTCTGACCACAGTCTAGGTGTTTAGAAATCCAGAAGCCTTCTTAGAATTTTTAATGAAGCAAAACCATGCTTGTGAAGATTAAAATAGTGTAAAAATGAACCTTTTTGCCTATTTAGTATATGTGAGTTCCATGGAAAGGCAAAAGAAGAACAAAGATGGTAAGAAAGACCACAGGATTTCCCCACCAAAATAAGCCATGCCAATAAAATATGAGTGCCCTAGTGTCTGATTGAGCCAGACAGTCCAGACATAAGTTCTTTTTCTGGGTTTTGCTATTCTAGGTTAAGCAGAAGTGAAATGACTATAAACAATGTAGAGGGATTGGTTCATCGGGGCTTTACTGTGCAACCTAAAATTTTAATTTCAAATTTCTTCTACCTAAATTTGAGAATTTTGATGCAATCCCCTACTTTTATGTATTTCTTTGTGAACATTTGAGTATGTGAAACTATTTCCTTGTATTCTAATCTTCATGTATAGAAATAAGAAAAAATAGATTAAAATGTAGATCTACAATGATAATAATAGCAATTTCTAGTGCTTTTATTGTTCTTAATCTATCTGTAATTGATGCTGAACTTTATAAATTAGCCATGTGATATATGCTCTATAACTTTTATTAATTGATGGAAAAATGAATCTAGGGAAGTTATATAATTACAAGTTGTCACCAAGCTCACAAATATGTCAGGGGGAGCTCAAAAACTTTTCCTTTTTCAAAAACTCAGGTGACTTAAAAGACTTTGACAATGACACGGGCATATTTAAAGGAGCTTTTATATTGGCTAGCTTCCAAGAAAAGGCTACAATAGGAAATAAAAGCACACTTTGGTTCAGCAGGCATGAAATAAAAACTAAAATGTCACTTCCATTATTTATTTCCATACTTATCATTTGATTATTTACTTCTAAGTGTGCTTGGTGTGTGTGTATGCCTGTATGTGTGTCCATACCTACATGCCTGTGGATGTCAGAGAACAACTTTCTGGAGTGAGTTCTCACATTTCATCTTTGAGGCAGACTCTCTTGTTTCTGGATAGCAAAATATGGTTCCTTCAGTCTATTCTACCCTTATCTCCCGTGTCATTCCCGAGATTGCTAGTAGCAAATCTGTGCCACAATACAGAGTTTTAAGTGTTTGGGTGTTAGTGATCACACTTAGAGACCAGGTTTGCACAGCATGCAATCCCCCTCCCCCTGAGTCCCCCTTCCCCTAGTCCTAAACTACTGCTGTGAAGGTTCCTGAATGGATGCAATCTTACCACTTGAGTTTTTGTTTGCTTGTTTTGTTGAGTGTCTTTTCACCAGGCTTATAAAAACACTCCTGGCTTTGAAAAATTAGGACCATAGTATTGTGTGTTTCTTTTTACTGTGTTTCTGGTTGCTCTTATCATTTATATCTTACGTTAACATGTTTTATCTGGGACAACTAAAAATGTAGTATTCAGGCAGTATTAAGTTATGTTATAAAAAGAGACAGAGAGAGGGGGATATAAAATTGGGAGGGGGATGTGAGGAAGGTTGAGGGAAGTTGAAAGATAAAGTAGGTGTTGGATATGATCAACAACTGAGAAATATGTAAAACTTAAATACTAAATAAATAACATAAAACTTAAAGACTATTTGATACAATTAACTAAATGTATATTTTATTACAATAATTTTCTATATGTAACTAATGAAGGATTGAAAACCCTTGAAAGGTCAAGGCAGGAGCATGGATATGAGTTCTAAGCCACCACAAGACCTTCTCCCCTTCTCTCAAAAAACAAAAAAGAAGAAACACACAGAAAATAAGTGTTTAAATTGGATATAAGTTTCCAATTTTCAGGAAGCTAGAGGAGAGAGTTTATATGAGCATAGAAGTTCAAAGCCAACCTGGACAACATAATGAACCCTCATCTCAATACATGCATATACATTATATATACATATATATTGCATATTTTAAATTATCTTTATTTGCTTAGTGAAGTAATTTTGCAATTAATTTACATATCATTAGGTATCATAGCAATTTAAAGATGGTCTGAAATATATGGAAGGGTGAACATAGGTTATATGCAAATTCTATGCTGTCACCATGTCTGTTTAGTCATTTTTTTTTTAATCGCTTAAATTTTCAAGCTTTCATGCTATTTATTAAATGTTGACCATATTCTCTCTAACACCTCTTCTAACCCCAACATTTCTTCACATCCTCATCATGTTTGCCTCCATTGTCCACTAGAGAGGTGTTTTTGTTTGTTTGGTTTTGGTTTTTCAAGACAGGGTTTCTCTGTAGATTTGGAGCCTGTCCTAAAATTATCTCTTGTAGACCAGGCTAACCTCAAACTTACTGAGATCTTCCTGCTTCTGCCTCCTGAGTGCTGGAGTTAAAGGCATATTCATATCTTCTCTCTCTCTCTCTCTCTCTCTCTCTCTCTCTCTCTCTCTCTCTCTCTCTCATATATATATATATATATATAATTTTATGCATCTATAGAAAAGCTAGGATCTAGAATAAGAAATGACATAGCTTTGCTTTTCTCTATGACTAAAAAGAATCCCATTGTCTTTTTCCATCCCTCTGTTGTTGTACACCTAGGTCAGCTACTTTTCTTTGTTCTGGTGGCCTTTCCTTGACATTGATTACCTTAGGAGTTTTGAGGAGTGCTGGTTACATCTTTTGTGAAATGCCCCCATAGTGGAATTTGACCAATTTATTTTCTGGTTTTATACTGAAGTTAAAGGGTTGTAAGACTACACAGTGAAGCACTATTCTCATTACAGAAAAACCAGGCCTTATCCTGCTATCTCAGCTTCACTTTGGACACTAAAGTTGACCTCCAGGCTAAGGTGTTTGCTATGATTCTTCACTATAAAAGTATTTTCCTCCATTTCATGCCATAATATTAAAAAATACAGTACATACCTTAATTGCTTTTCTATTGCTGTGAATAAATACCATGAATGACCATGACAAAAAGAAGGCTTTAACGGGGGGCCTGCTTATAGTTTCAGAAGGTAAATCTGTGATCATCATGATAGGGAGCATGGCAGCAGACAAGAAGGCCTGGCACTGGAGTAGTGATAAAGGATCATATCTTATCCACTGTCAGGAAGGGGGGGGAGGGGGAAGGGAGAGGGAAAGGGAGAGGAGAGAGATTAGACTTGATGTGAAACTTTGAAACCTCAAAGCCCAACCCTAGTAATACTCCTACTGTTCCTATTCCAACAAGGCCACACTTTATAATCCCTCTAAAAACAAAGCCACCAATTGAGGATTGAGTCCATGGGGCCATTCTCATCCAAACTACCACAGTATGTACAAACCATACTCACTTTGCCGCAGTTACAATCCATCTTCTGTGTGCTCAATTTCTTGTTTGTCTCTTCCTTTGTTCAGAGGTAGAGTCATTCAATGTAACATGTGTTGGACTGAAACTCCTTATGCTTGTCACTATGACATTGACTTTACAATCCATTCTCCTGCCTCTACTTCCCAAATATTAACATTATGGACATGTGTCATTATGCTTAGTATCAGAGTGTGTGCATGTGTGTGTGTGTGTGTGTGTGTGTGAATGAACATTTTAATTTACAAAGTATTTGGGTTAATTAATTTTTCAGTTATCTATGGAATTTCTATACATATCATTTTTCCACAGATGGAGGATATTCAAAACACACATAATAATCATTATTTCTTTGCTTTTTCCATGTGACTGATACCGAGGTTCTTTTTGAGATTATAATATAAATATATCATTTCTCCTTTCACTTTCCTCCCTCCAAATCCTCCTTTATACTCCTTCATCTTTTTCATATCCATAACCTATTTTCATTAATTGTTATTCCATGCCTATATGTGTATATATATATATATATATATATATATATATATATATATATATATATATATATATATATTCCTAAATATAACTTGTTCTTCTGTGGTGTTATTCATGTGTCTGCTTTCAGGACTGTGAGATTGTATTTCCTAGTAATGTTAGAAACCACACCCATAAAGTCTTATTAACATGACTGCCTAAACATGAACTGAATAACCATGACACGAATAGACATGCTAAAATGGACAAGGGAAAGGCCACAATACCTCAACCCTACAAAAGGAACAACAAAGAACTGAAGAATGGTAAGAACGGGAAAATTATTCTTTTCTAGGAAACAGTGAACTAATTGGTAATCGGATGTCAAATGGTCATCCATCTTCTTGAAGACAGACTATCTGCGTAAATTGTTTTACATTTTTCTGCCTGAGACATTTGACTTGCCTCTTTCATTTATTTGATAATTTATTTACATTGCTATGAACTTAAGGCTTTTGATATTATATTCGAACTACTATCCAATTCTTAGTTATCTCAGATTTTTCCATTAAAACCTTTTTATTGGGATCTTATATCTATGGCTTTTATTGTCATTAAAAAGTGTGTCTGAAGCCGGGCAATGGTGGCGCACGCCTTTAATCCTAGCACTCGGGAGGCAGAGGCAGGCGGATCTCTGTGAGTTCGAGACCAGCCTGGTCTACAGAGCTAGTTCCAGGACAGGCTCCAAAGCCACAGAGAAACCCTGTCTCGAAAAAAAAACCAAAACAAAAAAAAAAAAAAGCAAAAAACAAAAAGTGTGTCTGAGGCGGTGGCGGGGAAGAGACAGAAATCTTTAATAAATAAATTAATTAATTAAAAAAAGTGTGTCTGATCTGGTGATGGATGGAGATAGAGACAGAGACCCACATTGGAGCACTGGACTGAGCTCCCAAGGTCCAAATGAGGAGCAGAAGGAGGGAGAACATGAACAAGGAAGTCAGGACTGCAAGGGACTAATCTAATGGGAGATCACCAAGGCCAGTTGAACTAGGACTGATGGAGCATGTGATCAAACCGGATTCTCTGAAGGTGGCTGACTGTGGACTGCTGACTGGACAATGCTAACTGGACAACTGGACAAGGACAATGGCATTGGGTTTTGATTCTACTGCATGGATGGGCTTTGTGGGAGCCTAGTCTGTTTGGATGCTCACCTTCCTGGACCTAGGGGGAGGGGGGAGGGGGGAGGACTTTGGACTTCCCATAGGATAAAGAACCCTGACTGCCCTTTGGACTGGAGAGGAGGGAGAGGGGGAGTGGGGGGAGGGGAGGGAAGTGGGAGGAGGGGAGGAGATTTTTAATTGAAAAAAAAGTGTGTCTGTCGATGTAGGAGAAAGTGTTTAATATCCCCTTACTATTCCAGAAAACAGATACTGAGGGGTTCTCTTATGTATTTTCTGCTAATCTCTTACTACTCTTTAATTTGTGATAAATAAAACATGCTCATTCATAAGATAAATAATTTGTGCTCAAAAGAATTTTAAATGTTAGGAGAAAAACAAATGTGCATATATGTCAAATAAATTAAAGAAAATGCAAAAATTTTTAAATTTTCTTTGAGTATCAAATTGTAATTTTGTAAAGAAAATGATTATTATTCTCGTCTAAAGATGTGCTTTTTCCCCAACAGAGTAAAAACCAGGCAGACTCCAGAGGATGAACTTAGTATATATGTTATACAGCTTGAAAATGGTGAAAAGGGAATGTTAAAACACATTGCCAAACAGCAATAAGCATTTTAAGTAATTACCATTAGAATCACTCCACCCTAGGAACTTTGAACATCTGTAACAGATGTTCTCACACTGCATTAAAGCCCGTAGCTATCCTCAGTCTCTATAACTCATGAGTTTGTAATTGGCCTTAAGATGTGAAGATGACTTTTATGATTCCAATCAGCAGAATTCTGGTATCCTAAACGCAGCTAAACGGAGATGCAGTGGAAACTATGAAAAACAGACTAAAATATTACAAAAAATACAATCAGAAATGTATGACAGTATTTATGCATCAAGTATTTATGCATTCTACACCAAAGATTTTACAAATATGAACAGATACACTCTACAAAAAGTATTAATACACTTTATATTTCTTTAATTTTTCTCATAACCTTGAGAACAGTATATGGTATTTGTCTCTTCACCATTAACTTTAATGAGGGTAGTAAATGTTTAATGATTAAATCTTAACAAATTAATCCTATAACATCTTTTTTTACAAACCCACTCTCTCCTTTAGAAAATCTCATTTATACCCACACGCCTGTTAATCAGAGATCAATTGTAACTCTAAATCTTTAATCCAGACTTTTTATCTGATCTCTAGTTAAATAACCACTTGGAAACTCAAATTTATACTCCTAAAGGTACTTCCAACTTTCCAAGTTCAATGTGAAAATTCTATTATACAAAACCTTCTCTTTTACCACTTGTCTCTACTCAGCCAAAGGTGTAGACAGATCATATAGTCTATCCACTCTTTCAGTGAGTCCTTGCCTATTGAGTTTTCCAAGACTTTTCTAACATATTTCCTTCTCTCCATTTGTCATATCAGTATCTAGTTAAAGTAGTAAAGTTTTTCTTATGAACTAGAGTTTCTTACTCTCAACATTATTAATATTTTGGACCATAAAATTCTTTATTGAAGAAGGATATCTCTATCTCCTATTTCCTGCCCCCTATTTATTTAACTGGCTTTATATATGTGTGTGCACATATGAATGGTATATATTTCTAGGATACAAGTGAAACCTGCTCAGTCTGTATAATGTTACTTGTCTGTATTTATGATTTCAGAGATGAGCACTTGGTATTGGACAACCAACTGGGAGCTCTTGGGGAAGACACTTTTTCATGCTCTAAACATTTCTTAGTTACCTGTAGTTCTTTGTCTATAGCTGAGGCCTCATGAGTATTTTCCCCTTTATGTAGGCATGTCTACTGGTGTCATTCTTTCACAGTTCTTGCTTAGACAGCTATGATTTTGAGACTTTTTAGGAATAGCTTCTAGGAGACAAAAATCTCACATCACACTACACATTTCTCTGGCTCTTCTTCAATTACCCTTAAGCTTTAGTTATAGAAGCTGTGTTGTAGATGTATCAATTGGGACTGAACACCACACAAGCTCTTGTTCTCTGGATTTTGATTGCTTGTTATTTACTACAGTGGTCTCCATCTGTTTTTAAATGAAAAGTAAGAAAAGAACTTCATGTATCTATGTATAGAAGGATAAATATTTAAAATGTACTTAGGGATTATGTTGGTGGTTGTGAATTTTCTTCCAAGACCCATGACTTCACTAGCCCTGGGTAGAGAGCTAAGTCTCCATATCAGTCATAATTTCGCTTTTGTTACTCAAGCCTTATGTTCAATTTAGATAGTTCTTTGAAGCATGATTATTAAAACTCAGAGATGGAAATAGGGGTTCAACCTGAAGGTCAGAAGAACAAAACAGCCAGCCACTGGCTCTTACCTCTACCTCAGTCTTAAATGGTGACCCTGCATTCAGGAATTCCAGAATGAGACTGACAGCTGTCTCCTCCTGCCTTATAATCCTCTCTAGTTCTGGAATTAAGGGTGTGCACCACTATCACCTGGCTTCTATGGCAAACTAGTGTGGCTACTGAGATTAGAGGTGTGTGTCATTGCTGCCTGGTCTGCAAGGCTGGACATTGTGGCTGTTTTACTTTTCACGTCCTCAGACAAGATTCATTTATTAAAATACAAATGAAACGTCACTACATTTCCTCTTTTTGTTTAAAGTAAAAAAGGTTATAACTAATATAAGAAAAGCTATATAGAATAAGTATAGTAGCTATATACAAGTTATACAGGCAATAAATATATCAATAATATCTAGTCCATTTGCATTTGACAAATTCAGGGAAAATACTCCACATCTATCCTGTCTTGTTGAGTCCAAATTTTGTACCTAATTTAATTTCTCCCAAAACTTACATTAGCATCCAAAACTATTGTTTGATTTTGATATCTCTCAACCTTATATACTTTACATTTCATTCGTGGGTTTTATCTCTGAGTCTCATAAACAAGGGAGACTATAACTATATAATCTTCAATGACCTCAGAGGCCCAAGAAGGTAATAATATTAACCGTGTAAGCAGAAATTACAAGCAAGCAACTTTCAAAAACTGTGAATAATGATAGAAACAACTGGCTGCCTGGGAAGTCACCTAAGTTCCTCTGCAACATTGGGACATCCATCTTTGGCCTATAGGCCTAGCTCATTTGACAGACTTTTCTGTGAAGCACGATATTCTGAAGGGCTCTTCTTCCTTGTCTTGACAATATTTGGAAGTCAATTTCTTTCGTGCCCTGCTTGTCCAATTAGGATAAAATACTGTCAGCAGTCAAGGAAAAAGCATTTTCTTGCCAGTGGCTTACCTTTGCCACAAAGAAAGTAAACTCCATGTGGAGTTTCTTTAGTGTCCATTATCTTCTCTGAAGTAGATTGGTGCTGCCAGGAAGAGATATGTCTCATTGTCATAAAAAATACCTAGGTTATCAAAACATCTTCAATGCCTTATTCTTTAGATCTTTAAAGTATTTGAAGATGACCTGTCTACCTAAAGCATATCTTTGTTTGACCTTGAAAACATAGGTAATGTGACAACAAATTTGATTATACTAGGTGACTGAGTACTAACCTATCATCCTAAACAGGTTCCTTATCATCCTAAACAGTTGGTAACTAGAATGTTCAAGAATTAGAAATTTGCAATGCATAATTAAATGAGCTGTGTATAGGTACAATATCTTAAACAAGATTAGAAATGTATGTACAGAACATTTTAACAAAATTAATATCAAATTTGTATTAATATATAAAATTTATAAGGAATATATAAAACGCTAATTCATTGTAAAACATTTAAAACTAATAATTGCTTTTTAAAATATTAAATAATTTACCCTTTTATCTTATTTGTATTATCCCTTTTTCTTTTCAGAGTAGATTTGATAATTTACCCTTCTATTTTATTGTATCTAAAATATCCATAATTGATTGAACTACCAAAAACCCACACCCCACCTCTTAGGAAGGTGGGTGTCATATACTTAAATTTGCTTCGTGTTGTCTGGGGGTTACAGTTTCTTTGGGAGATCATGAAAGAAAAATTTGTGTTAATTATTAAGAACTATGAGTGGTCTATGCATAATGGCAAAGTGCAGGGCTTGCCTCAAGTCCTGGCTAGAGTAGTCTGTGAGACTGGATCAACTCAGCTAGCAGTGTTGAAGCTGTTCTGGATATAGAACTCAGAGGGCCTGCAACAGAGGTTCTCTAAAATGTTGGATTATCTGTACCATCCAGTCCTATAGGAGATTTTTCAGGGGGCCTTCCTTGATCAAACCTTATTCTCACTTCTTGTGGAAACTTCTCCAAAGTAACGTACCTGTTGACTTAAATTGTGAAGTCAACGCATTTTCAAAATATATAAATTGGATTAATCCAGCAGCATTTATAATCAAATGTCTTTTAGCAGCTCTTGTTCCTTCTCCAGCAGTCAAACAATTCAAAGAAAACAGAATAATATGCCATATTCAAATTTATCTTTACATGGAAGCCAAGCAGGGGCAGATGGAAGCTGAGAGAGCTAGTTTTTCTCTCAAACCCAGGTGGCTAGTTTGGGGTCCACTATGGCCTGTGCTAGTGGCTAAAACACCTCAAGCAAATGGCTGTTTTATGAATTCATACAACAAAAGTAGGGTGCCAAATGAAGTATGACTATTAAAAACTCAGAGACAGAAATTGGGGCTCAACGCGAAGGCCAGAAAAGCAAAACAGCCTGCCACTGGCTCTTACCTCTACCTCTGTATGAAATGCCAATCCTGCCTCCAGGAATCTCAGAATGAGACTGAGGGTGAGAGATGTCTCCTCCCATTTTATATTCCTCTCTTGTTCTGGGGTTAAGGGCATGTACCACTACCACCTGGCTTCTATAGCAAACTAGTGTGGCTACTGAGATTAGAGGTATGTGTCATTGTGACTGCTAGTATTAAAAGTATGTTTCATTGATGCCTGGTCTGTAAGGCTGGCCACTGTAGCTCTTTTGCTTTTCTGATCCTCAGGCAAGCTTTATTTATTAAAATACAAATGAAATGTCACTACCATTCTTGATTATCATCAAGATATATGTGCCGCTATGCCACCTTAGTATTAATTACCACGCTTGTCTTTTCATAGCATCATAGGTAAGACCACTGATTGCTTCCGTTCCCTTGAAGTTTGCGTGGTGTCTTCTGGTGCCATGAAGGTTAGTCCTCATAGAGGAAACTCTCAGGTCAGATCCAACTTGTTGCTGTGACAAAATACAAAGTTTCCTGTTTGAGGCAATGTAGTTCATTATGAGGAAGGAGCCTGTATTGGCTAGAGAAGGAGATATCAGGTCACATGCTCCCACAGTCAGAAAGGAAGATCATGCCCATGCTCAGCAATATGTCTCTTTTTCTTCAAACCAGGATCCAGGCCATGGAATGGAACCAACCACAGTTAAGGTTGATCTTCACTCTATAAACATGTACTAGACAGTCCCTCATTGTTTCACCCAAAGGCATATGTCTCTTCAGTGCTACTAGGTCCTGTCAACTTGACAGTGAACACTGTCTAATCTTAACAATAAACTTTAATAAACTCTTTCATTTTCAAAGATGTTCCATCCCTAATATTCAAGAAAATAGTTTCTACTCATCTTTAAGCAGAGATGGATCAGTAATTCTAGGGGAATCTTTCCACAATGTTGTTGATAGGGCCAGTTTTTCCAGTTTCTACTTTCAGGGCATAGTTTCTCTGCTCCTGAAAAGATCTTTAACTATCATTTTGTTGTTTATTTTGTTAACATCATCTTTCCTTCTGAATCTACTGTTTACACAATGAGAGCAACAACTAGGAAGCTTTCTTTAATATTTGCAATGGGCATTTGTTGTTTTTGCACGCTGAGATTAATCCCTATATATAAGAAAATCACAAGGAGACTGCTGTGTTGAGTGCACTCTTATGAGATTTGGATGGACGGTCTTATACCCACACTTCTAATCCATAGAGGCCATCAAATTGTGCATTATTTAAGGCATTAAATATGTTATAAATATAGTAGGAAACAAAACATAACAATTCACCCTTAAAGGTACTATGAATAAATAACATTCATTTAAACCTATTTTAATATTTCTGTCACTACTAATTTCAATTTATGGAGATATTTTCTGATAATTTTAAAATATGAATTCATCAAACATGTGCCCTCAACAAGAATTTTTATTTGTTGTCATATGAATGCTAATTAACCTCTTTCTTGAAAAAAATGCTGAGAAGAATCCAGTAGATACTTGCAATGATTAACAATCAAACCACTCAATAACTGCTACTGTGTCCATGAAATTCATCTCCAATGGCTGAAATTAGAAGGCAGTAGAACTGAGTCAGTGGGAGAGGGAAGCATGCAGGATTTATTGCTTTGGCGGTTTCCTCTGCATCCTATATGTTGCCCTCAAAGACAGGGGGCAAGATGATTGAAGAATAAATATTATTGTATAACTTTTAAGGGAAATATCTAAACTTTCATTCAGTTCTTTCATTATTTTTATTTAAATATATGATCTATGTACATTCAGTTTATGAAAAGATAAGCTGCCAAAATAAGTTTCCTTGGCCCATCTATTGGTCTGGGGAGAATACAAGAAATAACAAGAGGAAATGCATAAGACTTTAATTCAAATTCTACTTTTCAAAATACAGAAAAACAAAAATGTGTTTGACATCTTGAGCAACGAGAGAAACAAAAATTGAGACAACTTTGAGATTTCATTCTACCCCAGTGTGAATTGTTATTATCCACAAAATAACTGATAAAAAATCCCGTATAGAAAGGGGGAACCCTCTTTCACTGTGGTGAATTGCAAACTGGAGCAGCAACTTTAGAAATCAGTATGGGGAATTTTCAAGACGCTAAGAATAAATCTACCATATGACCCTATCCAGCTGCACCACTCCTGTGCATATGTCCAAAGGACTCTACATCCTACTCCACAGATACTTGCTCAGGAATGTTTATTGCTGTCCTATTCAAGAGAGTTTGGAAATGGGATCGTTGTGAATATCTTTCAGGTGATGACTGGATCATAAAAATGTGGTGCATATGCACCATGGAATATTATTCATCTATAAAAAATTAAATTTACAACTAAGTAGAAGGAAGTAGATATTATTATACAATACGAGATAACCCAGAACTAGAAAGACAAGTGCAATATGCTTTCTTTAAGGATGCCAGCTCTGAAACTTTAAATGACTGCATACAGCCTGATGTGACAGTAGGTACCAGGAAAGTAAACAGGAGCACAGTGTGGTAGAATGAGGGAGGGACAGGGGCACTAGAGAGGAGAATAGAATAATACAGTTGCTAGAAAGGGAGGAATAGAAACACACAGTATGTAGAATTCCCTGGGAGTATGGAAGGAGAGCAACACAAGGAGAGGGACAAAAGGTGGGATAAATAACACTGAAGTTGTTTGATAAGCCACAGGAAATTGAATTATTGTTTCTTTTTTTTTTGGCTATAATTTTGTTGTATTTTTTTTACATGTTTTGTCTTTTTCTTTAAAAAAACACTTTCTGTTTTCATTTTACATACCAATCCCAGTTCTAACTCATTCCCCTCTAGCTCTAATAATAGTCAATGGAGCCATGAAGTTTCTCAAGGGAGTCAAGGGTCAATCGTCATATCCAGTTAGAACACCAAGAAACCACAATAATGAGCACTAGGACAAGATACTTGGAAAGCTATGACAGTGGCCTTTATGTCCTGGAAGTGACCAACAGTCACAAAGCTGTACATAAAACCAGCTCAATGGGAGGGAACTCATGCCTGGCATTGTAAAATGGTCAACTACCCATAGCTGGTTAGGTCATGGAAACTAGAAAAGAACCTACCACTGCACTCTTGTACACAAGCCTAGTTTATAACTGTGTTCTAAATATCTGTCCTCATATACTCAGATAAGAGTCACTCTCACTCATCATCAAAAATGTTTCTTTTGCTGCAGATGAAGATCATTACAGACAGGCACAAGCAGCCAACTGCAGAGATCAACAGCACAGGCTGCCCACCAAACTCCCATTTAGTGCTTTTACTGCACACTCCCTACACCAGACAGAATCCCATCCTGGAGAAAGCGGGCGGCTGTGACTTCTTCCTCCTAACTGAGGAGCTGTGGAAACAGAGCTGCTGCGTGAGCGCTAGTTAGTTCGGTGCTGCTGTTTAACAGTATGAGCCAAGGTAGCACAGCTGCTGCCGGGGACGCTCACTGAAGCCTTGTGAAGAAACTATAAAAGGTGTCCCCTAGCCCAAGAGAAAAAACATGCTAGATGTGGAAACAAATGAAACATTTCCTCTTTTACTGGTTTCATGTCACAAATATTCTCTTCCATTATGAATGAAACTTTTTATAAAAGGGAAAAATCCATTACAAGCATTACAAAGCAGGGTTTTCTTTTTTTCTTTTTTATTTCGTTTTTTTTTTTAAAGAAAATTTGTAAAAGAAAATTGCTTTGTAGCTGAGACCATGAATGGCAAGTTGCAGCTGAGAATGAATTTTTAATACTTAGTTAAAAGTACTTGATAATAGAGAATTATTGTACAAGTGTTAACAAATCCTTAATTACATCCTTGTCTGGGACAAGTTCCACTACATTATCCCAGTGGTTCGGCACCTTAGAGATACATGTGTGCTTGACTTAATTACACCTCCAACATAATCAATACAGAAAAGACCGAAACAATTAGTGTCCATTGCACACTCTCAACGTTAGTCAGGGAGAAACTTGGAAACTGTTGTTCTTGATAAATCGGATAGGATGGGCTGCCTGTATCAAGGAGGTGTCCAATATGGCCCATACGGCACAGCACTACTCCCCCCCCCCCCCAAAAAAAAAGCACAGCAGTTATCACTGTGTGATTGCAGCTCATTCATGCCTGCTCTGCTGTTTCAGTGACTGGAAACCTAATCCAGAGTGCTCTCTTCAGAATGCTCAGTGAGAATGCTCACATGCTGAACCCTTCTAAGGCAACAAGAACTATTAACATGCACTAGAAATAGATTAAAATATTTCTGTATTCCCTTCCTAGAAAATTAGAAACTTGATGCACAGCGATTTGTTCCTTTACTAAATCCAACTAAGGCTTATTCGAACCCGGATTTTTATTGTTCTGTTGTTTTTGGGCGAAAAGCCACTTGTCTCAAACTTGCTCTTACCATATAAACAAATATAATTATTCAAATATTTAAATATGAATAAAATCTCATTAGATATCGGTAATGAAAATCATGGTCCCTTTTAAATGAAAATGTAAAAATGGGTGCCTATTTTAGAAACTGCCTGAAATGTGCCCTCTAAAATGTGATCTGAATTTACAACAGCCAGAGCTCACAGCAGGACAACTCTTCTCAGCTGAAGACATTTAGTTGTGGCTTGGGCTAGGGGCGGCAGAGTGTAAAGAGAATCGATGGCTCCCAGGCTTACAAGCAAGTAGCTATGTAATCCCAGGCAAAGCACTACCTCCAAAGAAAGTTTACTTCTCTGTAAATTGTACATATAGATAGTTCTGCTATTACTTCAGAAGAGTACAGGGTGCCTCAAAGAAGACATTTTAAAGGTAGTGGCATGGAACTGATCATTTCGCTTTGTGTCTTGGATTATTTATGCTGTGTTCTCCACTGTAGGCTCTGTCCCTCCTTCTAAAATTGTATCTGCTTATTATTTTTGTGTGTGTATGAGTGGGTTCTAGGGATTGAACCCAGGTCCACAGACTTAGAAGCAAGCTTCCCTTATGCTCTGAAAGATCTCACCAGCTTGTCTATGCCCTTATGCCTCTACAAGTGTTTCTTTAGGATCAGAAAAAGTGTTGAGTAACAAAATAGCAAATGGCTGGAATGGCTTTTTGAAAGTAAAATGTTGCATCATTGCACGTTCTGATTATGTTTTGTATTGGCATTGACAAGGTTTAGTCTTAAAATAGAAATCCCTCCATGGTGTAGATATTTCACTCAGAAGAATTTTGTATTAAGAATTGATGGGATCTAAAAAGAAGGAAACTGTGGGCTGCGTTTGACTCTGAATTTAATTCTATGACCAAGGCCAGTACAAATTTCTGACTTCTCCAAGGCATCTGTTAGTTAATTCAACTTCCCATCTTGCACTGGATGATCTGAGGTAAGTGACATAGACCTGTGCTTAAAATTTTACAAATAGAAAGTAGTTATTAGGTAGGATACATACCAAACAAAGCTCTGCTAGATTTGAAAAACTGCTTCACCAAAAATAAATAAATAAATAAATAAATAAATAAATAAATAAGTAAAAAAATGTTTCATCAGCTCTTCATTCTCAAATACTAGTCAATGAGAAGGGACAAGATGGGAAAGAAAACAAGTTTCATAAATTGCCTACTAAAGAACTAGCAAATACAAGATTTTTGTTCCTTGCACTTGTTCCCACCACGATGAACTTGCTTTCCCCTGATGTTTGTCTGGGTAGCTTCTTGGTACCACTCAGCCCTCACTTAATTGAACTTATTCATATATCTCCCACCATACCATGTTAATTTCTTTGCACCTATAAATTATTTAACCTGAAATCAGAGTATTCATGTACAGGATATTATCTCTTAATTGGAATGTGAGCACTATGGTGATATACTGCTACAGAGAAAGCATTCAGTAAATAATTGTTTGATAGATAAATAGATATATCACTTTGGAAATATGTGCAGTTCTCTACCATTAGATACATTTCATTTTGTATTTTCAGTTCTTCTCTTTTTCTTTTCTATAGTTAAAGTATTGATATTTTGAAAAGAAATCCATAAGTCGTTTGAGTCTATTAGGATTTTATCGCTGACACAGTCCGTGTTTTTATGAGAAGCAGGACCTGGAGAAGTGAATAATAGAATCAGTTCTTCCCTTTCAGCAAGAGAAGGTATCAAATCTGTAAACTCTAACACAAAATAGGGCAATATGAATGCAACCAGAGTGTGGCAACTAAGATCAGAAAGCAGGCTGATTAGGGAAATGACCAAAAGAACAAGAAGTATTCAAATGTATAATAGAAAAATACAAAGGTCCAACTGGATAGAACGGATTTGAATGATTTCTAATTTCTAAGTCAAAGAAAATTCCTAAGGAATAATAAAAAATGAACTACCCACTTACAAATAGAATTTCCTCCAAAAATCTCTAAAGCATTTATTAAGGAATCCCATAACACCTTTTGCTTTTCTATTAGTGAATATATTTTGATGAACTACAATGACTACCTTGACAGTTTCATTTCTCCCTTGTTTTTAAACTCTAAGTTATTAATGCCATTGGCATTACACTATTTTATACTCAGGGCCTAAGGAAGAAAAAAATGGGAGAAGAAAGTAGAAAAAAGGGTATGAAGGACCCCCTAAAAGAGGAAGAATAAAATTAAGTCAATTTCCCACCAATTCCACAGCATTGTGCTCCCCCTTACCAAGAAGAAGTAGGATGGGCACCCTCTGTTCTTCTGCCCACCACTTGAAAGTCTGGATATGGTTCATCAAGTGAATGTATTTGGCAGAATACACTATTAGTAGCACATCAAATGTATCATATTTTTAGTAACAAAAAGAAAGCCAGTTTCAACAGTTGTATTTATAGGTTATATCTTTTGCAGCCTTTAATTGAAGAAGCATTTCAAACATTTATCCAGATTTTAAAAGCATGTATTAGTCATTGATTTAATATACACCAATACATGTGTTCAATATTTAGGCAATTTACTATTTTTGTCTTAATTAAGGCTAGTCTTTTTAACTTGTAGCAGGCTGAATCACATCTGTGGCCACAGTCAGTATTTCAAATTCGAAACTCCATTTGTTTGAGTAGGAGTTCTATTTGTAAAAGCATTTCTTTGGTGAAGGCACAAGTATATATTTTGCCTTGATGGAAAGGATGCACCCATTCAATAGTCAAATCATAAGCTGAAGGTGGTATAACAGGCAAGATTTTAGTACATCTAGTATATGTGTGTACATACATACACACACTATATATAAATTTGCTTTGGGAGAATGTCATCCAGAGAAACTGAAATGTAAGTATACATATGCTGTAATGTAAGTAATTACACTATAAATGTAAGTAAAATACACTGTCTGTTATTTCTTTTTTTAAACATTTATTTATTTATTAAAGATTTCTGCCTCCTCCCCGCCACCTCCTCCCACTTCCCTCCCCCCACAATCAAGTCCCCTCCCTCGTCACCCCAAAGAGCAATCAGGGTTCCCTGTCCTGTGGGGAGTCCAAGGACCACCCACTTCCGTCCAGGTCTAGTAAGGTGAGCATCCAAACTGCCTAGGCTCCCACAAAGCCAGTACGTGCAGTAGGATGAAAAACCCATTGCCATTGTTCTTGAGTTCTCAGTAGTCCTCATTGTCCGCTATGTTCAGCGAGTCCGGTTTTATCCCATGTTTTTTCAGACCCGGGCCAGCTGGTCTTGGTGAGTTCCCAATAGAACATCCCCATTGTCTCAGTGTGTGGGTGCACCCCTCGCAGTCCTGGTTTCCTTGCTTGTGCTCTCTCTCCATCTGCTCCTGATTTGGACCTTGAGATTTCAGTCCGGTGCTCCAATGTGGGTCTCTGTCTCTGTCTCCTTTCATCGCCTGATGAAGGTTAATATTCAGGAGGGTGCCTATATGTTTTTCTTTGGGCTCTCCTTCGTATTTAGCTTCTCTAGGATCACTAATTATAGGCTCAATGTCCTTTATTTATGGCTAGAAACCAAATATGAGTGAGTACATCCCATGTTCCTCTTTTTGGGTCTGGCTTACCTCACTCAGGATAGTGTTTTCTATTTCCGTCCATTTGCATGCAAAATTCAAGAAGTCATTGTTTTTTACTGCTGAGTAGTACTCTAATATGTATATATTCCATACTTTCTTCATCCATTCTTTCACTGAAGGGTATCTAGGTTGTTTCCAGGTTCTGGCTATTACAAACAATGCTGCTATGAACATAGTAGAGCATATACTTTTGTTGTATGATAGGGCATCTCTTGGATATATTCCCAAGAGTGGTATTGCTGGGTCCAGGGGTAGGTTGATCCCGAATTTTCTGAGAAACCGCCACACTACTTTCCAAAGTGGTTGCACAAGTTTGCATTCCCACCAGGAACGGATGAATGTACCCCTTTCTCCACAACCTCTCCAGCAAAGGCTATCATTGGTGTTTTTTATTTTTGCCATTCTGACAGGTGTAAGATGGTATCTTAGCTTCCTTAGCGATCAGGGAAATGCAAATCAAGACAACTTTAAGATACCATCTTACAACTGTCTGTTATTTCTTTATCATGAAAGAGAATAGCATGAAACTGAGTTTCACTGTGAGGAGCAAAGTTCACCTCCACAGTGGTTTCTTGGAAATCACAGACTTGGGCAACTGTGTTTATAAATACAGGTATCTACCCAAGACTGTCTATCCAAATTATCAACAATTACACTAAGGAAAGTTGTCTCAGTTTAGAAGAATGTGTCCTTCAAGCGAAAATAACAAATAATACCCCAAAAAAACCAACCAAACAAACAAAAAAAACAAATAATATAAACAAATAAATATAGCCTACTGAGGATGCTACTACACTTACACTTAAGTAATATTCACTTTTAATTTAGAGTTATGTGAACCACTTTGAATGAGGCTCGCTGTCAAGAAAATAAAACATGTCACTTCTAAAGATCTTTCACAATACAACTGTGCACGCTATGGAGTGTGTGGACTGTCCTGTGTTCAGTCAAGAAAATATAACCCGCCTCCAGGACCTACACTAGAGTCACTGCTTCTTGATGAAATGCATTGATTTGGTGAACAGGTGTTTAGGAAATCTGTTTCTTCTCCTTTACAGAACTGGAAGGAAATATGACTTTATAGGCAGAAGTAGACACAGAATGTGTCTTCAGATCCCCTGATATTGAGCCCTATGTCCATCTTTCACTGCCTGAAAAGTCAGGAATCCTATTTCTCTTTCTGACCTTCAGTCTCTTTGTCATGACACAGATAATAAAGGTCACACTGGTATGACAAGTTTTATCAGTGTTCTGTGAGGATATAATTTAAGGTACTCTGTGCAAAATGCCACGTGAATGATTACTTTTTGTTATTTCCATAATTTAGAAAAACCCCTTGTTTACTTAGGATGTGTTAAATCTTCAGACTGAACCAAGGTGAGTGTTTTTGACAGGCTTCCCACCATGAAGTTATTACATGCACCCATACCTAAACAAAGTCACATCGCACAAACCCTGTACACTCAGTATTTTGCTTGACATTGACAAATCTCTGGCTGCCAGACTGTACAGAAGATGAATGCACTTGGAAAAAATAAGAAAAGAGTAACAGCAGCCTCACCATGGAGAGTGTCTACCAGGTCCCAGACACACTGGCTGGACACTCCCTATCTATGCAGAAAATGAAAGTCAAGAGTTCTGTGGAAAGAAAATTTAGTAGTTCAGTTTTCTCTAAGATAGGTCTTAATGCAATTTCCTTTACCTTTTCACAATAAATAGTGAAAAGTTGGTTCCACTGTCCCTGCTATCTCATACCAAGCCATAAAAACAGCCACAAAGTACTATTATCAGGCAAATTTTCTGTAAAGCCCACCCTTTTCCCCACATGCAGTTGTGTTCCATGTGTTGACAGTGTAAGAATACTTCTTCAATGATTTGAATGACTAACTCAAACTTTTAAAACTAGTTTATATGTCTCTAATCCCCTTATTACCACATAGGGGAAAAAATAAGTCTTTTTTTTTCCCCTCAGATAAATCTTGGAGTGTGTTTTCTCCCAGCAGATTTTGGAATTCTCCTAAAATAAATGTATGCAGAACCATGGGAGATGATTGGGATAGCTAGAAGACCCAAGTTGGCACCATTGAATGCCAACTAATACAAGTTTTTACGGAGCAAATATATTCTCTTCTGTTTTTGAAAATGAATCGCAGAAACTGAAATGTACTTCCTTTTTAGGCAATCTTTGTAACTCTAATGAATTTAGAAAAGAGGTCCAAAAAGGCAGAGCTGGCATCTGAGATGCTCCCACCTTCTGCATACACTCCTAGTTTGGAAATGTGTCTGCTTGACTATGTACTTCTTATTTGAACAGTGTTTGATGGTCATTTTTCTTAATTCCACACAAAAGCGATTAACCAACCATGGTGGCGGCACTGTCACTCGTAACCCTGCCTTCCACAGGTCTGAATCACTGTGGTGGTTTGAATGTAATTGGCCCCCATAATCTCATATGAGTGGCACCATTAGGAAGTTTGCCTTGTTGGAGTGGGTATGGCCTTGTTGGAGGAAGTGTGTTATTGTGGAGGTGGGCTTTGAGGTTTCCAATGCTAGGGTACCTGCCAGATTCTCAGTCAACTTCCTGTATTCTGAAAAATTAACTCTCGACTACCCCAGCACCATGTTTGCCTGCATACTGCCTTGTTCCTCGCCATGATGATAACTGAACTTCTCAAATTGTAAGCAGGCCACCCTAATTAAATGTTTTCTTTATAAGAGTTCCTGCAGTCATTGTGTCTCTTCACAGCAATAAGCACCTTAACTAATATAACCATCATGGTTAGACAATATTTTAAATGTGATTCTCAGAAATTGTCAGAAAGAAATAGAGTGGTAGCAAACTGTTACTATGATAAAACACCATGGAAAAAGAAAAAAGACTGAAATTAAGTAAGAGTATATATTGTTTTTATGAGAACAGAAGTAGCTGGCAATAATGTGTAAAATGCTAATATGTGTTTGAGCACTTCTAACATTGTAATCTTGGGTCTGGGCAGTTGTACATAACTCATTACTGTTTTTTTTTATTTTATTGAGCTATACACTTTTCTCTACTCCCCTCTCTGCCTCCCCCTCCTCTTCACCCTTCTCCCATAGTCACCATGCTCCCAGTGTACTCATGAAATCTTTTCTTTAAGATTTTGTGTTTTACTGCTTCCCATGTAGGTTAGATCCATGTATGTCTCTGATTTTTAACATCTGGGTATTTCATAGTAGTGATCTAATTTTAGATTTCAAGTGTAAACTGACTCTCCTATGCATATGAAAAATGGGGAAAATCTTCTAGATGTTGACAAGAACTCACAGTGTGTTGGTGTCCTCTTGTGTGTGCCCTAGTTGTATTTTCTTGTGTATGCCCTCATTGTGTCTTCTTGTGTGTATCTTTGTTGTGTCTTCTTGTATGTGTCCTTGTTGTGTCTTCTTGTGTGTGTCCTTGTTGTGTCTTCTTGTATGTGTCCTCATTGTGTCTTCTTGTGTGTGTCTTTGTTGTGTCTTCTGTATGTCTTCATTTTGTTTTGTTGTGTATTTCCCCATTGTGTCTTCTTATGTATGTCTTCATTGTGTCTTCTTGTGCATTTCCCCGTTGTGTCTTTTTGTGTATGTCCCCATTGTGTCTTCTTTTATGTGTCCTCATTATGTCTTCTTGTGTAGTCTTCATTGTGTTTTCTTGTGTGTGTTCTTGTTGTGTCTTCTTGTGTATGTCCTTGAAGCTAATACTTTGGGTTTGAACTTTTGTTGTTTTTTTTTTTACTAGAAATGTATTCATAGTAAAAACTGGTATAAAACTAACTGCAAACCTAATCCTTTCTTTATAGATAATAGAAACATCATAGTTAGTATCTTAGTTATTGTCATATTGCTGCAAAGAAATATGACCAAGACAACTTACAAAAGAAAACATTTAATCCGGAGCCTTGCTTACAGTTTCAGACAGTGGATGCACCAACATTGACTATGCAGGGAGCATGGAAGCAAATAAACAGCATGGTACCGGATCAACAGCTAAGAGCTTTTTGGAAAGCTGGAGGAAGGGAGAGAGAGAGAGAGAGAGAGAGAGAGAGAGAGAGAGAGAGAGAGAGAGAGAGAGAGAGAGAAACCCGGAATGACAATGGGCTTTTGAAACCTCAAGGCACTAATCCAGTGACACACCTCCTCCAAAAAGACCACATGTCTTACTCCTCCCAAAGAGTTTACCATCTTCTTCTAACCAAGCATTCAAAGATATTAGCCTGGGGATGGGGTGGGGTACTCTCATTCAAGCCACCATATCTACATTTACCTTCAAAGATGCTACCTTAAGTGGATATTCTCTTGGCAGTTAAATAATCTAGAAATTGGGTTAAGTAGTAAAGTCAATTCAAAAGGCAAACTGTACTCACAGGAACTTCTAAAAATGTTTATGCTGTGGGCCTAAAAGATGGCCTGGCTGTGCTTGCTGCTTTCCCTGAGGATCTAAGCTCCGTTCCCAGCACTCACAACCTCCTGCAAATTCAGATCCAGGGACCAAAATAGACCACTTGTCTTTCACAGGACCACACACACACATGCTTATACACACAGACAAATATTAAAAGATGTAGTAAAATCTTTAAAACATGCATTTATGTATTTGTCTGCAGATTGAGCCATATGTCGACTGATGACTGTATTATGCACACTTTGTATCTCATGTGGTCCTACATTAGCATCAAAGATGGAGAAAAGAAGTGAATTTTTATACATACCATTTTTTTTCGTAAAAATATTTGTGTTTAAGTGAATGGTTTTAAGGATTATTGTGAATATCAGTAAAAGGGAAAAAAAATTGAAGCCAGGACAAAATAAAGGTTTCTTTAGAGATGGTGCAATAATTAATTTTATAATCCAGGCCTCGCTTTTCACTCTAGACTGTTTCAACTTCCTGATCATTCTGTTTCTAACAACGATAGTGGCTTTCATGCATTCTTCTCTGCTGTGGACTTATAGTCAGGCAGGATACTGCTTACCAGAATTTCCAGGCTTAGAATCCATATGTAAGCATAGCCTCATACTATTTGCTTATTAGACTGGTAAAATCTGGCCTCCCAAATGTGAAGAAACACTGGGAAAAAAACATGAAGAAAAATGTATAATCAAGTCCATTTATGGGAGAAGATATAGAAGGCATTCTTGTCTAAGTACAGAATCTAAGATAAATATTGTACTCGAGCTCAACTCAAATAAAATTCCACTGAAAGGAATAAAGTGTTCTCTACCCCATTCTTTCCCTTAAAAAAGAAAAAAATAAAATCATATATTTGGACCTTTCTAAATCTATGGTTATCAACTAAAAAGATGCACTCAAATAAGAAGCAGGGCAAAGTACTTTGTTTTATATGTAATTCAGTTACTGCAAATGAACCCAAGCCATAAATTGTCTTACTGAAGTAAAACCTAGAGTAAGCTTAAATTTGTCATTATAACAAAAGTTCCCCTTGTATGCATCTTAGCATGTCTTCTCCTGGCTTGGAGATAAGGTAGATTAGACATTCAGAATCCAATGGGCACAGAGTCAAAGTCTAGGTGGCTGTGTCTCTCAGAGGATCAAAGATTTGTAAATATTCTCCTAAGTAGGTAAGTGGGAAAGTGGCTTGATGTTTCCCAAGATTTACAAAAAGGTGCTCATTCATGTAAAGTTCCATTTCACAAAGAAGCGAACTGAAAAGAAAAGAAGTAGAATTTAAATGAATTTAGGTACTCTGGGCAATTAACCTTATGAATCAAGGGGGATTATTTTTTCATAATCGTCTTGCTAGTTATTGTTTAGAATGTAAGACTGAGATAAATTTAAAAGACTTGGAAAGTGATACATTTATAAGTTCTAGCTTTGTCAGTATTTCTGAAGAAGGATTAGGGAATGACAACCACCCAGCCCCCACCCTGGTAAAATAAGAAAGGGTATTCTTAGGTAAGATATTCCGTAATTTTCGAACTTTTATGACTGTGTACTCTACTTAACATTTTCATATGCTTCCTTAACCAGCAAATGATGTGGTAAAATTGTGGGTAACGGCAGCATGAAGAACAGAACCATTTTAATTTCTCCCATCTGGCACATTAGCATTAATAAAAGATGTTTAAAAGGAGAAGCCTTGAAAAGATTTCACCTCTTGATTTAACAAGATAATAAGGAAATCTTGCAATCTGCCACTCAATATAATCAATAAGAATAAGAGCGAGTAGTGTGGTGATCACTGATATTAACCCTGAGGACAATTTTTAAAACCCTGCTGATTATAATACTATGTGTTAATACTAAGATAAATCTGTTGCTGTTACTTTCTATACAAATTTAGTAACAATATTTCCATTTGTAGGACCATGTTCTACATATATTGAAAGAAACAAAACTGAGAAAACACTATCATTTACTTTCTGAACGGACCATAGTTCATAGTTAATCTCATTTTATTTACTTTGATATTACTATTGAATATTTACATGGTTAATTTAGACTAATGTTGATTGTATGCAACGGTGTGTGTGTGTGTGACTATTTCATTCGACTGTGCTGTCAACAAACTCTCACCCTCCTTGTTAACAGCTCATTAGTATCTTCCTATGAATCCTGAGTTTTTGATGGAGTGTGGGAATATTTTGCTTATCCTGGAAGTTTCTCAATTAAAATGGGCTAAAGGAATCATAAACTTCTTAACTGGAAAATTACTTGGATAGTTTTTCCAAGATTTTATGGCTTTATTGGTTAAGCTTTTTCACCACAACTAAAGTTCAACAGAATAGCATAGCTGAATGTTATGCAGAGTAATAAAATAAAGAATTTATAAAGGAAATTAAGAAAAATATATCTCATTTAAATTTCTTGCCAATCCTTGATTTTCATCAAAACACTGACATGACAGTATTAGATTAGGAATTAGTCTGGGAATAAAAAATAATCATAAATATTCTGATTTCTAAAAAAAATAAAAAAGGCCATTGATCGTATCTACTTATTTTGATAGGAAAAATACATAGCACTAGGAGAACTGCTTTATTCACAAAATTTATAGTCATATTATTTATTAATTTAAGCAAATAAAAAGTTCTGTTTTATTTTTGTTATAAAAAATTATTTGGATGTATGTAGGTTATAACTTTGAACCAAGAAGTAGTATGTCTTTTAATATTGCTATGACAGTATGAAGTATCTATAGGATAAATAATTTGCATAAACAAGGTATCAATTAGCTTATAGTAGGTGCAGGGAAATTTTCAGATCTCAAGCAGGTACTGCACAAACCTCAACATTGGTATTAGTAGACATACATAAACCTGTAACAGTAAGAAGACACTTGCATCATTGCTGTAACAGTTGTTGCTGTGTATCTCTTTTCTGAAAGTGAGTTCAACTCTGCCTACTTTAGAGTCCAAAGCAGCAAAAGGTGTGCAAAACTGAGTAAAAACAATTAGAATCCTGTGTATTATGAACTGAATGAACCCAAAGGAATCATGATAAACCCATAGTAACAATAATATGTATTTAATTTTATATATTTTAATCAGAAATGTCAGGTCAAAGGCTAAAACTTCAACAAAACCCTACTGTGTATTTTAACTATAGAATACACAATGTACTTACATCAATGAAAAACAGTACAAAATAAACATCTAAGTTTTCACTCTCAATATGTGGAAAGAGAGATAAGATCTTTCTTGGTATATAGAAAAGTTTACCATTTCTTGTATTCCTTGTTTAGTATTACTTCTAGTGATCCCAAAATTAAGTGTGCTTCTTTAGTTCTTCAAAATTCTAAAACAATAAAAACAACAACAATAACAAAACAGAGAATGTTTAAAGCTGGGTTTCCCAGACATATACACTGAATCACATGTATGAACAGTTTTGTTTCCAATAAAAAGAGTTTATCTTCAATTTGAACCATTTTTTTCATTTTACCAATGATTGACAATTTAATAGCATATTATTACCACTTTATTTTGAAAATAATTGCATTATCTTAAAGCTATGGAATAAAATTGAGTAAAGAGCATTAGTTAATTTACATGATGATCAAGGTGGTAAGATGATAAATCAGCTGGGAAAGATTTCAGGGAAACATCACCCTTCATAATAGAAACAAATGGCATATAATATCTTGTAGTAATTCTAACTAAACAAATGGAAGACCTGTATGACAAGAACTTTAAATCTTTGGAGAAAGAAATTGAAGAAGACACGAGGAAATGGAAAGATCTCCCATGCTCCTGGGTAGGTAGCATTAACATAGTAAAAATGGCAATCTTACCAGAAGCTATCTACAGATTCAATGCCATACCCAGCAAAATTCTTCACAGACCTAGAAAGAACAATCTCAACTTCATATGGAAGGGCAAAAAAACCAGGATAGCCAAAACAATCCTGTACAATAAAGGAACATCTGGAGCAATCACAGTCCCTGACTTCAACCTCTACTACAGAGCTACAGTACTGAAAATATCCTGGCATTGGCATAAAGTCAGACAGGAGGACGAATGGAACCGAATTGAAGACCCAGATATCTACAAACAACTGACTTTTGACAAAGAAACAAAAGGTATAAAATGAAAGAAAGCATCTTCAACAATTGGTGCTGACATAACTGGATATCAACATGATTTGGAGAAGAATGAAAATAAATCTATATCTATTGCCATGTACAAAACTCAAGTCCAAATGGATCAAAAACCTCAACATAAAGCCAATCACACTGAACCTCATAGAAGAGAAAGTGGAAAGTACACTTGAATGCATTGACACAGGAGACCACTTCCTAAATATAACCCTAGTAGCACAGACACTAAGAGAAACAATTAATAAATAGGGCCTCCTGAAACTGAGAAGCTTCTGTAAAGCAAAGGACATGGTCAACAAGACAAAACGACAGCCTACAAAGTGGGAAAGATCTTTATTAACCACACATCGGACAGGGGGCTAATCTCCAAAATATATAAAGAACTCAAGAAATTGTTGATCAAAAGAACAAATAATCCAATAAAAAATGGGGTACAGACCTAAACATAGAACCCTCAACAGAGGAATCTAAAATAGCTGAAAGACAAATAAGGAAATGCTCCACATTCTTAGTCATCAGAGAAACACAAATCAAAACAACTCTGAGATTCCATCTTACACCTAAGAACGGCCAAGATCAAAAAAACTGATGACAACTTATGCTGGAGAAATGGGGAAAAGGGAATACTTCTGCATTGCTGGTGGGAATGTAAATTGGTACAGCCTCTTTGGATGTCAGTTTGGTGATTTCTCAAAAAAAAAAAATTAGGAAACAAGCTTTCTCAAGACCAAGCAATACCACTTTTGGGTATATACCCAAAAGATGCTCAATCATACCACAAGACATGAGTTCGCCTTTTTTCAAAGGAGTGCTATTTGTAATACCCAGAACCTGGAAACAACCTAAATGCCCTGGGGCTGAAGAATGAATAAGAAAAATGTGGTATATTTACACAATGGAGTACTACACAGCAGAAAAAAATCAATGACATCTTGAAATTTGAGGGCAAATGTATGGATCTAGAAAACATCATATTGAGTGAGGTAACCCAGACCCAGAGAGACAAATATTATATGTACTCACTCAAAAGTGGCTTTTAGACATAAAGCAAAGAAAAACCAGTCTACAATTCACAATCCCAGAGAACCTAGACAAAAATGAGGACCCTAAGGGAGATATACATGGATCTAATGTACATGGGAAGTAGAAAAAAAAAAACAGATCTCCTAAGTAAATTAGAAGCATGGGGACCATGAGAGAGGGAAGAAGGGGAGGGAAACAGAAAAATATATAACTCAGTAAAAACAATGAAATAAAATAAAAAGATCAGAGTGGTAAACATTCACCAATCTATGTTTCAAAAGATATAAACAGTGGAGAGAAACCTTTTAGTAATTACATGGCAATACGATGTAACAGAAGTGTAAACTTCTATGCTTGGAAAGTAAGGTATACTTGATTTAAATCTTTCCCAAAAGTGTTGTAAGTGACTCTGATGAGAAATCATTATTTAAGAATATATTCTCAGAGCAAAGTTTCCTGATAATTTGGCAATTGTTTGATGGTGAATTTTCCAAGACATATAAACAACATTAATATACTTTTCCAGTGGGTTATAACGGAAAGGTAAGTTCTTCACAAAAATGGAGCATATTTGTGCTGGTCACATTCCTAAATGTTGAGCAGTCATCCTGATGAGCTCAGTGCTTCCTTTACTGCTTTCTCAGTGTGGATGGCTCATTTAACAACCCCTTACCACTATTGCAAAAGCGATTTAAGCAAATTCTACACTGGCAAGCAATGTCAGTTTGCTTAAAAGCATATACATATTTCTGTATATGTGTGTATTTTTGTATGTGCATGTATATTAGTGTCTTTCTAGCAGTTATTGGTCCCAAATACATCAGCATAATATAGACACAAGTCTAACACATAATCTCAAAAGGTAAAAGCATTAAAAAAATAAACTTGATTTAATTTTTGTTTTTAAAAAGTTACTTTCTTTTCAATTTTTCCAAGCAAGTATCTCGTGTTTCTTATCAATTTGGTCTCTATACTTCTCACACTTTCCACGACTCCATCTCCTCCTCCCTTCTATTTTCATTTGTCTTTTTTTTGCCCCACCCTCGAGAGTTTTATCTCTTCCTTTATTTCCTGTGTGTGTGTGTGTGTGTGTGTGTGTGTGTGTGAGTGAGTGAGTGAGTGAGTGAGTGTGTGTGTTTCTACAATGTAAGAACTGAGTATGGGAGAAAAAAAATATATTTGTTTTTCTGACATTGACCAAATTCCCTTTCTATGGTTATCTCCAGTCGCATTAATTTCTTTAACAAACATCCAGACTTTGTTCTTCTTTATATCTGAAAAATAATTTCGAACTTGCTTTTTAAACTCCAAAATAAAAAGGAATGAAGTATTCTTGCACAATTAGCTGACTCAGAACAGAAGTAAGGGAAATTCAAGACAATCCCAAAACTTTGTGTGGAAGAACAGAAATGATTTAAATGTTTGTAAAGAACAGGGAGGGGGAAGAGAGAAAGAGCCTCCAAAGTCAAAACAGGAAAATTTGAACAGAAGGTAAATAGAGGCAACAAAAAATGAGAGTACTAAATTACACTAAAAGTTCAAAATACATTTTTGTGCCCATCAAGATTGCAGGTACATGATTAAATATTGAAATAAACAAATGCTTCAAGAAGATTTCACATTAGTATAACAGATTGCTTTCCCCAATAGTTGAAACCAACATGGCTCCTCCAAGCACAAATTAGAGTTAGTGACTGCTGAGGAGCAGAGGATGATGGGAAAAATAGTAAGTTACACAATCGAGGAACAGTCCTCCTTAATGAAGGATAAAAACTGGCATCACTGGTGGGTACCATGTACCCAGTGCGCTTCAGTTCTGGAGGAACTGAGCTTCCAGAGCAAGCTAGATAGTGAAGAATAAGGACAGACAGGTAAATTGCTACAGTTGAGAGGAAACTGGGAAACAAGATACATGCGTGTAAACTGACCATCAAATGTTAGCTTAAAAGATTGTTAAAGGTGACTAATAAAGAATTCAGTTAATAATAATAAACAAATTGTGGTTTATTTTTGGTTTAGGAAATTAATTGTGGTTATGTAAGTATGAGAACTAAAGTTCGGATGTCTGGAACACACAAAAACGGCAGGTGGAAGTCGTGGCTTTCTTGTAATTCCGGCATTCAGGGAGGCAGAGAAAGGTGATCCCTGAAGCTGTATGACTACTGAAACTGGGCAAATATGCATTTACAACTGGGTTTTTTATTAGCAACCTCAACATATATGGTAGAGAATAATAAAGGAAGACGCAAACATCAACCTGGCTTTCACACACACATGCACATTCACTAACACACCTGCAGAAAACATATATATGCGTGCATATCATGTATACATATGCATGGAAAAATAATTTGAGAAGCTACCCCAAAAATTAACCATTAGAAATAATCAAGTGAATTTCAAGAAAATATTAAGATCATTCATTCATTTACAGAAAAGTTTGTCGCCTCAATAAATGATGTATAATTTCAGATTCTAAATTGTTGCCTCACACTATGTATAAGAGAAAGACAAAACCTGAAACAAAAGACTAAATACAAGAGATAAAAACCCCAGCACTCGGGAGGCAGAGGCAAACTCTGTGAGTTTGAGGCCAGCCTGGTCTACAAGAGCTACAGAGAAACCCTGTCTCGAAAATTAAAACACACACACACACACACACACACACACACACACACACACAACTCTCAGAAGACATAAGGAAAAACCTTCAGGATGTTGAACTTGACAATGTTTTCTTGAAAATGACAGCAAAATGTGAGCAGCAAAAAACCACAATAAATTCAATTTCATCAAAATAAAAATATTTGGTGCATCAAGCGACATTGTCATTGTAATTGAAAAAAAAACATGAAAAGAGAGATAATTGCATAATGAATAAGAGAAATAACTCTATAATATAAATGGTGACAAAAGTCTGCAGTGGACATTTTTCCCAATAAGATAAGCAAATAGATGATGAACACATTAAAGTATGCTCAATGCATTAGCTTAGCAAACAGTTCAAAAGTTGCCAATAGTTTTTCAGGATGTAGAGAAATTGGAATCTTTGTGTGTTACTGGCAAGAATACAACACAGTATAGCACACTGATTTCCAAAACACCTAACACAATATCTTTATATTTCAATCGTACTTCTTGTCATCTACCTAAAAGAAATGAAAACAGAGACCAAATTGGATGTTTCTACATTTGTGAACAAATTACCTGTATCCACATAAACCTGTTGTTACTCCTGCTTTTTTTGTTTTTGGCTATCTTAGAACTCACTCCTGTAGACCAGGCTGGCCTCAAACTCACAGAGATGTGCCTGGCTCTGCCTCCCAAGTGCTGGGATTAAAGGCGTGCGCCACCACCTCCCAGCCCTGCTTTTTATTTTTGTAGCGATGAGGCGAGTGGGCAGGCCTGCTTTTCATCGCACCCTTCTCCCGCATGGTTAGCTTTACACCCAAAATAACAACACACAAATTGTATTCTTTGAAACACGGCCTGGCCCATTAGTTTCAGCCTCTTACTGGCTAACTCTCACATCTTGATTAACCCATTTCTATTAATGTGTGTAGCACCACGAGGTGGTGGCTTACCGAGAAGATTCTAACCTGTGTCCATCTTGGAGAGGAGAGCTATCGCATCTGACCAACTATCCTTTTCTTTCTCCCAGTATTCTATTCTGTCTACTCCACCTATATAAATCCTGCCCTATCAAAAAGCCAAGGCAGTTTCTTTGTTAACCAATGAGAGTAACACATAGACCCTCCTCCATCATATTTTCAAGTATATCTTTTCCTCACCTTCAAGATCCGTTTTTAAAAAGCTACCAAAATTTCATTTGAGGTCTCATTTTTCTATAATGACACCTTTCTGCCTGTCAGCTCTAGCACATAGTTATCAGTGAACATGTTCTTAAGTATTACAGTAAGGTTCTCTTTCACATCAACTGTGTGTAGCCGGTTAGTTACCTTCTCTCTGACTGAAAAAACTTCAAATGTAACCATTTTAACTATTCTCAAAACAAGCATAATGGCAAATTTCAAAGTTCAACTGAAACAATCAGATTGACACAAAAATATGTTCTCACATGTTTGTCAAATTCATTACACTACAAGTAACTTCTTTTTTAATCCAAAAAGCAATTATAATGTTTGAAATGCAATCTGCAATTTATTACTAAGTTATCAATTAATGCTAAGAATATTTCACATTTGACAATGTTTAAGTTACACATAAGTCCAAAAAAGGAAAAAATGAAAAGTATACATGTGGTTAATGCACTGAGTTAAAGATTTACAATTAAAATTAGACCAGGCTTTAAATACTTAAGCATTTAATTGTAATTTATAATACAATATAATTCTGAAACAGGTTATAAGGATTCTATTATAGAAAATACATTAATGATACATACCTAAATAATGACAACTATTGCCATTCAAATTCTAGTTTTATTTAAATTTTTATTTTTTTTAAAAGAAAGGATTGCTCTTGACTCAGAGACATAATCTCTTAAAACATACCATGTGTGTGTTTCGCACATGCAAAAGAGCAGCCTTAATTGGGCTTACTCTATTGTTTGGCTTCTTCGTTGCTGTTTTCTGTATTCTGCCCTGTTCACTATACTTGGTGGAGGTCAGAGATCATGTTTCGGGAAGAAGGCCTGGATGGCCTGGTGTGAGTCCTACTAAACAGTGAACGAGAACCATCACAGTGTGTTTTCCATTCTATGTAGGAAGTGATACAAACTGTCTTAGCTCTTGCTCATAGGATCAATACTCATAAGATATGGTTTTCTAATTTACTGAACAGAGAGCTTATAAAGTATGACGTGAAAAGAAACAGGGAATAGAATCATTGCTTATGATTTATTTTGGTTCAATGACCCAATATCTTTTTAAGTGGGTACCATAAGCCAAAAATAATGGTTGTTTTTTGTTGTAATGAAAGTGCTAATAATGCACTATTTAAAGATTGGTCAAGCATGTAGACAGAGAATTCTTAGAGAAGTCTAAGGCTGAGGTGCCACAGGAATTCCAAACCTTATCTTATTCTGAAGACCCAAGTTTCTGGTTCAGGTGCACCAGGAGATTTGAAGTCTTGTTTGATGAATAAAGATGATGCAAAGCACATCAAGTTCATCAGCTTCTGACTTGATAGCCATCATTCTTTTCTCCTAATCCTTGAATTTCATCCTATTATTTTTATTTAAACATAAATGATTCCATTTACTATCAGGCAATTTATTCAACTTGACTTCATGCACAGTTGTGCTTACAACTTGTTTCTTCTTCTCCCTCCCCTGCTTTTATCATCTATACTATAGACCCGAGAAGAGTTCACTTGTCAGAACCATCTTCCCATATGATTACTGCTATAACTCATTCCTATCAACTATGCCTATGAGAAAGAGTAAAGAAATAAAAATGCAAAATGATTCCATTGAAGAGATTACAACTCTTCAATGTTTGTTGTTAGACTCTAATTAAATAGCTATAATCATTTGGGTATAGCGTTTGTTAACAACACATTTTTTAATCATCTATTTTTTGCCTATGACTTTCATATATTTTGCACTATGCCTGTCCTCAAGGATAACTGAGCTATGCATTAGTCATGAATTTTTAAATACCTTGAGAGGTATTTAAATACCTCACAAGTTTTAGTAAGAAACTGTCTTGACTTTTGTTAGGACTCAAAGAATATTAAGTAGCCACTTCAATTCTCATGCTTAAATGCATTCGAGTACAGCCTTAATCTCTGCTTCCTTTCCCTGTCAAAGCATTTTTTATCTCTTATGCCCTCGTTTTCTGGCCTGTCTCAAAACTTTGAAACCCTTCTCAACTTCTACCTATATCTTCTTACTGTCTTTAAAATACATAAACATATAGACACACAGAATCACACACTCAGAGAGATAAACACATACATACACAAAGAAACATACAAAGAGAAATAAACACACACAAAGGAAACGCATACACATCTACACAGAGAAATGCTCACACATACACACAAGAGAGAAACATATGCAAAGAGAAACACAAACACACACACAAAGAAAAAAACACACACATATACACCTACACAGAGAAATGCTCACCCATACTCACACAGAGAAACATACACAGAGAGAAACACAAACAAGGAAACACACATTCCCACCTACACAGAGAAATGCATACACATACGCACACAGAGAGAAATGCATACACATACGCACACAGAGAGAAATACACACACATGCACACACATACACACAGAGAGAAAAATACAGAGAGAGAGAAACACACACACACACACAGAGAGAGAGAGAAATATACACCCACATTCACAAATCTGCACACACAGAAAAATACACACACACTTGAACAAGCAGATTGGTGGTATTACACTTTTGTGCTTTCCAATCTGAAGCATTTTAGAATCCTCATTCTATAGCCATTTTGTATGCTGTTAATTGAATCCTTTCCAGCTTCCAGAAAGGCCAACAGTCACTCCACATCCTTGCCGTCTCCCTCATCCCCTGCCTCTCTTCACATCTCCAGTCTCCAGTAACAAACAGGACTATAGGCTACCAAGAGTAGAGTCCTTCCCACAGCATCTCCTGCCTTCTCAAAGGTTCCTCATCTCCTCAAGCTTCCATGTGTGAACTTATCTATACCAGCACTCTCCTTCCTTCCTTTCCTCAGGTCCTTTATAACGAAATGCTGAGCTGAGCCTCAGCCTACTTCATGGTTTGAATTCCTTTTCACGAACTGTTATTTGTATTTTTCACAGCAACTCTCTAAAATATTTACCCATGATGTCTGCCTTCTGCCCACCACTGCTCAGTCCAATCATTCCATTGCTTGGGTTTCATTGAGACAACGGCAAGTATCATCTAAAATAATTGCTTGTCCTCACTGTCATTCCATATGCATACTCTCACACAAACCTGCCTGTGTTGGTTTATCATCTTCTTCAATTATATTTAGCCTCAGAGAAAGATGAAGTTTCTCCTCCTTAAGTTGAATGTCTTTCCAAAATGAAAGGGAATCATCTTTTCCCTGAATACTGAAATGGTTTCTCTGTCTCCTTTCCTTCCCACTCAAATAGTTGAAGATAACCCATACATCATTATCATTTCACAAAAATAACCGTAAGAACTTTTCATATGAATTCTTGTTTTCAAACTATTGTCATATTTCCATTGTTACATAACAAATTTCTATAGCCATATTTGGACATCATTTTCCTGTACTTATTCAATCTATCATTTTCTTTAGTTTTTATCACAACTTGGTACTTTTGGATATAGCCAAAATGAACAATTCAATAGCTCTCTCTTATTTGAGGTTTATTTTTTCAAGGTTTCAACTACATCTGAACAATTTGGTCCATACCTATTAAATAGAAAAATTCTATTAATAAATCATTCACTAGTTTTAAATTGCATATCATCCTACATAAGTGTGAAGTGATTTCTCATAGTCAGAGTCCATCTTATATTGAATGTGAATCATTACTTTTGCCATAGTATCACATTCTATGCAGTATTGGTATGGTTCTTCTGGTTAGTGTTTTGTCAATTTAATGGAAGCTAGAGTCATCCACAAAAAAGGAAACCTAAGTTAGGAAAATGTTTCCATAGATTGATCTGTAGGCAAGTCTGTGCAGGCATTTTTTTTTTTGATTAGTGATTGATGTGGGAGGGCCTTGCCCAACATACGTATTATCACCACATCTGGGTAGTTGGTCCTGAGCTATAAAAATGCAGGCCAAGCAAGCCATGGTGACCACTATAGATAGTATTCTTTCATGGCTTTTGCTTCAAATTCTGTTCCCAGATTCCTTCTTTGGAGGAGGTCCTGCTCTGAGTTCCCTTCAAGATAGACTACAATGGAAGCTGATATAAACCCTTCTTCATCAAGTTTCCTTTGGGTATGATGTTTATCAGAGCAATGGAAACCCAATCAAGACAGAAATTGATTCCAGGTTCACAGGATCCTGTTGTAACAGACCTGACCAAGTTGTTTTGGGGAACACTGTGAAGGATTTTGTAACTTTTGTCTGGAAAAGCCTTTGAGTGTTCAGAGTTTAATGAACTGTTGCAAAAACTTGAAAGATCATGCTGAGACCAGTGCAGACAATGGAGATTTGACTTGTGAAGTTTCAGAAGGAAAAAAAAAAAGACTTACTCAGCCAATCAAGTGATATTTTTATTTAAGACTATGTGGTTCTGTTTAGCTTGGGCCGAAGAATCAATTGTAATTAAGAAGAGTTGATGTGAAATCTTCTGAGAAGTTTTTTTTTTCAGCTTCATAACAGAAGCTGTGGTTAAGTAAAAGGTCATCTTAGGTGTGCAGTCCAATTTAGTTATATGTGATAGTTGCACAGGTGGTGATGGTTTTGAAGGCAAGAAGGGGTCACAGAGAACTGCTTAGCTTGTGTAGCTGGCTTGGAGTCCCAGAAGAAAGACTGACGAAGGTCATTGGTAAGCATGCAGCCTCAGCTGTAGTGGAGACCACAGCATACTGGAGATACCAATGCCATGAGACAACCATGTGGGAGAACAGTGTATGTGGAACAAGACTCAAATGTTGAATATTTTAAAGACAATGAAAATATTTTAGAGTATTTGAATTTTTAAAGACTGGTATTTTTAAAAGTTGGAATGTTTTATATTGTGATGTGTTGATATCAATTTGAGTCCTTGGCAATAAACAAGAAAAGGAGAGCGTATTGTTCAATAATAAAGTTTGGTTGCTTCAGGTTGACAAGCAGTCAATTTTATTAGTAAGGTTTTTGTCAACTTGATAGAAACTAGAGTCTTCTGGAAAGGGGAAATGAAAAATGAGAAATTGACTCTAGTAATTGGCCATTAATATTTATTGAGTAATGGCCAAGCAAACTGTGGGCAATGCCACCTCTCGGCAATTTATTCTGAGTTGTTTTAAAAGAACAAAGGGGAAAAAAACAGACTTATCTAGGCATGGGGAACAATCCAGTAACATTCCTCTAAGGCATATAATTAAAGTTCTATCTCCCTATTCCTGCATTGAATTCGTGCCCTTACTTCTTTTCATGATGAACTACAATGTGAAATAGACCCCTTCTCCAAGTTGATTTGGTCATGATGTTCATCACAGCAGAAGAAACCAAGTAAATTACTGGCCATCACTTGGAAATCATCTGAGTCACCAGATCATCTATCACAGTATAACAGTACTCGTGTTCAACTGACTTCATCTGTGTTCCCAGAGTACAGAAGTATTGATGTAGATACCAAAGATAGCCTGCAGAGTACTCTATTTAAGTAAGCATGAAAACAGTTTAGGCTAAATAAGGAAAGGAACAACAGGTAACAGGATTACTAAAGGTTAGAGTTGCTCTGGTTGATCTATTACTGTGCCTAATGTAGAAATTAAATACCATCACAGGTATGTATGAATAAGGAAAATATCTACATAAAATGTTAAGTATTGTCTGGAGTTCAGGTATTCCCAGGAGACCTGAACCTATCTCTTACAAATAAAGAAAAATGTCACGTGATTCTTTCTCACAAGTCCTTATCTTTACTGTCATCATTACAATTTGTTTTGGCTCTACCTCTATTTATGATCCCATTTTTCTTTTCTTTTTTGTTACTTCTAATTTACCTGCCTATTAAACGTGTATTGGAATCTCACAGAATCTGATCCTTGTTTTAGTCTTTGAAGGGAAGAATTCTGGTATCAATATTTCAGAGTTATTCTTATGTATAACTTGTTTACCTCTACTTTTAAAGTCAAGAACATTTTTTAACATTTCTTTAAAGGTGGTCACTGAATATTACTTTCAACGATCCTTCTGTCTGCCAAGTGAGTGCAATAATATGGTTTGCTCTAAATATTCCACAAACAAAGATGAGGATGGAAGCATCAAATGTTCAGGCACTAATCTTTTAGTACCCTTGGTAGTCTTGACAAGCCTCACTACTTGATAATGATTTGAAACCCGCTATCTAGCTTTATCTTGCTTTGGCAAACATGGGTACCTCTAGGACATGTTTATAGATACATCCTACTGTCTAAAACCTACAATCCTTATCTTAGAAGATAAGTAGAGGTGGTCTGGATATTTCTTGGATAGGCGATTCCCTAATGTTTCCACTATAGAGGAGGATTTTCTCCTTTCAGTTAATCCTCCTAGATTAACTAGGAATATTCTCACAGAAGCACCGAGAAGTGTGGCTCTTAGTTGATCCCAGATTTCCTAAAGTTAAAAATTAAGGTAACTATACCATTTTACTGTGTTATATGCTCCCTTCTTCAGAGCACCTTTCCCAAATCAGGTTTGGCTGATAGTTCTTAAAATATTTCCTCCTAGTCTTGAGAGTGGGTTCCATTGTTTTTTTTTTCCCAGCCAACTCTCGAGACCACCTATATAAGTCCTAAGATATAACCACTGCAAAGTATAATGCCCCTAAAGCCTCTGTCATTGGGTGCCTAAGTTGAGTATTACCATTTATATACACTTCCCTGGGGTATCTCTCATACACTTTCGCATTTTCCTCTGCTGTTGAAAACATTTAAGAAATAGTATCTTATTTGCCTTTGGATATCAAATGCAAATCACAGTGCTGACATCTGGTACTCAGAAAATTGTGATGAGGAAACAAAGGCAATCATTATGCACATTTAAATCATACAATTTTCTGATTATAGTCCTTTGAGAAAATGGCAAGTCCATGGAAGAGAGAAGTGAATGTGTGTAAATGGATTTGAATCTAGTGCAATCCTTTGGATTTGCTGGACCTAATGTATGCATAAAACAAGTTCTTTCAAGCAGATTTTTATTTCACTGCTCTGTTTAGTTAGAATTAACCACTCTTTTCTCTAAAACATTATCTCTGAGTCAATCATTGGAATTTCAACTCCTCTTTTAAAAATCCACCAACAGCACCTAAGCAAACTAAAGAGTTAAAGAAACAGTAGAAGCAGTCTGATTGTTTGCAAGACAAAAAGGCTTCAATATGCCTATGAACTTCCCCAAGAAACAAGCCCACTAATCCAAGCTTATGAAAGGCTATAAACAGTAACTGTGCTTCACCATGATGCTGCATGCATTTACATTTTCAGTGTTGCAAAATAGCCTTGATCAACTGTTTTTCCCCCAGAAGGTTCTACTTTAAGACCTCCATATGCTCAGTTTTAATAATCTGCTTCCAAAACTAGGAACCATTCCAAATATGAGCTATGGAAATATTGTGCTTCTTATTAAAAACAACATAAAAAGAAATATCTGAAGCCCAGGTATCAATTTGTGGAACACATAGTGGCAGGTCCATGTGAAACGCTCCGTATGAAGAATTACTGCTTCAAGTCACTTTTACTGTGGCAGCTTAACTTGTTTCACTAGAACTGAAAATTGCTATGACAAATATGTCACTATGGAGGTCAAATGGTAATTTGCACATGCTAAACAGCTCAGCAGGAAATTACATGTGATCCCTAAAATCACTAGCATTCCCACCAGAAATCGTTTTAGAAGACATGGAGGTCACATGGATTGTGTTAGGGATAAAACTCTTCAAACATATGTTCCACCCTCCCCTTCCCTTGGGGGGAAGAAATTGGAAGGTATAGAGAGCGGTTTGATCAAGGTATTTGAAGTAGAAGAATATTATAATTTAGTGCAGCTAGAGGAAAGGGAACTAAAGAATCTTGTCATCCAAGACCAATAAGGAAAAAAAAAACCCTACTCATCTTACTTGAGTCTTCTAATAGCATCATATTACTCTTTATTTATAAAGCCCAGTTAGATTTATGTATTTTACAAAAAAAATCTTGTGTCCTCAAAAAAATAGTTTGTAAAACTATCTTTGGGATGATTTAAAATGTCACCTCAGAATGATTTGCTGTGCTATCCTTGCAAATCGTCTTGCTTGAATCTTACTTCCACTAGCAGCAAGACTCACATTGGATTTAGGGTCTTGTGCTCTGGTGATATGGGTGGAATGCAGTGGAAGGGGTTTGGCATATAGGACACCCTTCTCTTAGGTATACATGTTAAGAAATGGTGCACCTGGTTAAGGATACCAGGCATACAAATTTTAAACATCATCAAAATACTTCCCAGTAGTATTTATGTGATACTTTTTCTCCAGTGATAAGCCCTTGTGACACTTTCTCTGTCAACAACTCAGGAGACAAGTAGTATTTCATCTCCTTCCCATACACACTGTACTTCCAACACTTCCATCACAACAGTTTCCCTTCCGTCAGCTCACTTTCCTCTGGTGTAGTATAGCATTTCCCATTCTGGAAACATACTGATTCTATAAGTTCTGTAAACAACATGCATTTTCCAGCAACTCTGCAGCATTAGATAAGGGTAATGGGCAACAAACATATTAGTTCTTACTAAGAAGTCTTCGCTTTAATCAGAGGGTACTAAATGAGAGTGAAGACACAGAGAGAGGAAGTTTTAATTGCTTAGGAAATAATAAGACATAATTGCCTAGCCTAAGTAAAAGATAAGAAGACACTGGTGACAGAAAACCTTTAGGCTAATACACAAAAAAGGTGAGTTTGGAAGAAAAGAGGGAACATTATCTCTCACCACAAACAGAATATGTAATAACCCAGATGTGATATGTACTCTACTTCATTCAAGAAAAAGCTTCACACTTCTAAAGCCGAGCATTCATTGAAAAACTGAGTAAGTGCTGGACTGAACAGAGTGGGTAAAACACTTAGAAGTCATAGTCTGTTATCTTTGTTGTTGTTGTTGTTGTTGTTGTTTTTGTTTTTGTTTTTTGAGACAGGGTTTCTCTGTAGCTTTTGGTTCCTGTCCTGGAACTAGCTCTTGTAGTCCAGGCTGGCCTCGAACTCACAGAAATCCGCCTGCCTCTACCTCCCGAGTGCTGGGATTAAAGGCATGCACCACCACAGCCCGGCCATAGTCTGTTATTTTAAGTGCAGTGATAAGACTCTAGAAGGATTTTAGGAGTTCAAATCAGCTTTACATTTTAAGACATTTTGATTGTATCATAAATGAGAAGTTGCCAACTCTAGCAGATAAGAGGGCATTAGAAACATGCTTTAGTAATTGGTTGAGGCATAACTCTAGTCAGAATGGAAGCTGTGGTAGTGAATAGCTATAACCAAGTGTTTTATACACAGCGAGAAACTAATGTTATAAGAGCAAAGCCCTCTTTATGAGTGTGAATGATCTAAGAGAAACTTTAAAAAAAATGAAGCAATTAAAAAAGAAGAAGCTGAAAGAGGCAAGTTCAAATGCCAAGAATACAGAACACCTCAAAAGAACATATGGTAGTATATATGGATTATTCTTGAAATATAAGGTAAAGCACAGAGCACCATTTATTCATGTTTGCTTCTTGTACATCAAAAAACAAACAAAAAAAAACAGATGCAGTGGACTGCACCTCTAATCCCATGCTGAAAGGTAGATACAGGCAGTTCCTTGAGGCTTTATGTCTAACCAACCCAGCCAAATAAAGACTCAATGAGAGATCCTTTTCCAAAAGAGTATGTGCAGAATCACATGAGTGAGAAAAGAAATGGAAACTCTGAGACAAGATTACAAATAATCCCAATTACAGGTGAAGGCAACTCCAATAGAGATAAGGAAGTTTTACTACAATTGAAAGGCATCAGAAGTCAACATATTCATGACGGCTTACTTTCTGTAATGTTGGAGACATATTTTCTGGGATAGAGGAGGAAAAGGAGGTATCTAACGGAAACTTTGAAAGTATTGGAAACACTGCAATAGAAAACAATCCAGGAAGACAGTTCCCGATTCTTAAATGTATTGTCAGGGCTTGTCAGAGACAAGCTGCTTTTGGAGTACATGAATATCTAGTGCCACTGATTTTTTAGTTTGTTTAATTTTCAGAAAGTATGAAAATTTGTTGAACTGGGATTGATCCTGTAGGAGGAGGGCCTGCTTTTTGTCCCTGTGTCCTAGCTAGCTTAGCCCCAAAATAACCACACCACACAGAAATTGTATTCATCAAAACACTGCTTGGCCCATTAGCTCTAACTTCTTATTGGCTAATTCTTAAATCTTAATTTAACCCATTTCTATTAATCTGTGTATCACCACGTGGCAGTGGTTTACCAGGTAAAATTCCAACCATCTGTCTCCAGTGGATCCATGGTGTCTCTCTGACTCTGTCTCTTTTCTCCCAGCATGCCAGTTAGTTTTCTCCACCTACCTAAGTTCTGCTCTATTAAGAGGCCAAAAGCAGTTTCTTTATTAACCAATAAAAGCAAAACAAAGACAGAAGGACCTCCTATACCATGATCCAATTAACTTCAGGCCTCACGGGAACTCTTTAGAAAAATGTACCAGGAGATTTGCTGGCAATACAGTTAAGGATATCAGTAAGGATATGCAAAGACAAAAGTGTTCTTGCTCATAAGGATAAATGGGAGAGAAATAACAAAGAATACTAAAAACTCTCAGAAATGTTGTGGTGGAAGAAAAGTAAAATGGGAAAATGGGAAGAATAAAACTCTGATATTACAGAGTAGAACAGTTGAATTCAGTACTTTGGGAAAAGTTTGTGGTTATAACAAACCCAGCATGCAGCAATGAAGTAAGAAGGCTGAAGTGGTGAAGAGATAAAGGTCATAGTGACAACAAAAGGAAGGACTTGAAAGTCTGGATCTGGGGATAGGAAGTCATCCAAGTTGATATCAAAGGTCTCCAGAATGCCACCAGAAATGGGCGTTGAAACATTCAGTAACCAGTTGCAAAAAATATTTAAGAAAGAAAGAAAAATCAAAAGATGTTTCCATGATTCCTCAATCATTCAAATAGAAATATATTTTTTTTTAATTTTTCCTCTAGGACAATAAGATAGAAATAGCTCAAACACTTTTGATTTGAGGAAATGTGAGAACACAACAGCATTGTGGTTTCATACCTACACTGATATTGCTAATAACATTAAATACTATGTTAAAAAGTGAGGTGATGCACACCTTTAATTCCAGGGCTCAAGAATCAGAGGTTAGTGTCAAATCTTCATGAATTCTACTCCAGCAGAGTATAAGCAGTGAGCTACAGGACATCTGAGGTTCTGTAGAGAAAACCTACCTAAAACCAACGACAGAAAAATTGATGCTAGAGCTAAGATCACAGTGTAATAGTGCAGTGTTTATTTAGTATGCAAGAGGCCTCGGGTTTGATACCAAGAACAGCATAGAAAAGTGTAATCGCAAATTCCTCCAGATCATGAATTTATCGAGTTATAACTTGTTCTTTACAAATATGTGCTCCTTATTTGATAATGGTTATAATGAAGAATGCTGAAACTCTAAATCCAAATCACATCAGTCACTAATTCAATCTCTTATGTTAATTGAAGATGACTTGATATACCCTACTTAGTCTTAATGGTCAATTTGTCAAAATATAGCCAGAATCATCAAATGAATCCTACACCTATTCAAATCTACCCCTTTAGACACTGCTTTCTTGGTAGAAAAAAATAAAATGGTGTCACGAAACCATAGGTTTCTATATTTAAAAAAACAAGTCAGGTGATTTAACTTTTTCTTCATGTGTTAGGGCTATAATGTGTTCATCAATTATTAAATTTTTGTAAGTGCTTATACTCCCAAACATTGCTACGATTCCAGAATTGTTGTGTAGTAGAGTTCATTAGCCCTATTTGGCATATATTCAATCAAAATCTCTAAAAGAAGATATAAAGAAGTCAAGGTCTTAATAAGACTCCTAGACAGTTATTCACAGGGGACTTTAAGCAGTACCGTTGGGACATGTAGTCTTTATCCAACATTAAACAGAGCCAAATTATTACACATTATACAGATCTGAGCTACAAATGATCTTGAATTAAGAACTTTACTACCACGCTGCTGCTGCCAACTACAACTATTTTGCTGTCAATATTCTTGTCTCAGATTCTCACAACTAAGTATGCAAATTCTTGCAACAAGGAACAAAATAGCAAAGCTTGCTAGAACTGTAAGTGAAATGAGAATATACTCTAATTAGTGATTGGGCCTTACATCCATAAGTAAAATTATAAGCATGTCGTAGCTAATTTTCTTAACATTTGTGTGTGTGTACTGACTCCTCTCCTTCCTCCACTTCTTCTGTTTTCCTCACTATTGCTTCCCAAATTATAGATTCTTTTATTTATTTAGATAAATAGATACTGTAGATGGAGAAATAGATAGATCGATACTGTATTTATGTTATTTCCTTCCTCCCTCTTCTTCCAACTCTTAAGTGTCCCTCAATGCTCTTCAAATTCATGGTCTTTTTTCTATATAAACACACATACACAAAACACACAAACACAGAGACACATACACACACAATCAAAATGCATCAAACAACAGACTATGATGGACCGGTCCCCAACCGATAAATCTATAACACCACCTCTTTACCAAAGACTCAGAGAACATCACAGAAGAGAGGCTAGAAAAATGATTGTATTGAGCCAGAAGACAATGTGTCTGTGAAGAGATTGTGCTTTCCAAACAGGCAAATAAACCTCAGCAATATGGTTGCCTAAACAAGACCTAAGCAGTAACAACACCAGTTGCCATGCCAACATGGATGAGGGAAATCTCACTAGGCCCCACCCTTAGATAAAGAACTATAGACAATGACTTTTGAGAGAGGAAGAATCAAATCTTCCCCAGGAATGAACATCCTAATTGGTTGTCTAATAACAAATAGGCAGCAAAAAAAAAAAAAACCATGTAAACAACATTTGTTGTGCCTCTCCATATTTTATTTACTTAAAAGAACTTTTAGCAGCTACCAGATAGCCTAATCTAATATAAGCAAAACAAAAATCTTGATAACACACCTAAATTTGTTTTGGCTTTGGCACTTTATAGTTACATAGTATTCTCCTACTACATCATAAACACACTTTTTAAATTATAACAACAATAAATTGTATATGATACTGTCTCTACATTATTTAGCAAAGAATAAATCTTATTTTTAGCTGCAAAATTCCCACAGAGAATGTATTAAGTCTAGTTTACTAACCTGATTATAAAATTTCACAATTTGACTAAATCTTTCCCATTTGATAGCAGGCCAGTTGTAGTACATAATCTAAGGGGACTGGTAAGAAGGGTAAAAAGAGAAAATGACTTAGAGTATTAAAAAGTTTGAGACATAGTTACTGAGAAAAGAGTCAAATAATCAGCAGCTGGTGAGTAAGGGACATCCCTACCAGAGAGGAATGCTACAAATTACACATTGACATTGTCTTGTTTGAAAGGTTCCAGGTTCCTGATGCTCCCTGGAAAACTTACGTAAAGATATCTATACGCCCTTTTACATAAAAAGAAAGACCTGGGTATATTTTGAACTCTAATTAAAAATTTCAACTAGTTGAATTTATCACAATGCTGAGACTCATCCTCCTCCACATTGTTTGTATTCGTTAACCAGGGCCACTGCAACCTGTCCCCTTCTTCCTGGCTGCGCTATGGAAACACAGTAAGAGGACCCTTCGAGCCAACCATCTGGTCTGTAATTAAACTAGCAAGCATTCTCTTTTCAATAATTTACTGTGGGCGTCTTTTTGTTTCCAAGTAACTCTTGGTAAAAATTCATGAATTAATTGGGAAAATAAATAACAAAGACAAAAATTTTAACTTGGAAGATGGAAACTTTGCGAACTGAGGTGTGAGAAGTCTTATGGCATTCTTTGCTATAAAAGTTGGCCCCTTATTTTCCTGAACACTATAATTTAGGTGCTTTCCAAGGAGAGCCTAAGAACAATTGCAGCGGTTGTGACTGTAAGTTAGCATGATGCAAGCTTTACTAATAAATTGGACTGTTTTATAATTACCCGTGAAATAACAACACTTGACCCTGATTTATGTTGTAGGCAGCCTTTTTCTCTCCAAACATGTTGAAGTTGACTTTTCCCCTAAAACCAGATGTTGTAACATTTCAAAGAAGATGGATGGAATGCAAACTTAAAACCAAAACTGTTTTAGGTTTGCATTTCTTCTTCTTATTATTAGAGAAGGGGCTTGGATTCTACACATACTGGAAATGATCCAAAATTCCAATTTAGATGGCAGTGGCCATCTTAGAATATTCTAACTTACAAACATCACAGTTTCCATTTTTCTATAAACAAGAAAATATAAAAAGTAAATCAGACAATAAAAAAAAAACCTACTCATATTTACATGGAGTGTGAAACAATGACAGACCATTTCACTTTACTTAGAAAGGTCCCTTCAGCTACAATGGGAAGTAAAATACTCTAAAGTTTATTAACAGTAATACCTTTCAACCAATGATTATTTTTTCAGATATTGTGACAATTATGTTTCATTGTTTCTAACTGGCACTGTTGACAATACCAGGAATTGACAACAACCTGAGACTTAGTAACCTCATTCCCAAGACCTTCCTCCAAATTGAGAAAGGCAAGAGGCTGCTGTTTTGTTCTGATTGCATCCAGCTGGCCTCAGAAAAGCAGCCACACACTCCCATTCCATCCCCCAACTCCCTAACCCTCCATCCCTGGGCCAGAGCTTCTAGGTAGGGGTTCCAAATGGATAAGGAGAGGGCCAAGGAGTGGAAGATAAGATAGAAATGCAAGGGTTCTGCTGATAGGTGCAGTGACAATTATATGGAGGCCTGACAAGGTGGTGTGGAGGTGTGAGTTCTCTTGCAGCAGAGCAGAGCTTGCCCTCCTAAGCAGTGGTAGTTTGTCCTTCTGGACTAGATTAGATTGTTGCTTTGGGGCCTTGCTTCGTTGTGTTTATTTATTTTAAACTGATGACCTTTGCTAACCAACCCAGGCAAATACTTAGAGGAAGTGGATTTTTCTGATAGCATTTGCACCACTTCAGGTTATAATCACTGGTTTCTAGCTGGCAAATGGCCCCTTGAGGCTTCAAAGATGGAGCACAACATAGCTGCCTGGAGAGTAGAAGGCAAGATTCATAAACTAATGCAGTGTTTTCTTGTGTTGCTATAGAATCATAGTCGGACAAATTACCCTGAGGAAAAATGTCCTTCAGGGGGGCTTACAAATATTTTATACAAAATGGAATGTTAAATTAGAAAAGTATTTGATTTTTCATGTACTACCTTTTATAGGCAAAGCATGTCACTGGACATTAAAAGTCAGTGATGTGTTATTCCTCTGTGCCTTGGATAGGAAGACAAGCAGAACACCAGGTACCTTTGGTGGTAACTTGCACTCCGACATGTAAGGAAAAGGAATATGAGCAGAAAATGGCATTAAGTTTACTGGAATCTAGAAAAGAGAATGGAACAGTAAGAAATAGGGAGGAGTTGTTTGTAGAAATTCAAATGGGTACCTATGATGAGTCAGGGACACTGTTGCAATTGCCATGAATGCCAAAACAGAGGCCACAGCTTCATGGCCTATAGAAATTGAGAAGGGCAATTCTGATAAATGGGAGATAAAGAAAGAGAGAGGAGAAGAAAAGGAGGGAGGGACGGAGGTGTGAAGTAAAGCTTCAGACTCTAAGATAAGATGATGGAAGGAAGCTGAGCCGTGGGGAGGAAGGCACCGAAAGCTCTCTCCTAATAGGAAACAAGGCTATGCTGGTGGAGAGTTCCAGCAGATAGAAGGAACTGAAAGGAAGATGGTATGGGCCCAGGCTAAAGTGCAGGCAGTGATCTCAAAGACCCAAAAGGCAAGCAGGGAGAGAACAGCTCCTCCCTGACTTGGAAGCAGTTAATGACCAAACCCCAAGAACAGGAAGCCACTGACACCTTTAACTGTAATCAGAAAAATCCAGGCAATACTCTGCAATGTTCTGCTCTTGTCAACGATTCCAAACCCCCAATTTCCTAGAAATGATGGCATTATACATAATTTCAGATATTCTTTGCAAAGTTTAGTACAGGCTTTCAGTTTAACGAACCTAAAACAGCAATTTCTGCTTTTTCCTCCCTACCAGAGAATATTGAAACACAATTCTTAGAGCCGTATAAAGCAATTTTTCATTAGTTTGACTGTATTAATCAAAGAAACTAAGTAATATACATTATATGAGTGCCTGTACAATTCCGTTACATTTTTTCTACAGCTCTTTCTAAATTGCAGAGACAGGCAAAGGCTTTCCTTTCTTTTGCTGATGCTAAAAGCAAATATTTACAAGACAGACTGTCCAGGAAAGAAACAGAATCCACATATAATCTGTTTTTGTTGCAGTGTCTGCTGCTCAATTTTATAAGCAGCTGCTGGCCAAATGTAATTCGAACCCAAACCCAAAATTTTGTGACTTTTTGTTGAAGGCAACAGAATATTTTACTTAAATATGTCAAAGAAACTGTTGAGAGTCATTGAGGGCCTTTGGTTGGGTGGTTTGTTTGTTTTTTTTTTTTTTTTTGGCAATTTAGAAACTCATTTTGAAACAGTCTACAAAACCATGTAGCAAAATAAGAATATATTGTTATAAAAGCCCCGTACAAGCCTAAATCAGAGACATTCAAGTATGCACCTCCAATTGTGAGTAGGTGGCACAAACATGAGTCCTACTGAGAAATAATGAGATGTGTGTACATATGAGCCGCCTGTGTATCTTTTTCAAAACATATCCCCAAGAGAAAATGACATACAGCAACTTGCAATTAAACTTTATTTGATGCCAGATGAGAAACAAATGTTTTTAAAACTGTAATTTTAATATAATAATTTACTTTGCATGTGCAGACCAGCAGCTTCTTATACTAGGCCAATTCTGTAGTCAACATTTATTTCTAAGTAACACAGAAGAGAGTATTCTATTTTCCCCTTATTTGTCTACTTATTTTGTAATGTTTATTTGTTTTCAGAGGTAAATTACTTCCAGTTAGTGGCAGAGATCATGGACACATAGGTCATCATGTAACTAAATGTCTTAATTATAGATATATATTAAGCAGAAAAGCAAAACAAAACAAATTAATTTTTGTGTTTGATCTGTATTTAAGTATTTAATAACTAACAAGCATTTAAATAACCAAAAATTTTTATTTACTAAATTGTGTTTCTTTTAGAATTCATGGCCTGTGAAACAACCACGTACTGTAAACACCAAGACTCTGTTTTAAAGGTAGACTTCTCCAGGATTTCTACCCATATGGTAATAGGCATATTATGGGCATATATATATATATATATATATATATGTCATATTATGATCAAGGCCTGGCATGAGAACAATTATCAGAAAGTGCTTATCAGTAACAATTTCAACATAATTTGTTCATTTTGTAATAATCATCTTACTTTTTGAAATTATAATATAATTACATTATTCTCAACTTCCCCTTCCTTTCCTCCCACCAACCTCTCCCAAGGTGACCCTCTGCACACACTCTCTCAAATTCATTTTTTTCTTTCTTTTTTTTTTTTTTTACCCGCTCGATCTGTGCAGTGCTACTTGTTTTTATATATTATCAAAGTTGACCACTTGGTATGTTTTTGTAATCTGAAATGCTCATGGACATATCAGTCAAACAGCTCTAGTGGTTGCATTCAAAACATACTAGCCATTCATTCTTTAGGAAATGCATTGATCCTGTATAGCCATGGAAAAAGACATTTGCTTTGTTGAAGGATATCTACAAAGAAAATGTGGGTGGTACAGTCTAGAATAGAGCACAAACCAGATCATAAATGGTCTTGAATGCCAAGCTATGGCCATTTGACCTTATTTAGTGGAAAATCAGGGCTAGTTAGATGTTATTCTTGCTTGGTTTGGTTTTGTGAATTCAGGTATATATTAGTATGAATGCACTATATGACAAGCTACAGGACAATGTTGAAGGTGGTTCCTTTTGGGAAATTATTAATAGATTGATGAAGACGTAGACTGTTGTGAGAGTAGGAATGTCAGGAAAGGAAGCTGATGTCAACACAGCAGTGAAACAGCTGACAGGTCATGGAAACAGGAAGTGATTACCAGGAAATGGGGAGATAGGGGGAAAGAAAGGAACAAAGGCCTTTTGAGAACACCTGACAAAGAGAGCAGTACCTCTCGAAGAGACTTAAACAAAAGGAATGTAGGAAGGTTTAGAGACAGAAGAAATGTAAATAAATGACTGGGGGACAATTACCCAGAAATTTCACATTCTGAACTTGTCATGGGGATAGAAGTGCCCAAAAGGCAGCTGGGACTTCTGGTGAAAAGATGACAAAAGTTTAGACTTGAAAATAATTTTGAAAAACTTTGAAGGGAAACACGTAAGTAAATGGCAGGAAAATTGTATATTTTTTTAAAATCTGAAAATTTTCTCTAGAGCTAATTTATAATTTCAAAGGAAAATGAAAACTTCATTAACAACTATTTATATAGTAAAATAATAATTGATATAGTAATACAGAAGCTCACACACAGAGTCAAAAACTGATAACTTTGAAAAATGTTATTTTGCTTGAAACGTATTTAGTTAAAGAGTTGAGAAATGCAAAACTGTTTCTGCAATGTGTCACCTAACAGGAAGCTACACTATCAGAATGAAGTCTTCCAGGTAAGGAGTTAAGAACCATACCTGGTGTGTGTCCTAGTTGCAATACAGATATGAAAGGCCCATTAACCTTTCTTATCAGCTCCATATTGGTGTCATTTAGAGAATTTGATAGCATGGACCTGAATTTCAAAAGCCTCTAGACAGCATGCCGTTATCAGTCATCTAACCTTTGAGTATAAACAGCCACTTTAAGCAGGTTTTTACTTCTGTTTCTACCAAAAGACCCTGCATTCCTAAACCATTCATCTGAAAGCTAGTAAATCTAAACATCTTTAACATTTTCTTAACTATAATGTTTTAAAAATTAAGTAGCTGCATTTTATGATTAAAAAATAAGTATCATTAAAATAATATCCACAATAGACTACACCCTACACATTGCTGGTCTCATTATCCAGCAATACTGAAATAAGATAGCAAAGCTTTACAGTGAGCTCTTGGATATTTAAGATGATTGTTAGATCTTAAGTCAGGCAGAATCCCAGCACTAGGGAAGTAGAGGCAGGAGGATCTATGTGAGTTAGATCTTTCTTTTTATTATTATTAGTTTCCACAAATGATCAATATTTGTAGCATCTATTTTCTCCTCTGAAATGTCTTGATAACAAATAATATACAGTTTCCCAGTCCTCTACTTGGTAGGACAAAAGACGAGGAACCTGGAGGTTCTCTAAGTAGCCATGGGTGCTTTCTGAGGATTTGTGGCCAGGGTAGGGAGCTGCAAACTAAATCAGTGGGAGGAATAGAACTGAAATCTATATGGGAAAGATAAGGTTAAAAAAAAAAAACAAGCAAACCAGGAATAAGTTTCACTGTAAAGACTTACATACTGTTACCATTGTTACTCTAAGAACCTGTGACTAGACCTGTCACAGACCTTCAGGAGAACCTCCTGCCATTATTCTAGTAAATGAACATAGTGTTAAAAAGACTCCTAATACTAATATTCATTGATCAATGAATCTTTCAACCCTCATCAGAGAAGCCTCAATTTGCAGGAGAAGGTAGTTAACACAGACCCACATCTGGTCCAAATGATAAAGTAAGAGACTGTGAAATTCTCAACCCTGAGTGGCATGTCTCTGTCATACCTTCTGCCCCCCTCCCCCCCAGGCTTAGGGCTATCTGCAGAAGAGAATTTAGAAACAGTGTTAAAGCCACAGGGATGACTTCAAGGAAACGTTGACTTCTAGACACAGCAGGGAATCTGCATGTGTGAACTCACAGAAGTGTGACAACATGCCCAAGACCTCTATGAGCTCAAGACAGGTCAAATTCCAGCATGGACAAGAAAGGGGATATGAAGTCTTACCCCTAGCTGAGGAAATTTTGGCAACTGTAGGTCCCAAAATTCAACTGTGCTCCAGTTGAACTACTTATATCCAAGAATATAAGGGCAGAGCAAACTGGGCTTGATTAAAGCAAAAGAAGAGATACAAAAATAAAATAAAATAAAATGAAATGAAAGAGATGCAAATGTGGGTGAGATAAGGAAAGGGTGTGGATCTGGGGTGAGAGAGTGAATGTAATCAAAACACATTGTGTGACATTCTCAAAAAAACTTAAAAAAAAAAAAAAACCTAAATGGACTAGTGAAAAGTTTGTAAAAAGCCTGTGACAACATTGAGAGGAGAAGCACATAGCATCAATTTGGTGAAAAGTGATTATTTATGATGGAAGTCATAGTATAATCTTGGGGAAGAGAAGGACCTAGATGGTGGTGCATTCGAAGCTCTGTGAATCAGAAGGGCTCTATATCATAGGCTTCCCAGTGTTGAAGATTTAGGGACAAAACAAGTCAAAACAGAAGGACAATTTAACTTTTAAACCAGTGCTTACTTTCCTCTGCATGAATCTCCCTAAGGCTGTATAGGCTTTGTAGCATTTATTTTCTACCTCTGAAAACCAGTGCTTACTTTCCTCTGCATGAACCTACCTAAAGCTTCACAGGCTGTATGGAAGTCTGCTTGTCAAGGCTGTAATAAAGTGCTTCCGTTAATTACCTTATAGATAACAATGGCTCATTTTGCCTCACAATTTAGGAAGTCCCAGTGAATGGTTAACCCATTGTTTTAGTACTTGTGGCAAGTCAGAACGTCAGAGTACCAACTCACAGTAGAGACAAATTTCTTTACCAAATTACTAACAATGATAGAAAAAAATAAAACATAAGGAATATGAGCCCCTAATGTTCATTAAAGATCATGACCCTTTGAGTTCGAGGCCAGCCTGGTCTACAAAAGCTAGTTCCAGGACAGGAACCAAAAAGCTACAGAGAAACAAACAAACAAACAAACAAAAAAAAAAAAAGATCATGACCCCTAACCTAAAATCTTCCATTAAGATATCTTACCCACCTCCTAGGAATTTCCCCTATATCCCAACAGCACCAAGCTAGAAACCAAGTCTTCAATACATAGTTTTTTTTTTCCTTTTTTCCCCCAAATATGTATGGTTGTTTTGCCCAGATGTATGCCTATGTACAATTTGTATATTTGGTGTTCAGAAGAGGGTGTCAGATCCCCTCAAAATGGAGTTAAAGAAGTTTTTCAGCTCTCATATATATGCCAGAAATTAAACCTGGGTCCTCCAGAACTAGTGCTCATAACTGCTGAGTCATCTCGTCTGTCCGGGTTCTTAGGATTTTAAGAGGCATGCATTTCTAAATAATAGCAGGTTAATCTAATTCTGGTGACAAACAAAGTTAGAAAGGATGGTCCTGATCTTTCCTTCCAGAGTGAGAAAATGTCACTGTAATGAGTGGCATTTAGTCTTGTCTCCATAACAAAATGGAGTTTATTATATTTCTTGATACTGTCTGAAACATCACCATGTGAAAGACTCAAGAAAAGCCTATTCTTGCTTCATTTCAATAAATCAAATGCTAGGAACACAGTTTAGAGTTTTCCAAAATATATGTTTAAATTAAACTGCAATAAATCTCTCAGTTTCTATAGCTGCTACCTGGAGTAATGATTCCTTAAATGTCTTGCTGTTAGTATTTAACATAAGATATATAAGATTCTTAACAAGAAAAATGTCTTTTCCCTAGACAGAAAAGGGGCCAACACCTCCAAATATTGGTAATATATTGCACAGAGTTAACGAAAATAAGACAAGGGGTGACTTTTATTTTTGACAATTTCACTCTAAACAAGGGTCAAAAGAAGTGTCTTAATAACTATCTGAAAATCTGAAAACATCCTCAAGACATCACCTCAAAGCAGAACACTGAAGGGCATGTACATCCCTGAGAATCATTTGCTGTTTGAATCTCCCTTAGTTTCCTTTACATATTTAGTTTTCTTGCTGAAAACTTTGGAATTTCTCTGATCCCTTTTACTTCATGAACAGTGGTTAAATCGTTGAAACTTTCATCATACTGTCATTTTGACTATTTTCTAATTCTCCATTTTCCCTACTCAAGACCCTCATCAACTTCCTTGATCTCCTAAGAGAACATTGTCACTCCACTCTACCATTCTGCATTGCTACAGCAATGATAAATTGTTATCCTGCTTTCATATTTACTGGATTTCACATATGTTTATTATCTTCAAGAGGATGAATTCTTTAAAGTCTGAAATTGGTTTGATCACTTTTGGATTATATTGCTTATGAATCCCTTAGTACTCATCAGATGGTTAATTAAAGAATATTCCATACATAGATAAAATCCATGATTAAGAGTTGGTAGGCTTTTGTATGTAAAAGGACTGTCTGAAAAGTATTCATTTCTTTACTTCCTTCACCCATGTATCATCCCAGTTTCCCTATATTACATTTTCCAGAAATATGACTCAACATCACAAGCTTTATGTCCTTTAGCCTAAATTAGCTAAATACGTTCTCTTAATTCACGTTACGGTTCTTTTCACTACTATGGTAGAACTGTATATTAATCATGCTTTTCGACTTCTCTTGTTGGTATTTAAATTTTCCATCTCAACAACAACAAAAGAACTGGAACCTATTTTCATTGGTAATATTCTTTTTTTAATTGAACATAGATTCTCCTCTCATGCAATACATCCAACACAGTTTCCCCTCTCTCCACTTCTCCCAGCTACCTACTCAACTCCTCTCCCCCAGTTCCACTCGCCCTCTGTTTCCTTTCAGAAAGTAACAAGCCTCCAAGAGACAACAACCAAACACAGCAAAGCAATACAATAAAACAAGGCAGAAGCCCTAATATGGAGGCTGGATAAGACAACACAATAAAAGGAAAAGAGTCCCAAGAACAGGCAAAAGAGTCAGAGGTACACCTGCTCTATCTGTTATATGTCCCACAAAACCACCAAGCTAATAACCATAACATATACAAAGAGGACCTGCAGCAAAACCAAAGCCAAAATTTGATCACTCAGTAAATAGGTATATATTTACAAAAAAACATCTGTTATAAAATCAATGAAGTTCAAAAAAGTTTCAGCATACCATTAAAAAGGCTATTTAGTAAACTTTTAATTATAATGTAATAACTTTTAAAATCCCATTAGTGTTCACCCTATACAACCATTTGATCTTGAGATCCATTTATGTTGATCCTTTACACAGTTGGTGAAATAAGAGATCTTTGACTTTTATAGTTTATCTAATTTCAAATATCTGGGGTCCTCTCCATGGTCGATAGCCTTGTAGTTAAAGATGCTGTGAATTGTTTTTTATATAATCCTGTAAGTGTGTCTATAGAGAAAACATCTGTAGTCATAGGCTGTCATACAAAGTTAATTCTTATCCTGTAGTTTATTCCATGTGAAGTATTGTGCCTTCTACCAGTGGTTGACAGCTGTTGCCCGTGCGATTTTGTTTATAGTCAATGATTCTTTTTTGTCAGTAATGCTGATCCAGTGTTTCAAAGTCACTGCAAGTTTGCCCCACTTCTTATAACATTATACATCATACATCTACTCAGTCTGGTGAGGGTTAGACATTGAGTTCTATCATTTCATTTATTTCTTCACCATTTTAAGTGATGCCTTCTGTGGCCTTGAGTAGCTCTGTACTACAACTTCACTAAGCCTAATTTTCTATTTTTAGAAAATGTTCCTCTTTAATAGATAGGATTGAAATACCCATAATTGTGAATATTTAAAGAGTTGATTGAAAAGCTCCAGAAGGTTTTAGTTTGAAGTCTTCACTTTCTCAGAAACTTAAAACACTTTGTCCCTCACAAATTCTGAAATGTAGTCATTCAACTTAATTAATGGCCTTGGCTGGCTAGCTTCCAGAGTCTCCTTACCATCCTGTCTTTCTAGGTCCCTGCCCCCTCTACAAACTGCGGTAAGGCAACCACAGATGTTATCCACACTCAAGCACCACACCCTCTACCAGTCTACAGTTAGGACTATGAACAGCAAACTAAAATTGTCATGAGGCTTTTCTTTCTTTCTCCCTCTCTATTTTCTAAAAATTTGAGCCAAATTAAACTAGTTAAATCTGTATATGAATAAAAAAATAAACTTTTCCCTTGTTTGATCATTATACATCTACTTGTTTTCATAATCTCTTTTCTATTGTGATGGGATTATAAATAAGAGTGCCTTTGGTGTGTAATTTTTCTTGATGTTATATTAAACTGTTGGGGCCAAACATAACAGTCACAAACACCATAACTTTTGCTTGTTTGTATTTTTAAACCAGAGAAATTTCTTCTTAGATCTCACTTACCAGTAGAATTTCTTTTAAGGAAATATTCTAAGTGTCTTCTACAGAATTGGCATTTGTCATGTCAATGTGCTTTCTTTTTCACATATTGTAGAATGAGCTTAATTGGACTTTGAATAAAGTAAATGTCATGATGAAATTATTTTACAAATAAAACTTGCAAATGAATTTGTAATTGGATAACATCCAAAATAAAATATGAAATAACTTAAGATAAAAATCAATGGAAGATGTTTTTAGTAAACCTTTCTGTAATCTATTCATTAAACAACATAAATATTTTATAGGGATTTATAATTTAGATATGTTATTGAATCAAATCTATGCAGCACAATTATCTCTTATAAAAGTTGAATAATGGCCTTAAAATACATTGCCATAATGAATAGAATTTTTCAAATAATGTATTATATTTCTACTTATCTAAATACACATTGAATATCACCATAAAAATCTTGAGTGGTTGCCCAAAATAAATGTAACTTATAAAAATGGTGACTCTACAATCATGCATAACCATATTCATGTGTAGATTAAAATAAATTAAATCCACCCTTCCTCCATCTCAACCATCCCATTTCTCCCAAGCTCTCCCAAATCCTCCCTTTCTCCCTTCTCTCTCCCCATCTCCCCTTCCCCCAACCCCCCACCCCCGTGCTCCCAGCTCTTGCCCAGTGATCTTGTCTACTTCCAATATCCAGGGGGATATGTTTTTCTTTGGGTTCACCTTCTTATTTAGCTTCTCTAGGATCATGAATTATAGGCTCAATGTCCTTTGTTTATGGCTAGAATCCACTTATGAGTGAGTACATACCATATTCATCTTTTTGGGTCTGGGTTATCTCACTAAGTAAAGTGTTTTCTATTTCGATCCATTTGCATGCAAAATTCAAGATGTCATTGCTTTTTACCGCTTAGTAGAAGTCTAAAGTGTATATGTGCCACACCTTCTTTATACATTGTTCTATTGAGGAGCACCTAGGTTGTTTCCAGGTTCTGACTATTACAAATAGTGATGATATAAAAATAGTTGAACAAATGCTTTTGTTGTATGATTGGGTATCTCTTGGGTATATCCCCAAGAGTAGAATTGTGGGATCCTGAGGTAGGTTGACTCCCAGTTTCCTGAGAAACCACCACACTGATTTCCAAAGTGGTTGAACAAGTTTGCCTTCCCACCAACAATGGATTATTATTACTCCGTATCTTGGCAAGAAACTTGGCTCTAGAGGGGTTCCCAGGTATCCAAGAGAATTTCCCTAGCTAGGTCCTTGGGCAGCAGAGAAGAAAGTGCCTGAACTGGCCCTCTCCCATAGCCACACTAATGAATATCTTGCATATCACCATAGAACCTTCATCTGGCAATGAATGGAGATAGAGACAGAGACCCACATTGGAGCACTGGACTGAGCTTCTACATCCAGATGAAGAGCAGAAGGAGGGAGAACATGAGCAAGGATGTCAGGACCATGAGGGGTGTGTCCACCCACAGAGATGGTGAAACTGATCCAATGGGAGTAGGCTGTTCTTGAACTCACAGAGATCCACCTGCCTCTGCCTCCCGAGTAATAGGATTAAAGGTGTGTGCCACCACTGCCTGGCTAAGATACTGCTCTTTTAAGTGGCTCTGCCATACAGCAAGCAGTTGAGCAACCACACCCTAGTTAGAAACAACAAGCTAAGTAAAAATGCCTGCCCCAATGTGGGCAGCAACTTCCTAGAGCTGGGGCAGTATGTGGAGTTCATTCATATAATCAGAAAAAGGTTTGCACATGGTGAAGACAATTCCCAATAAAAAATCTTCTACATAGATTAAAATATATTTGACTACAAAAAGAAAAATGGGAATATACAGTCATAGTAAAAAATAAATAGTTTAGAAATAGTAAATTCAAGACTTTAAAGACTGTGTAGATTAATATGAAGAAAAAGCCATATGAAGATGGGAAATACACATAAAGTCTGGATCCTGTAAGGCGTTGTGTTGATTTTGAATTTGTTTCATGCTAATGAGGGAATGACATCTGACCTTGCTTTGTAAAAGGGTCTGCTGAATTAAACCAGACTACATATTTTAGAGATGTTTTAACATTAAAATAGAATTCAGAAAATGTATTGCATTGGGACAGAGTATGCTTTTGTTTCCACAGGAAATGAAAGACTGTAGATTCCTTCAAGGTTAATATAGATCAGGTTTGTTCAGGGTATAACTTCTGAGAATATTGGCTACAGGCATAAAGAAATAAACTAAGAAAAACTATAAGACAGGTGGTATATATACTGATCCCTCTGCATGGGAACAGTTCTGAGACTGTCCAGCAAATCTTACAGCTAGTTTTCTCAAGACTTGACCATTATCTCATTTTTCTCATGATTACCGAAAGATGCCATTGCCCTCAGACAATAGGACGCAGTCTAGAAAACATAAAATCCACATTCTCAAGAGGTGGGTTGGGTGGTTTTTGGTCATTTACTTGGTTATGGATGTTAGTTATACTTTAGGGGCTATATAGGAATATAGGATAAAAAGACAACTATTAACTAAAATACTTCAAACTAGTATGGATTTGTTATATTTATACAAATTTAAAGTTATTTTTGTTATACTGTGTATGTTTCTACTTTTGTTTGGGGTATTGTTCTTATACAATTCATTTTAAAATGTAAGGTATAGTTAAGAAATTCAGGTTAGTAGTCAGTCATATATAATAAACTTGTAGTTATGTTGTATACACTTTCAAAATCATATGGAGATATATTTTAAGTAGATAGATAGTCTTCAAAAGACTTCAAAGACCTATTGAATATGACATTTAAGATGTTTTGTTAACAAAGGCCTTATTAAAATAAAAATCGCATGAACATTCAAAATGGAGAGAAACTCCCAGAGATCCCACTGAAATCAGGAACAAGACAAGGTTGTCCACTCTCTCCATATCAATTCAATGTGGTTCGTGAGGTCCTAGCTAGAACAACAAGACACCAAAAGTAGATCAAGGCAATACAAATTGGAAAAGAAGAAGTCAAACTCTCACTATTTGCTGATTATATGATAGTTTACATAAGTGACCCCCAAAAAGATCTAACATAGGGCTTTTCATAACAGTGACATATGGCTGCTCCTGGCAGCACCAATCTACTCCGTGAAAGGATAAAGGGTGTCAAAGAACAACCATAAAAGTTTGCTTTAATGTAACAAAGTTAGCCATTTGGAGAAGAACTGTCTTTGCTTTGACTACTGACAAAGTGAACATGGAGTACACAAAGGAAAGTGACTGTCAAACTTTGTCAAGAAAAGGTAGACAGTCCTTCAAAATTCCTGTTTCATAGACAAGTCTGGCATATATTCTATAGGACACAAAGAAAGTGACTGCCAAACTTTACCAAGAAAAGTGCAGCTTGAAAATTCCTGCTTATAAGAAAAATCTTCCAAATATTCTAGGCCCATAAGCTAAAGATAAATGCTCCAACATTGCAGAGGAATCTTGGGTGACTTTCCAGGTAGCCAGATGTCTCTGTTGTTTCTATAGTTTTGGAAGTCCCTTGTTCTGCACTTTCTGTTTACTCGGGTACTATTATAACCTTTTGAGGCTTTTGATGGAATTGAAGACTATGTAGTTATAGTTATGTTTTCTTTAGTTATAATAATAAACAAATTAGGCACAAAACTTTGTACTTACCAAGATAGGATAAATAATGGAGCATTTTCTCTGAATTTGCCAAATATAAAGGAACTGGATATTGTAAATGTAATTCTTCTTGATAATTGTTCTTGTTGTATATTGTCTTACCATGTTAAGCCCTTCTTTTTATTTAAACAAAAGAGGGAAATGTTCTGGACTATTCCTTAACCTCTGTAAAGATGAGTTACATTTGTTTATGTTGAAAAATATTACTTTAACTATGTTTAGGTTTGTTGCTTTGCTTATGCTGCATTTGTTTAACTAACTAAGAGGAAGAATCAAGCCTTGAGACAGAGACACCCAGAATCAGTCAAGGAGCCAGCCACCAGCCAGCTAGACATGGAAGAAGCAGTGAAATTAGGAAATACAAAATGAAAGGTAAGAAGCCCTGAAGCAAAATATAGATGAAGAGAAACTGGTTAATTTAAGTTTAAAAAGCTGGCTAGAAACAAGCCAAAACTAAGGCAAAACATTCATAACTAAAATTAATTTCTGCATCATGACTAGGGGACTGGCAGTTCAAGAAATGAGTTACCACGTTGATTATTGTGTTTTATAGTTCCATCCATTTTGTTGGATATTTCATAATGCCATTTTATTTATGACTGATGATATGTAGATAAACATAAGACAAAAACTTCAGGATATGGGTATAGGCCAGAAATTTATGAATAGAACACAAACAGTCTAAGAAACATCTCCAACAAGGCAAAATTATACAAAACCATAAATTTTCTTTTCTTTTTTAAAACTTAACTTTTCTAATAAAAGACATTACAGATCATATTGGAAACTTAAATTTACACATAAAATATTTAAAATATATATAAAATGAAGATTATCATTCAAATATTTCTGTGGTTCTGGGCTGCAAGAAATACATTTCTAATTATTTGTAACTAATATTTTTGACTGAAAGTTGAGGAAATATTTAAAAACAATAAAACTATTAATAATCTCTAAATAAAACAGTTGTATCATAGAACAGAACAATGTATAAACAAATACACAAATATAGGCATGTATGTGTGTGTGTGTGTGTGTGTGTGTGTTTTATAGATTATCTTATTTCTTCAGTATTATTAATTTGGATATTTTCTAGGTTGGTTTTACTTTTTGTCTCTTGTGGTGAATGAACATTATTTTCTTTTATGTGAGAGATTACTTACAAAGACATTTTTTTGATGTGACTATGGGAAAATAGGTTTATACACAAAGAAGATTTAAACAAACAAAATACATTTCTTGCTGAGAAATGGCATAATAGTGGCCTAAGGCATGTATATACATGCCATTAGTGTTTGTGAAAATATGACAAGACTATAGGGCTTAATGGAAGACCATTATATATTTGATGTGTGATAAACATAAGATTTAGAAACCAGTTTTTAAAATGTAAAATATTATGTGTGAGAAATTAAAACATCTAAGTTTTATAATTTTTTTCTCGTGGTATAGTTACATAAAATACATGGTTAGGGGGTTACTGACAAGACTGAATAACTACTCAATTTCTGTTTTACAGACTTATGCCTACTATTAAATAATTTAATAATCGATTACAAAATCTAGATTATTAAATAGAAAGAATAAGACTTTGCAGAATTTTTAAAGAGCCTAGTGTCTATATATATCATTATTTTTACATAATGTACAATATTTCTTTAAAAATAAATCTAATATTTCAGGAAAGTGATTGAGAAATATAATATATTATTCATCTTTTTATTTTTTCACCTTAGAAAAAAGAAAGCAGACTATATTTTCTATTTTACATGCCAATCCAATTCACACTCCCTCCACTCCTCCCAGTCCCTCCAACTAATCATCCCTCCTCTACCTCACTCCCCACCAACTCTTCAGAGAGCATAAGGCACATTGCTCTGGTGAAGGTCCAAAGCCTTCCCTACTATATCTAGGCTGAGCAAGGTATTCATACAAAAGTAAGTACAAACAGTAGAAATACATCCTGGTACCACTGCCAAGGTTCCCGTAGTCTGCCCCAGTCATACAACTGTCAACCACATTCTAAGGAACTAGTTTGGACCTTGCTGTTTCCTTCTCTGTCCAGTCTGTGAGCTTCTATTAGCTCAAGTAAACTGTTTCAGTGGGTGTGTGGGTGTCTTTATCATGGTCTGGACCTCTTTTGTCATATTCTCACTCCTCCCACTTTTCAACTGGACTTTGGGAGCTCAGTCCAGTGCTCTGATGCAGGTCTTTGCCACTGTTTCCATCAGTTACTGGATGAAAGTTCTATGGTGATATTCATCAGTCAGACTACAGGACAAGACCAGTTTGGGTACCCTCTTCTTGATAGCTTAGGGTCTTAGCTGGGGTCATCCTAATAGTTTCCTGGAAATATTTCTAGTGCCAGGTTTCTTGCTAGCCCCATAATGGCTCCCTCAATCAAGATATCTTTCCTTTCTTTCATCTCTGTTCTTCCTCCATCTCAACTATTCCATTCTCTCAAGTTCTCTTCCACCCTCCCTTTCTCCCCTTGTCTTGGCCTTCTGCACTCCCTACTCCCCCAACCCCCATGCTCCCAATTTTGTCAGGCGATCTTGTCTATTTCCCCTTTCCAGGTGGATCTATGTATGTTTTTCTTAGAGTTCACCCAGTTACTTAGTTTCTCTAGGATCTTGAACTATAAGGCTCAATGTTCTTTTCTTTACAGCTAGTAGCCACTTATAAGTTAATAAATACCATATTCATCTTTCTGGGTCTGGGTTTCTTCACTAGTTTCATCCATTTGCATGTTGCTTTTAGGTTGTTGGATGAATTCTTGCATTGGCACCTACTCATCTCTTCCTTCAATTGATGTCAGCAGTATCTTTGTGCCTTGCAGTAGTTGTCTGTGTCTTGGGAACTGTTCTTGGTCTATTCTGTTTTCTCACTGTCTGTGTCTCAGGAAGCCACTGAGGTCTCTCTTGGTCTTCTCTCTTGGCCTGTTCTTTTGGTCTGTTCTCTTGGTTTGCTCTCTTGGTCCACTCTTTCTAGTAACAGTTTATGCTTCAGAGTTCCTCTCTTGGTCCTTTCTCTTGGTCTCTCTGTGTAGTCGTAAGCTACGTTTCAGAGTTCCTCTGAGGTTGTGGGTAGAGAGATAGGCAAGTTTGGGGGCAGGATGGGACTTGTAGCTTGCAAGGTCCGATGGATGGGATGGAGGTATTGGAGTAGCATACCTGCAGTATATAAGAAAAGAAGAAATGGAAGAGGAAGGAACAAAAGGATGGTAGGGATATATAGTTAAATCTACAACTGTAAACTCAAGGCAAGTGATAAACTATGAACGTTGTTCCCACTGAAAAGGTCCTAATAACTCCCATTTCAAGTGCTTATAACCAAGAAATACAGCAGACTATTCTAAGCTATGAAATGGCCGTTAGTGCTGCATATATCTTTGTTGGGCACTTTCTTTTGGACATTAAGTGCTAAAAGTATCTAAAGGTAAATTACCTAGATATACCAAGTCTAAGTAACAAGGTCAAAGTTAGCTAATAGAACAGCCCCAAACGGGGTCCATGCCATGGAATCTACACAGTTGCCTTGGCCTCTACCAAATCCTGAAAGGCAAGCTCAAAGTTATTGCAATCAGGAAGAAAATCCATTGTTTTCAGTGCCTCTTGTTTTAGTATTAAGTTCATTGAAGGAGTTTTTAATGCATAAATTGTATTCACTTTTATTAGAAAGTAGTTATGAACTGATTTAGATGACAAAAGAGCATCCACTTAAAATGTATGTTAAACTAACATAATACAGAACGTTTTACAGTGCATTGATATAAAGGATTTGATTCTGAAAACAAGAAATAACAGATGTCTGTTCCCTCAGCAGGGTGAACACAAGTGCCATTAACACTGAAGGAAACTATGTAGCCAGCCTAGAGAATTCAATGGGCCTGCCTTTTCAATAAATGCCTTCCTTTTAATGTCATTTATACCCAGGGATTACCAATATACCTCGGTACAAGGACTCATTTGTTTTTCACTCTAGTGTGATATGAAATTGTTCCAAGCCAGGCTATCTTTTAATATTTGGTACATATTTTTAACAAGGTGTTTGTGATTTTGTGGAAGGAATGTAGGGAGACATTGAGGTCTTAGGAATGGAGGCTTAAGAGCCTAAAAAGGCAATGCTTTAAAATGATATAGACCAGTGCAAACAAATCCATATCAAAATACAAAATCTTAATCAAATGAACCTGTTTTGTTTAAGAAACTTTTATTTCTTTTACTTGTTTTTGTATAATACTTCTGCTTCATAAAAAGGATGTTTATTTGCAGAAATTGAGCTTTAAAAAGGAAAATATGACTGAACATCCTTGCCTGTTCATTACAAATTATACTCAATTGCTTAGTATGTAAACAATTTAAACATGAATTAACTTTGAATTTTTCTTTTCCTATAAGAATTTTTAACTATATGGCCAAGGGATGTTTGACCCAGTAATTACTACTTTTCTCTGAAAATCCAAATACACAGTTCAAACCAAAAAGGAATCACAGGGTTGCCAATTGAGTCTGACTGTTATGCCAAGATCTAGAAAGTCCCCCCAAAACCAACAAGGAAACCAAGTCCTGTATGTAAAAGCAAAGAGTCTTTATTTTATGCAAGTTTGCAAACTCAGTTTCTCTGCATGCCCAATATATTGGAATAAACGGAGAATCCCAAGCTCAGTTTGAGTTGGGTTTTTATAGTAGTAAAGATGGGGGTGAAAGTTCTGAGGTTCAGGACCCCTGATTGGCTGACATTTGTCTAGGGGTGTCCTGGTGAGTGTGTTGGCAGGTGATCCTATCTACAAGATTGGAACATTAGGCATTTTCTGTGCACGGGTCTGTTCTAGGGTGGTGCTTGGGCAATCTCAGTTTGTGGTCCTTCCTGCAATCAGGTATTGCCTCAGGGTAAACTACTGAGACTCAGGCCTCCATTAAACTTATCTATGGCTGAGTCCTACAGTGGCAGGTGATAATGGTTGGAAGTAAAGAACTTCCTTTGGGTGGTCTGTTTCTATTTAGCTTATCATAGCTGGCTCTTACTAACCTGTTTAGATGGCTTTACTTGAAGGTTCTTCGGAGACAAATACCTTGAATAAATGTAGATTCCTTTATTTTTTCAAAATTGCAGTATTCCTTTCCTTCAGACTTTTATAAAAATGTTCTGAAGTGTGCTCAAAAAAGTGAAGAATTGTGATACAGAATACCCCAAAACATTTTCCCTTTTTTATTGATTTTTATTGAGTTCTACATTTTTCTCTGCTCCCCTCCCTACCTCTCCCCTCCCCTTTACATCTCCCAAGGTCACCATGCTTCCAGTTTACTCAGGAGATCTTGTCATTTTCTACTTCCCAAGTAGATTAGCTCTCTGTACTTCTCTCTTAGGGTCCTCATTGTTGTCTAGGTTCTCTGAAATTGTGATTTGTATACTGATTTTCTTTGCTTTGTGCTTAAAAAAACACTTATGAGTGAGTACATGTGATAATTGTCTTTATGGGTCTGCGTTACCTCACTCAAAATGTTTTCTAGCTCCATCCAGTTACCTGCAAAATTCAAGATGTCATTATTTTTTTCTGCTGTGTAGTACTCCGTTGTGTAAATGTACCACATTTTCCTTATCCATTCTTAGTTAAAGGGGCATTTAGGTTGTTTCCAGATTCTATCTATGACAAATAATGCTCCTATGAACATAGCTGAGCACACGTCCTTGTGGCACGATTGAGCATCCTTTGGATATATACCCCAAAGTGGTATTACGGGGACATGAGGATATCAACATGTAGGAGAATGAAAATAGATCCTTATCTATCACCATGCACAAAACTAAAGTCCAAATGGATCAAAGACCTCAACATAAAGTCAGCCACACTGAACCTTATAGAAGAGAAAGTGGGAAGTACACATTGGCACAGGAGACCACTTCCTAAATATAACCCCCAAACATTTTCATTTGGTTCTTTCTGATTAAAATTGGTTTACTGTGTATAGCTTTCTGGTTAACTTCAAAGAATGAGCTTAAACATTGATTGTCTTGAAAACATGAGCTTGCTTAGTTAAAGAACAATGCCCTGGTTTATTGATAATGCCCTAAAACTGCAATCTCAGTTTTGCCTCAAGTACAGAAGGCTTAAGAGTTGCCTAACCAGAATGGCAAATAGGAGGGCCTGTTTTGGAGCTCTCTGTCATTTCTTTGTCTTTCTGATATAAGCAACAAGAAAAGAGAATTCAGTACAAGCTCTAAATAATACTGAGAGTCTCAACGGGTTCTTGGTGGATTGTCTACATAAGGAGAATTAAATCGGGTTCAGAGACAGATACTGTGGCCAGAATTATTCACCAAAATATAAGAACTGTAGAGGCTAGGGATGTGTCACAGGTGGTAGAGTGCTTGTATAATAGCATCCATGAAGTCCTGGCTTTGGTTCATGCATGAGAGGGCATGTCTGAAATCATAGGAGCTGAAAGATGAAGACAGAAGGATAAGACCAGGTCATTCTCAACTATATAGGGAGTTGGATGCCTTTCCAGGACTCAAAAGACCCTGATTTGGAAGAAGAGGAGGAGAAATGCAATCTTTACATAAGACTTGTCAACATATTTTAAGAAAGGACAAGAACTTCTAAACTATTGGACAGGTTTTTTTTTCTATTGGCCAAATTTCTTCTTTATCTATCCTTAAAAAAATATATCAAGATCTTAGAGGTTCAGAGACACCTGAAAGGGTCTTTCTTTATTTTCTGCTACTTTGTCTATTTATCTACTTCTTTACTTTGGTATACCTCCATGGGGAGGGTTGTCTGTGCCATAGTGCAGGGCAGGAGTCACTTCTCTCCTTCTGTTATGTGGATTGCAGACATAGAACTTCAGGCTTGGTAAAATGTGCCTCTATCCATGAGACATCTAGCTAGTCCCAAAAGGACCATCAAACCTGGTCCTAAAATGCGGTAGGTGAAGCACAGACTCCTCTAAACTTCCAGGTTAGACGCTAAACTTCACCAGAGACTCCTGAGAGACTTACATCATTTTCAGTTCCTTCATATAAAGCAGACATTAACCTAAAGCTGTGATGTTGGATGAGTCAATATAGACAAAGCATTCAGAGCATAGAATGGCATATATCAGGCCCAATGCATGTGATTACTACCAACATTATAGCCATTATCATCATTTTTTTCAGGGAACAAATTAAATAATATACATTTTATTATATTATTAGGCTAATTATATAAACATAATAAAATTGGTTTTAAACAGTCATTTCTATTTCAAATATTTTGTGTTCTGAAAGATAAGCATATATGTAAAAGACTAAACCATCATTTAAACAGTATTAGACAACTTTCTGAAGCTTTAGATCATAATAATTCTGGCAATTTTTCTTATGGTGTCTTTGAGGTGGGTAAATAACATTTTGGAGAAAGCGCTTTCAAAAACTTTTAAACAACAGGATTTTAAAAAGGGAAACAGTGTCTAGCTGTTTTTAGAGATAATTTAAGTTAAAAAGGTGCCCTGATAAAGATACATGATTTTTGTTGTTTTTGTTTATGAATACAAGTGTCAGTAAAATTCACAACTTGCTTTTGACAGCTTAGAACTGAAAGTTTCTTGGCATTTGTTCACATGGTCAGTACTAAGTACTAAGTAGCTGTCAGGTATTTGCTTTAAGATGTAACTCTAGAAGATACTGTCTTCGAGACAACTGATTGAGGCCAGCTGTGATGGAGATAGAGATGCACAAGCCTCCTGGTGACAGCTCCCAGGTGAGAGCTGTTCCCATCACTCTCCTAATCCCCTGGCTGTCTCCTCCAGGATATGGCTAAAATATTCTCCTGTGAGGAACAGTTTTAATTTTCTTTTATTCTCTCTTGTATGACACATAAAATAATTTGAGCCATTTCTAGTCAGAACTCAGAGGAATTTCAGAACTGATGGAGAGTATGGTAGAGAACTGGTACATTCTTTGACCGAAAGCTTCTTCCTTGCTGTTCAGCAGTGGGGAGGCAAAGGTGAGTCACAAATATGCATTCTTTGTTAGGATTCGTGCATCATTGGCCCTTTTTCTCTTATAAATAAATAAAAATACACAGTATTTTACACATTCTCCTTTATGGGCCACATAATTTGTAAACTAGTTGTATTGTTCTCTCAAAAAGAAGAAAAAATGTTAGAAGGCTTTTAAGAAACTTTTAATTACAATGGGTGATTTTCAAAATAAAAACATGCATATGAATAACATTGTTTAGACTGAGCAGATTTTATTTAAAAATGTATAGAACACATACATATGTATGAAACAACAATTAATAAAAAAGGAAACCATGAATTTGAACAAGAATAAGAATGGGTATTTGGGAGAGTTTGGAAAGAGGAAAGGGAAAGAAGAAACAATGATATAATTATAATCACAAACATATAAAATATATATAAAATGAGGGAAAAAGGAATATTATTTTCATATCTCTCTTCTCCAAGTCATCTAGCTAAAAAGCTATGGGTGATCAAAACATCAGACATCATCAGGTTTTGGTCAAATTTTGAGTTTACAGAGTTGCTTGTATTACATACTTTATACAAACAAACCTCCCCTAGACAGATACACAAAACTATATGCAACTGATTGTGAAGCTAAGAGCATTGATAAAATCTACTGTCATGGAATCCACCCGAGTTTTCATATTATATGGATGTTTTATGTAAATTTGTATTAAAAACATTCTATAAACGCCAGTATTCAAAATGCATCCAGTGAAATTTCAGCTCAAAATAAGTATTCAAAATATTACTTCTGTGTCAAGTAGGGCATAATGGAGAAAATCAGTAGAACCTGGATGCTTGTTTTTTTTCTCAGCAATTATATGCAATTTTTTTTAGAATCACTGACAATGGAGAACACTATGCAGTCTAATTGAATAAAAGAATTGATGTTTCTGTCAGTGTGCAAATTAAAATTACAGAGTGGATAGTTACTCTGAAAACAATATGGTTTGAAAACATGGCTTCTAAAATTAAATCCAAGACAACATACTGCATCCCCATTTTATAAATGTCTGATCATCCCAAGGGATCTAGTGAACAGCTAATACCCCAAAGCAGGCTGAGTACACTGCCTTTCCATTATAGAAGGGCAGACTCTTTTTTTCATTACTGTGGGCACAGGTTTGGGTGATTCCATGCAAGAAAAGCTTCTGCAATACTTTTGCCTCTGACTTACTAAATGTCTATTCATTCATCATATTTTACACACTATAGGTTTCACTGATCAAGAGTATAACCATAGAAAACTACACAATCCAAACAGAATTATGCATGGCCCAGACTCATCAGTCATAAAGGTTTGCATCACCTCACAAAGTAGAGAAAAGAGTCAACCATTAGAGGTGCTTTCTGGAGCCAAATAATTCAAGAATAGATGGGGCAGAAGGCACATATACAGATCAGCTTCGATTACATGGCCAGTTACAGAAACAGACGTAATTGACACAGACATTTTCTGCTTGATTTGTTATGAACCCGCTTGCCTGGGTACCATGTAATATAGGGATAACCAACTACATGGAAAACAGTGCTTCACACAATTTTTGTTAAATGATATCAAGGGAATGAGTTTAACATCATTGACGTATTTCCTATCAATGTTGTGAGCTCTACAAAAGAGAATCATAATATGCCATACAGAAGGATAGTCTTTATTTGAAGGTTAGAAATGATTTATAAAGTGGGTATGCATACTAACTTAGAAATAAAAAGACAAAAAATTGATAGGTACTTTTATATGTCAAATTGGCTGAGGTATAAAATAGTAGATAACTTCCCAGATATTGTTCTGTATGCTTCTGCGAGTGTTTTTCTTTTTGTGATCCTGGGGAGAGGCATGGTAGGTAGACACTGCTATCCTGTGTATTTGTGTTTTTGATGACATTGGCATCTGTATTTTTAAACTCTCAGCAAAATCAGTTCTCCTCAATAAATTAGAAAAAGACATCATCAAACCAGATGAAGGCCTGAATAAAAAAAAAGTAAAAAAATTCCTCAGACACACAGAGGGGGGAGAGGGAGGGAGGAAGAGAGGGAGGGAGGGAGAGAGAGAGAGAGAGAGAGAGAGAGAGAGAGAGAGAGAGAGAGAGAGAGAATTCTCTATGCAATGATCTTTAGTGTATATCTACAATATGGACCCTTTCTTGTTCCTTCAGAAAATGGTCTTAGACATAAAAATCTCTAAATTGTCAGTTCATGTACAGATTTTGGATATGACAACCTTTATAATCACACAGACCAGCTAAGCTGCACAGAGATCATACAGGTTGTACTCTTCAGAAAATTATTGACTAGCACAGTGTATTATTTTTTATGACTGGATTAAGGGGGTCTTTGGGGTTCTTTTCCAAACTTCCATGTTCTCTTACTCCCTCTACTATACTTCCTCTTCTCTCTCCCTTCTTGCTATTTCCTAAATTCCCAGCATTCATTAAAGAACCTTTACTTGGCAAACTCATTTTCTTGTCAACTTCAATGTATTTCAATAGGAAGTAGTACCTCCAATGACTCAATATATGTTTTTCATCCTGACCTTCCTCTGAAATCCTGATACTCATCTCCAAGTCACCAATAGTGGAATTCTTCTGGTTTTTGGCCAGGTACACCAATAGTATGATATGATGTTCAAGACCGAATAAAATTTTTATTCTAAAAGCTAACCTATGTCCTATTTTCTATATTTAGTTAACGTAAAACCCTTTCCCCTTGGCTACTCAATTTCAAAATTTATTTTTTTCCCTTATGGAGCTATATTCTGAACGCTGGGGAATTCCATTTTCATCTTCAGCATTTCTGTCATCTCTTCCTCCTTTCCACCACACTTGTCATTTGTTTACCTGCCTTTGGCCCAATCCCCAGATGATGGACCTGCTGGGATTCTTCAAGAACCTCCTATTCTGTTTATCTCTCTCCAGCTTTTTCCTTTCATGCATTTTCCCTGTGATATTGAAATTATATTTATGAAAAATCATAGAAAACTGTTCAAGAGCACGTCTAAGAAGGACCAAGGATTTTTGGAAAACATTTCTTTGCCAGATTAACAGGCCAAATTGTCATTTTTATTTGGAAAATTTAGTCACCATCACCTCAACCCAAATTTTGAGGCAGCTGTATTGTTGATGGTGTCTAGGTATTAGAAGCCACACCCAAGGAATACAAAGTAAGATTCAAGAATACAGGATGGAGATGAGATAAATGGCAAATTCTAGACAATATGATGAGTTCAAATAGAAGGGAATCCACAGAGGCTTCAAGAGGTACAGCCAACCAGATTACTAGGGATAAACAACCTATTTCAAGAAATGGCTACTAGATCCCATTACTTGTCTTCAGTCTTGCCTGGTTCTCTTCATATCTTCTGGGTACTCCTCTCTAGCACTGGATGAGACAATTATCTGAGAATGACCTTTGGTCCTATATCTTTGATTGTCAATCCTCACTGTAGATATTTGGAAAAACAACAAACTATTTTTATAGCTATACTCTCCATTGCATTTGGTTTTTTGATTTGTTAGCTTTGATGTCTGAGAAAAACATTGTTCCATGTTATATAATAATCGCATTTGAAATCCTTTCATAAGTGTTTATGTCATACTTTAGGAAGCTTCTACAATAGTAGGCTTCCATATGGTATTTTCAATGGTGTTTAGTGTTAGTTTCCCTTCTAATTCTCTGTCCTTTATTTTACCCTCCCATAACATACCCCCATTAATCCACTGTATTTGATTCTTTTAAAGAGATAACATCAAGGTTGGGTTAGGGACAGAGTTCAGTCAGTAAAGCACGTTATTATAATCATGAGGACTTGAATTTGGTTCCTAATATCCACATAAAAAACCACAAGGAGCTTGTTCACTTATAAGTGTAACACTGGGGACATGAAGACAGGACTAATGCCTGCAGATCATTGTAGTAATAGGAGCAGTGGGGCTGCGTTACTGCCGCCCAGCTCGACCGCCTGGCTAGCTTATGCCCCAAAATAACAACACACAAACTGTATTCTTTTAAACACTGCTTGGCCCATTAACTCTAGCCCTTACAGGCTAATTCTCATATCCCGATCAACCCATCTCTAATAAACTATGTAGCACCTGTCTTACCGGGTAAGATTCAGCATGTCTGACCTGGCGGCTTGCTTCATCGCATGCATCTGCCCAGGAGAGGGAAGCATGGCCTCTGCTCCAGAGAGCAGAGCTGTCGAGTCTGAGCTCACTTCCTCTTCCTCCCAGCATTCTGTTCTGTTTACTCCTCCCACCTATGTTTTAACCTATGAGGCCAAGCAGTTTCTTTATTACTTAACCAATGACCTTCCTCCATCAGATCATCCACCATCCAATCTAGTCTAGAAGGGGAAGACTCTGTCTCAAAGAAGGGGTTGCCATTCTTAAGAACGATGCCTGAGATTGGTCTCCAGCCACTACATGAACACACACACACACACACACACACACACACACTTCTTGTTATCATCTTAATACTGAAAGACCAAACAGAAAGTACTTTTTTAACAAGAACTTATTAAAAGTTCTTGACTCCACCAAATGGAACTGATGCTTTAACTATACATTCTAGATTTCTACTCACTATTTGAAATGTCTTTATGTGGCCAGCAGTCCTTTCTCTATCTGTCTATACTATCATTTGTGCTTAGTTCCATTGGCTATCTGAAATGCTATTTACCCAGAGATCTCTTATATCAGTTAAAAGTAGTGAACATTCCCACTTCACAGATACTAATTCCCTGCACTTGATCAGTTGTAGGTTCCTAGGTTAACTACCATTTGCTACACAAATGACTGACTTTTTTGATGAATTCTGAGATTTGCTTGCATTCATCTGTGGGTCTAGAGCTATGAATTTAAACGGGAGTTAGCAGAATAATGATAGCTTAGTTCATGCCTTGGATCCATGAAGTCTCTCACTATACATTTTTGCCAGTATTATGGTACTAGGCATTTATTTCCTCTAGTAGATCTGTACATAAATCCAATAAAATTGTGCCCATGCACATATTTTGCCACAGCAATAATTTCTATCTCAAATAGGAAGGACTTCTATGAAATATTAGTTGTCCTATGTATGTTAAATGCAGTACAAGTTTGTTAAATTAATTAATTTCAGTTAAATTTTCAAGTTTTAAAATTCATGATGCATGATCAACTATAGAAAGTAAATGTGATAATACAAATAATTTAATTCCACTTATCCTTTTTAAATTGTATAAATTATAATATAATTATAGTATACAATATAATTATAGGAATCTATAGGTTTTGAAAAAAATTATCTAGGAAACCCTAAAAAAGGTATGCATGATCCTCTACTATATATTTTTGTGAGATGACAATTGAAACCAGACATGAATCACTCTATGAGTGAACTCATTTCTTCCTCACAGACGGTCTTGAAACTCCATAGCAGAATCACAAACTGAATGTCAAAGCTCTTAATGAAAGTGGCCCAAATTCAGGAAGCTGGTGATAAGCACAAACAGGATTCCAGCATCTCTACTCTCAACTCTGTACTTTGAAACCGAACTCCTTTCACATTCTACGAACAATCAGAATAAATGCCTAAATGAATGGGATGCCTGGCTGGACATGTTATCTTCCAGCATCCCCCAGAAGATGACCCTGGAGCCCTTCTCAGGGGTGAATGGGAGGGACTCCCGTGCAAAGAGCACATGATGGATCAAGGCCTCCACTGGGTAGTTTTTAAATGGTATTTGGGTAGAGAAAATTCTAGCAGTACGCCTTCAATGTCATTATCTAAGGCTGTGCTACAGGGAGACATAGAGAATGACGTGTTTTAAGAATGTTGCCTTTGTAGTAGCATCAGAACCAAATTTTCTAAAAAGCAAAGTAAAATGTATGTGAATACTGGAATCTGAACACCCTTATTGCACACATCCTGCTGTGAGTTACTCTTTGAAGAGAATTGCTGCTTAGACTTCAAACCGCCACTGTGACCCCAAGAGGTTAGCAGAAAAAGAACTCTTTGGTACAGAAGCCATAGCATAGGTATGATGCCATTTAAAGGGACAAGACTTAGAACTGAATGTGGCTCATAGCAAAACGTCAGTCAATGCTTTACTAAAAAAGAGGAAAACTCAATGAAATAAAGTGTGTTTAAATTATAGATTCATACAGACAGACCCAATATAGCAGTAAAAGTTTATTTTGTTCATAAAAATATACTATCCTCTTAAAGATTACTAAGGAAATCATCTTTTTATGGTTGACCACATTCATTCTGAACACTATTCAAACTAGTAACAACCTACAGATCTCTACTGGTGCCCTGGAAAAAACATAGTGAAATATAAGCTACATGAAAGCACAGATGTGTGCATACACACACACACACACACATACACACACACACACACAGTCAGGCCAGAAGCTCCATGCTAACACAATGAGTTTAAAAAACATACATATAGATTCTGTCAATAGAGAATAGAGGTCTTTTAGGAATATGCCTGGTACACAGGTGGAAAATGTCTATATGAGTCTATGAGCAAACTCAAATGCATATTTGAATTCTAAAATATAGGGGATTAAAACATAAATTACTACTTTGTTTCTCACAGGATTTAATTTTTATGATGATCTGCTTCCCCAATCCTTAATTAAACAACATTTTTTAGAGTATAACAACAACAAAACAATAAATTGTCCCCCTTCCTTTCCTAAAGTCGGGTCACAGGAATATTAGTAATAATTGCTGCTTCTAATGATACTTTAATAAAGACGGGAAAATGAACAGAATGGAAAGAAAAAGAATAGGGAGATAGAAAAAAGAAAAATAAAATTCCAGCTTATACCATTTCTTATGAAATGGATTGTTACAGCATTCTTTTTCCCTTGGGAAATAAAATGTGTTCAGATGGCATCGTGCTATGTTTCTCTAGTGATCTATCCTGATAATGTTCAAATATTCAAGCACAATGTTTGGTCACTGGAGTATTTTGTACATAATGGGCAAATCTCTGGAACTCTTACTCTACCTTTGTTCAACACAATAGATGCTTCTAAATTTCCTTTAATTGAATCATTAATGTAAAATATAACTGCTGATGAGAATTTTTACAATTGCAGTCCCTTCTGGTGAAATATTATTGCAGACAGACTTACATGGTACTCACAACCTCGTGTGTTTGACTTTATTGTTGCAAGCTATTTAAAATAACCAGTCCCATAAAACTTTAATGGCTACCACAATCTCTCTTTGTATTTATAGAATAATCTCTTTATTCATTCATAAAATGACACACTACATTCTCAACCACTTGCATTTTTCAATTATTAAATGACACTGGTTTTCTTCTCTGTTAAAAATCTCAAATGTTTCCCAATTGGCTTTACCCTAATGAAACAAACTGGGGTCTTCAGACTTTCTTAGGAAATGTTTGTAGATTGTGTTAGACACTAAGTACAGATAACATTCAAATATTTTTAGAATGTTTCTGGTCAAGATAAATAACCTTTCATACTGCCTTGAATATCATCATACTTCTATAACTGGTTCAGGTTTTCAAATGAATTAATCATGGCTCAAGAAATCTAAGTACTGATAGACTCTAAATATCCTTGTAGAATAACCTCATTTTGTTCGTGCAATGCCAGAACCATCAGTAAGTATAGTAGATAAATATGTATCAGTACTTAAATATGCACCATCGGTAGAAAAAGCAATGAATATATGCATATATAGTTTCCATACCCTCATAGTTTAGTTATTATTCTTTAGACTTAAGGAATTTATTAGAACTGATTGGGATAAAAACCAGAGTAATGTAACCAATTGATCTTCTATATTAAGAAAAGACCACATCTCAAATTTAAAATAAAACAAAGAGGAAAAGGGCATTTCCTCTGCACAGGTGGTCATAACATTTGTGCCCAATAGTACAGCATTTCTCTACCTACTTGGTATTTTAACCAGGCATTTGGCTGTCAGACTTCCTGCCAATATAGGCTGCTTGGGTTTTAGTGGAGCCTGGTTGGTAATCCAAAAGGTGATTAATGAAAGGTTGTATCTTCCATGTTACCCAGCTGACAGGAAAGTTTAGAAGTGTGATGACATGTTTACCTTTTGTTTACTTGATGAAATTTTTATATGGCTATGCTTTCAGGGGAAGAAAATAATGTCTACTTTCCAAAAGCTATCTACACTGAGAAAATACTTAGTTAAAATAAATTGTGCTTCTTAAGGTATCAGCAAAGTATTCTAAGAAACCTGCATGTTTTTTATTCATTTTGATATACATTCATCAAATCAAAATTAATTCTTTTTTCTGGGACTAAGGAGATATTCTAGCAGTGAAAAAGTTGTTGCTCTCACAGCAAGAGGACAAGGATTCAGTTCCCCAGCACCCATGTCAAGTAGCTCACAGCATGACCCACAGCTTAGTCCATGCAGAGGTGTGAATACATACTACAGACATATACACACAAACACATGAAAAGAACTAAAAATACCATTTGTTCCACAAATATCCTTAATCACCAGATAACAATAAAGCTTTGTAGTTCAAAGTATGATAATAATATATCCATTTTACCTAAAATAATAATCAGGCCACAAAGAGAGAATATTTTAATTGTGGATCCTTTTGCCTTAATATCATACCAGGGAAAGAAAACGCTTAAAAGTAGACTAAATCTTGATATCTTTTTGAGGATATCATAGGGAGACATAAGGAAAAATATTTAGCTACTACAAAAATGGAGAAAATTTTGTAACACATATTTACCATCATACTCCTGGAAAGAATTTGATCTTTTAAGGAGATTTATTATGGCAAATATGGGTTATATCTAATATCCTTATTACCTACAATTCTAGAGCTTTCAGAAAAAATAATATATTACTAGTAAGCAAATTAGTTAACAGGGAAAACGGAATCAATATCTTTCTTTTCTGCCTATCTCACAGTCAATCAGATAATAGATGAAATCTCTTCCCTCAAAGCCACTCTTGTATTTCCTGGTTTCTCATAAGCATGAGGAAACTTTGGCAAGCTCCCATGTCTTATATGAGCACATCTAAATGGGACCTTAAATGTTCTTATTCTTGTTTATCTTTTACCAAGAAGGAGCTAGATGTCCTTACATCCCATCAGTTTATGGCTTTCCCACAGTTTGCAGTTGAAACACAAACATGGCTGTGAAAGCCACAGTGATTCAAGTTGAAAGACGCAGAGCTGAAAGAGGCACTAGAGATGGATAACAGCCTCTCTGAGAGGAGCTCACCATCCTTCTCTATAGGAAAATACATTGCAACTCTGACCCCAGTCTTCCGTGGTTGACAGATTGAGATGAATGGTACCAAAAACATCCAATGTAGTCAAATCAAATTATTATAAAACAGATGTTCTTTTCCAAGCTTGTTGTACTTTGTTCTTATGACTCAAAATAAGCACTTCTTATCCCTGAGTACACATTAATGACAGGCATTATCTCTTGCTTGCTTTCCTTTGCATTAAAGATTAATTAAGTAATGATAGTCTTGACAAAATTTCTATAAGAAAGGTAAAGAGAGGATTAGATGAGACTTCTGATCACTAAGACAGGCTGAAGGTATGTGATTATAAAAAGCAAGAGCCCAAACCTCAGCTCCAGTTAAATTGATCAAAACAAAGCAGAAAGAATTTAGAAAAAAAATGACTTGTAAATTGCAGTTCCATAAAATTACTGACTGGAAAATTTCATCCATTTTCCTCACCATACCCATAATATACCATAACAGTGTAAAGGCCAAACAAAGATTGCCCTTGCATATTGAAAACTCTTGTGTAGTAGTCCTCAGAATATTTGGTTGATGAACATTAAGAACCATGCATGAATAAAAAGCTTGATAAACATTTCCACATTAAAATTCTATTAGAATTTACCTCTCCTTCCTTCCCACACCCCCTTATAATGGCAGCCACATAGAAAACATCCCACAAAAACTTACACTAAATTATTAAAAGTCCTAGAGGAAGAGAAACTATCCTCGATTTTTCTCTCACCATCTGAGTTCTTGACTGACACAGATGCTACCTTAGTTCCATCAAATGAAATAAAAGTGATGCCTGTAGTAATACTCAATCTAATACAACATTATTAATTGCTAAATTGGTTGTAATCGGAGACTGCTTATTCATTTCTCAGCTGCACAGACTCAAATAATCACACAAAGACTATATTAATTACAATACTGTTTAGCCAATAGCTTAGGCATATTCCTAGCTAGCTCTTACACCTTAAATTAACCCATTTCTATTAGTTTGTGTATCACCTTGAGACTGTGGCCTACTGGTAAGATTCTGGCAGCATTTTCTCCTTTGGCAGCTACATGGTATCTCTCTTGATTCTGCCTACTCTCTATATATCTCTTACAACCAGGCTATATTCTGCCCTGCCACAGGCCAAAGCAGCTTTTATTCATCAACCAATAAAATCAACACATACATAGAAGGAAATCCCACATCATCTCCCCTTTTATGTCTAAATAGAAAGGAAGATTTTAACTTTAACATAGTAAAATTACATATACAAATCATTTCTTAAGCAAGAGTTACATTGACAATATTTCTTTGTAAATCTAATGTTTCATACCTATTCTTTTATCATAACTAAGGAAAACTTTAATTTTCTATATAAACTATACCTATTCTTCAACTCCATCAAAGACCCCAGAAGGGTATAATATGGCCTAAGTAAACAGGAAGTGAATTGTAAGCAAGTTCCAAAACTCTAGAATCGATGCAGACATCTTTCTACCTGGTCAGTCATTCAAAGTTCCTTTGTAATGTTGGGGCATTCATCTTCAGGCTACAGGTCCATAGTATCTGGCAGACTTTTCCATGAAGCAGGAAGTTTGAAAGGTTGTTTAGCCTATATTGGCAGTTTGTCAGTCACTTTCTTCTGTGTTCTACACAATGTCTAGCACTCTTTCAAGAAGTAGGAACCCAAAAGGATTATCTCACCTTCTTTAGAAAAGTTCAGCAGTCATTTTTCTGTGGGTCCTTAATGTCCATTTCATACGGCATAATATCAAGCAGTTCAGGCAAGAGCAGTTTCTTGCCTAAATGACTAGCCTTTTAACACTGAAGGCAAATTCTGTAACGAGTTTCTTCAATGTCCACCAACTTCTCTAAAGTAATTGGTGCTGCCAGAAGCAGACATGTCTTACTGTAGAGAAAAGTCTAATTTCTTAAAACATTTAAAAGTCATGTTCCGTAGGTTTTTAAAAAGTTTGAAGAATACCTATTCATCTGAAATATATCTTTGTACATCTAGAAAAATTTAACTTGTATGACTATAAGTTTGACTTTTATAGATGTGTATTTATCCATAATTTTTAATTATACATTACATTTTTAAATGAGTTGCATAAACATAATACCTTACACAAGAGGAGAAATGTGTGTGTATGTATATATATATATATATATATATATATATATATATATATATGGAGTAACAAAATTGATCTTAAATTTGAATCAATAGAACAAGATCTATACCAATGCAAAGTATTCATCTCTACATTATATCCTCTTTTTTTTTAAAAAAAAGAGACTGATTGTGATCATTTAACCATTTATGATCAACACCCTTTAAAAGAAAAGAAACATTTATAAACAATAATTTTGGGAATTCGGACATTTTTTCTCCAAACTGCTTCCTGCTGTTTGCTGGGTGAAGTATTTTTTAGGGTTCATGGAGAACTTTCAGGGGGTCTTGTTCTAACAAATCACATTAGCCTGGAAGGAATCCACACATTCTCATCTTCTGTGGAAATAAAAGCAGTACTTCTTCTCCAAAGCAACATATCCTTAAACCCAAATTTTGAAGACAAGATATCTTTAAATTGGTTTAACTTAGCATCCCCCAGAATCAAATGTCTCTCTGCAGTCAAAAAATTCAAAGAAAACAAAATAATATACCTACACCAGACTTGGTGTATATTCCATCTTTATGTGGCTTATTTTTCTTTACTCCTTTAATCTATGACTATCTGTACTCTTTTATGTTACTTTCACTATCTCTTTAAAAACTTTGTTTTATTTTGTAAACTATTTATTTATTTTTATAACTGTCTATACTCTTTCTTCTCTCTCCCAAGCCTACATACATTTTTTAAACACACTATGACCCATTCAGAGGATTATTTCTGTCTGAATCTGGCTTTATTGTATATCTTTAATCATTTTCTGACCAGGAATGCTCTTTTTAAAAAAATGCTAAGTGGACATGGATTGAACCAACTCCATGACCCTGTCTGTTTGCTCTGTCCAGTCCAACATGGCAGAGGAATGCTCATCCCTTATGAAAGCCATGCTCACTACCCCAACTCCAAGCAGCTAGTAGCATAGTGCTCACAAATATCATTTAAGTGCAGGATTTCAAAAGAGTCAGAGCTGTTCCTGCCCTCAGCACAAACCAGGAAGCCATGTAGTTTTTTTGTTTGCTTGTTTTTGTTGTTAGTCAGGAAGACTTCTCTTAAAAGGGCCACCCCTCTGCTTATCTCTAACAAACAGAGCCCACCTGAGAAAATGCTGCTACCAAGAAACCATGCTTAACTCTGTTCTTTTGTGTCTAGAATTCCTTTCTAAGTTCTCTTAGGTTTTGTGTGGATGTACTTCAACCACGTTGGTGTCATTTGTAGTCAAAAGCTCCTTGTTTATTTTCCAGTGTCCAAACCCAAATAAACACACAAAACTTTATTAATTACAACACTGCTTAACCAATAGTTAATCATATTCCTACCTAGCTCTTACATCGTATTTATATTATTAATATTTATTAATATTTATTAATATTTATATTTATCTATGTATCTCCACTAGGCTGTGGCCTCCCAGTAATGTTCTGGTGGTATCTTTCTCATTTGGCAGCTACATGGCGTCTCCTTTGACTCTGCCTACTCTTTATATAACCCTCTCCAGCCTGGTTTTATTCTACCCTGTGATAGTCCAAAGCAGCTTTATTCATCATCCAATAAAAGCAACTAATATACAAAAGGACATCCCATATCAGTTGGTAGCTTATTTCCCCTGAATATAGAACTTATTTAGAAGCTGGTGTCAGAAATAAAGTAGCAAAAAATATAAGATAAAGGAAATTGATCTGGACAGCAGGAAGTAAGTAGAGGTCTGAAGGATGTTGAAGAAGTTGGTTAGTAGAGACTTAGAAATTCAATAAAAAGATATTTGGTTGAAAGCTATAAAAATGCTAACACCTAATAATGGAAAAGCTAGTGAGAATGTTACTGGTCAAGTTTTAAGCTAGAGAACATACTTAAGAAACTTGTGGATATTCCAATGCAGAATATTGAGGACCTCAATTGATTCTTCTCAGCCTCTTCGGGTAAGGTGTTGCCCAAAAGAGATGAACTAAAGATAGAATGTGCTGATTTCTAAGTAGAATTCAGAGTTGCTATGTATAACGTAGGACTGTAAGAATGGAGAAAATAAAACACACATTTCAGGTTCTCTATAAATGAAATAAAATCTATGAATTTCACCATAAAATATGTCAGTGAAATTAGTATTAAATTAAAAAATATTAACATATTCTTGTTCCTAAAGCTTCAGAATACTTTCTAAGCTAGAGAGAATGACAGGCAGCCTCAGGAACACACAAGCTGAGCATTAACCAGATTTCAATCCTGGTTTTTATTTACCTAAGTAAACTACAGTTTGATATAGAGAAAACTTGTAAGTTGTTTAAAGGAGTTGTGTCCTCTAGAGACAGAAACAGTTCAAACTTAAAAGATGCTGCTGGTTCTCCTGAGGACCATTTCTTTTACTGCAAAACTGTCTCTTACAGAAAGTGAAGAACAAATCAGAGAGGAAAGTCAAGAGCTGAGAAGATGGGGCTAAGAATCAAGACCCTGCATCATGTGAATCTAGGGGAGAAGCACGCCTGGGATGCAGAACAAAATTTTAGTACAAGTCTCTGAAGCAAGACCACTAGAGCTAAATTCATGTCCCAGCATTACTGTGCAATTACTCTAACAATATTATGTGTTTCAAACTTTATTAATGAGAACTTCTGTTGTTATTTTTCTGTATCCTTGTATAGAAATCTTAAACTTTCAGTTTATAAACTTTGGTACCCACGAAACCAGGGCTAAGAAACAATTAAGATAGAAAATGACAACTTATCCAAGAAAACTTGTTTTCACTTAAATTTAACTTAAATGAGATTTGTAAATATTTTATGGTTTCAGTGTTTGTATTTGTTCTAATATTCAATATGTAACTCAGTCTCCATTTAGCTGTTTTTAAGAGGTGAACCATTAAAGAACGAATTAAATGATGAGAACATAATTAGTGGAATAATATTCATAAAAGGACTGAAGGAAACTATGCTGTGTCCTCTTTACCATTTTGTCCTTAAGATAAAATTACATGTGAAACCAAAATATAATTATGCCTTAGAAATCTGGTTAAGTTGTATGCTTTAAAATAGAAGAGCTATGGATTGTTAAGGAACAAGGAATGTATGCTCCACTGACATTTTTCTAATTTAGTTCATTAATTTATGTTCCTGGACTCTGATAGCAGCCATGTAACTTGGTTGGTGAATGAGATATTATCAGTAAAAACATTCTGGGTGTGTCTTCTTGTAATTCTACCAAAAAATTAGAGCTAACACATAAATTATGACAATGCTGTGTTGGGAGCCTTATAAGACTAGAGGCAATTTTAGGGCCTCTAGCCCCAGGGTGCTCCTAATTGAATACAGACATAAAAATACCTGAAATTATAGCATAAAGTACAAAAGAAGTAACCAAATGAGTCCAATAATCATAGAAATCTAAGAAATAACAAGTTTCAACTGGCTTTATTTTTTTATTCCCTGTGTTTCAGAATGACTTTATTCTATACTACTGAAAGATGAATGTAGTCACTGCATGGAAAAATTATACATTTTCCCTCAACAATCTTGGTTCTGGTACAGTGCTTTATATATCTATGCCCATCTTCATCATAGGTTGACCAATTTGGTGTGGATGAAAGTGACAGAATTTGTGGTTGTTTGAATAAAAATGGCCACCATAGGCTCATAGGGAGTGGTTGTATTTGAAAGAATCTAGGTCCTTTGGCTTTGTTGGAGTAGTTGTGGCTTTTTGGAGGATGTGTATCATTAGGGTTGGGTTTTGAGGTTTCAGAAGCTCAAGCTAGGCCTGGTGCTTTGCTCTTTCTGCTGCCTGCCATTCCAGATGTAGAAGTTCCAGTTTTTCTCCAACCATGTCTGCCTGAGTGCCGCCATACTTGTCGCCATAACATTAGTGGGTTAACTAATATTATGAACTGTAAGTTATCCCCAATTAAACATATTCCTTTATAAGAGTTTCCATGGTCATGGTGTCTCTTCACAGCAATAGAAACCCTAACTAAAATGGTATTAATTTGGGTCTAAGATGCAGCAACACTAGTTACTCTGTCCATGCAGAAAGGGACATGGAACAGAGGTTCACATGGTATGGATGAAGAATTCAACAACAACAACTGAATACAAAAGCAGGCCCAGCCTTCAAAGGCCATCCTATATTTATTTATTTCCATAGCCAGAAGCTATCTCCCGAATTCCTGATCACCTCCACAATAGCACTCAAACGTGGAGAAAGTCGATGGTTCATATTTCCAGTCTCAATATTTCTACTCATCTATTTAGTGGGTTCTGTTTTTTTGAATAATTAGAACATATTTAAGAACCCACTACCTCTTTAGATAGAGATTCATGTTCAGTTATCTTAAATAGTTTGCCACAAGGGAAGAGTTTAGGGAATAAAATTTAAGGAAGCTGTTGCTCTTAGCATCATGCAAATTTCTGGCACTGTACTTGTGCAACTTCGAGAGGAGTTTCTTTTAAACTTTGTTCCAGTGTTACCTCTGTCACCTCACTCCTGCCCTGTCCTATACCTGGAGGCAATGGGTGAAGCATGTCCATCCAAGGTGACGAGTACTCATAGCAGAAAAATTGAAAGCTTGTGATTTTACTGTTGTTAAAATGTCTGTGGCCATTGTTTCTAAGAAAGGAAACAATGCAAAATTAGCCAATTCATGATTTCTCTTTCCTCATAGGGTAGATTATATCAAAGGCAATAGGCTAAAACTCCTCTTATAGATTTAAAAGTAGGTACAGGAAAGAAATGATTAAGAAAATAACAATTGAAAACTCATGAAGACAAGGAGATGTCAGGAGCTGCTTTCTGTCCTCTAACAGAAAGGACGAGGACACTAAAAGAAGGTAGCTGAGACCCGCAAGAACAAAACAGGTTTCACCAGAGATTAAAGCCTCATCTTGACCTTGGAAGTCTCTTTTGAAAAGATTTATTGATGGATTGATTTCTATGTGTGTATATGTATATGCTTGCGTTAGTTTACATGCCCTTGTACATGCAGGAGTCTATAGTAGCTGCAGAGGCAAGATTCCCAGGAGGGACTTCCAGATGGTTGTGAACCACCTAATATGGATTCTGGGAACCAAACCAATTCTCTCTGTAAGAGTACGAGGCACTTCTAGCCATTGAGCGATCTCTCCAGTGCTGATATTGGATGTCTTGCCTCTAGAACTGTGAAAGAACTGTTTAGGCCACTAGCTGTGGGGTCATAGCAGCCTTACCTCATTAATGCATGCACCTAGCATAGTGGAGAACTTTGGTTTGACGTTTACTGGACAAGTGAGAGTGTATGATTTCTCCTCTAAACACAAAATTTCACATCTTCACTTTATCTTTAGAAAGATCCCAAAACCTGTATACAACAATAAAAATTAGCTGCAAGGTAGTCATATACTTCCAATTATACCTGTGAAAACCTTACTCAAACCTAATGGTTCAATACGCAGCAACACGAGAATAAATAATTAAAATTTCAGAGGACTGAATTCATTTGGACTTTTTTTGAAGCAAGGACTTTCTGTGAACAAAACGTTTAGAGCCCATATTCACATTAATGGTCTTTAAAGAATGTTCTAAGGAACATTTATATCATCTATTTTTTATATATTTTTCTTCTTTAGAATTACACTAGTAGATTAAACTGTAGATAGACACACTGGTTTCAAAATGTTTCTAAGATTTTGTTATTATAATTAAAAGCAACATTACTGTTCAAATGGTATGTCCACTGTTGTGTTGGAAAAGATGTATTGAATCAGCAGCTCAACAACCATAAATATGGTTTGTCTGCCAGCCTTGGAAAGGGCATGGAAATTCTATGTCATGGTTCTCCTAATTATGAAAATGAGATGCTGAACTCGTAGTTGTTGAAACCATTTCTTTGTTTTAGGGCTTTGGATTTTATAACTCAAACTCTTGGGGCAAGTAATGGCCTGGTTGTTTAATTTAGATCATGTACTGTCGTCTAATTCTATAGCTTTTCTGTTCAATCTTAAAGGTAGTTCGTATTCTTTCTCTTACTGTGAATATATGGTGTTCACTTAAAGTAAACCTCCAAATTAAGTATAATTTTTCTCAGAATTTCTGAACATGAGAAAACGTACACAAGTGCTACATAATTATCATTTATTTTTGTACTGTTTAAGAAAGCTACAGATATTCAATTGCCATTGAAATATTTTTTGTAAGCCATGCAACCTTTTACACAAAAGATAATTATGAAATAGCTAACATTCATTTGACCATGACCAATAAATAATTTATGAACTGGGTGTTTGAAATTATGCAAATATCCTAAATACTTTTTGTTGCCTGTACATCTGAGTAAGTATGATTCAGAAGAAAGTGTGCAGTGGATTAATAGATTCAACATTGAAGAGATTTGCATTTCTACAGAGTTCTTTTCTTTGCTGGCTCCTACTATCTTTAGTATCATGGCTCAGAAAACAAGCTTGACAATACTGTCTCTAAATGTATTTGAATATCCTGGCATCCCTATTCATCAGCTCCTTTGATGCTTTAAATGTCTTTTGCTTTCTTTCCAGAACTCTTTATGAAGGCTCAGAGATATGCTTTTAGCAGTGTATCCAACTATCTTATAATACATACTAAATGGAGGGGGAAAGAAGGAGGTCTTTAAATATTTTATGTATCTGTGATGGCCGCAGAAGAACTCTGTTAGAGTACACTGGGCTCATTACTCTGAGCACACTTCATGTCATATGGGTGTCAGAAGTTGCATCATAGCAGTAACTAGAAATTATTGGCTTCGAGCATTGTTAAAAAAATGGAAAGTTTATTGATATTTATAAACTGGTGGAAAATTAACAAATGTTTGTATTATCTTGGCGTGTATTTACATTAGATGAAAAGGGCTTGGTTTTAGGGGATTACAATTGAGTATAAAAAGTCTTTTCATCTTAATAGGATTTCTTTAATATTTTTCTTTAAAACTAATAAGCAATGTGAGTGGGATCATTTATTTTCATTTCCCCTTCTTGGTGTATAGATTGAATCATCAGCCTATGTTTCATAAAAATGTAGAACAACATTGTTCTCTTAAGTTGTATACAAAGAGTGAAGCAAAAGAACACAGCCATGCACGTGACATTGTTTTCCGTGGTCCCTAGTCAGTGGTATACTAAGAAAAGCTCCAGTCTTCTAAAAGATGTGCTATTGCTTCATCAAACACAGTGATTCCTTCCCAGAGGGTCGCATATCAGATATCCTGCATATCCGATTTTTATGATTCATAACAGTAGCAAAATTACAGACACAAAGTAGCGACAAAATAATTTTATGACTGAGGGTCACCACCACATGAGGAACTGTGTTAAAGGGTCTCAGCGTTAGAGAGATTGAGAACCATTGTTCTTACAGCTGTCATCAATGAGATGAACAACTGTTCTCTAAACAAATTGCATCAAAGTAATAAATGAAGTGGTAGATGAGCCCCTCTCACTATATTGGAAATCTGGTGAGTATTTAAAGGGTGAGGCTGGAGTGTTACACTGTCCCGAAACCTAGAGACCTGCACAGGGCCTTGAGCATTGTTTCCACCTAAACATTCTGGCAATATTCCATTACCAAAGAGATATTTGGGGTTTTCCATATATCACGAAAAATAATTCCCACCATGTGAATTTATACCTTCAGTAATATTGCTGCTCATTTTCCCAAAGAAAGCAATTTGACTTAATCTTCTTCAGTCTTTCATAAAATAAATAAAAAATCACAGATGTTGAAAAACAATTGTTAAGTTTAACTATTAAGCCAAAGAAGGGGTTTTCCACATCTCACACACTTGGGCATCTAACCTTTTTAGGTGTTTTACTTGTACCCCATGCTATTCAGAGACTCCAGGCCCCCAAATCCTGATGAGTAGTGTAGACATCTCAATCAATGATATCCTAACAGTTGGCTTTCAAATCTTTATCTAAATGAATCATGTCGATTGTTCTGTGACCAGAGTCACTCATTTACCTCCCCTTGCCCACAAATGGAAATCAAATATTTTTCCTTAATTAAGAGCTAAATCCTGAGGGAAAAAAAAAAACTGGATAAAAATGTTGGAGTTTCTCCCTCAGTTTAACAGAGAATTCCACTTACTTAACTCTAAAATGTTCTGTTTTGTTTCAGTACTTCCCTCAGACAACATGAAGGCCAGAGAAGCAGAGGCACTGCCCACAAGGTTCCCAGCACTCACATTTTATCAGTAAAGTTATCTATCCCAGAGTTCTTCTCTTCAGAAAATTTTAATGATCTGAGGTCACACCTCTTAAAAAGAATGAGGTCTAGTTTTACATAAGAAGGTCCAACTTGCAGGGTTTTATTTTCTTTTCATGCTCAGACCTCACAAACCGAGGACCACAGTCTTCAAATAGCATTCCTTGTTAAAATTGAACTCAGAAAAGGTTACTCTACTTCAGGATTTTAAATAAAGCCTCTGCAACAAAGTTCACTGTTCCAAAGCTTTAAATAAATATGAAATAAAGCAGTACTCCACTAACGTGTTTAAATCAGTTTCCTAATTCCCATACTTTGAACCATGGCCCAGTGTTTCAGGGAGAGCAGTGTAGACCTGGGATTGCATCTCAAAGTGGGGTCTCCGACCACCTGCCTTGCAGTCACACCTGGGGAGTACTAAAGCCGACTTGGGGCTTGACCCAGTCCACCGAAACCAGACTTTCTGCAGGTGGGCCTTGAACCCCTGCACTCTGAACACAGTCCTTGGGTGGGTCTCATGCCTGCTGCTGTCTGCATCCACTGCTGGGCATGCATCATTTCTGTTGAAGGACTGCAGCCAGCATCTCATCTTAACTTCCTGAATTATTCAATTTCAGTAGGCTTGGAGCTTTTAAGTTGAACCTTGCCACCACCACCTCTTTGAAGCCAGAATTTTGCTCAGAAGATTAAGGTCTTTCCAGATACTTTTGTCTCCCTGCTGTCAGCCACCAAGGAAGCTGGCACGCGCTGATCTCTCAATAACATTTAGTGCCGGTCAACACACCGTATGGGCTAACATCTGAGCTCAGAATAGGAAAGGCTAGTATAAATAGATTTGAATTGGGGTTGGACAAGAATTTGGCAGGCAAAAAAAAAAAAAAAAAAAAAGACTGTGTGTTGGTGGGGTGGGCAAGGAGAAATGCCAATTGAGGGATCCATGGTTGAGCAGTTTCCTGACCCCCATTCACTTCAGGAACCCAGAAGCGAAAAGTTCTGCCGGCTTTGTGGACTTTGAGCCTTCGGCTATAATTAGGGAGGTTACCGCTTTCCCTGGCTTCTTCCATATGCCTGTTAGTTGTATTTGGCATTAAACAGCAGTATTTGAAGAGTGTCTGGCCCCCACCAGCATTTATTTGAGCCAGTCGGTGGAAAAAATGACAATGCTATCTGGCATACAATTCAGGTGTTAAAATATCTTTATTAAAATAGAGGAAATTACACCTATTAGGAAATGACCCCCAAGCTATCAAAATTTATTAGACTGGTGTGGGGGGGTACTCCCCTTTAAAACATACTGTAAATTCCCTTATGTCTTTCATGGAGCTGAAGCACAGAAATTGGTAATTTCAGACTTTTAGTCCTATTTTTATGGCAACTTATTTTGTGTCGTATTGGTGAACAGCGAGCTGTGACTTGGCATGTCTCAATGAAACTTTTTATACATATCTAGCTTAAAATTAAAATTTGATGGGGTTCAGAAAAAGAGTCAACACTACTGGCAATTTCTAATTTTCAGTACAGGAGATGAAGCCAAAAATAAGTTTGTGGCATACATTTGGACATGGCACCCACACATAAAAGAAATGACGCTTCTCTTTTCAGTTTCAGGTAGAGAGGAGACTTGGAAGGAATGAGTAAATCCTGTGTCCCACTGAAATACTTGTCCGCAGCCAAGCCTGATATCACCCATGAAGATGCAGTCAAAGTGAACCATGCAAAACGCTTGAAATGGCTTTCACGTTCAGCACTAGGGATTCTCCCCCACACTCACAAGAAAAGGCAAACTTCTTGATTAAAAATGTATGGTTTTACTTTATGTCAAAGCAAGAGAGCATTGTTTACAGGATGATCACAGTAACCAACTTAAATGTGTTTCTTATTTCAGGAGATAAAAACACCCTGCAGCTCAGTAAAAGCCATCTCAGTTCTGGGTGCTGGTTTAATGTGGCGCTATTGTGCATATTCTGGGTGCTGTTTTCGTATAATACTACCATGCGCGTTTCAGGTGTTGGTTTTATGTAGTGCTACCCTGTTCATACCGGGTGCTGGTTTCCTGTAGCGCTACCATGCTCATATTTTATTTTGAAACAGTGATGTATGAAAATCCTCTTCAGCATTTTTGAGAATGAGATTGCACATCCGCCGTCTATGCTTTGAAGACGGAGAGCCTTGACTTAAGCCTGTTAGTGTTAAAGATAATATCTGGGTATGTCTGTGTGGTAGTTCTCCTCCGGCTATTTCGACTTTGAGGGAAAGTAGTTCCTGGGATAATTTCATTCACAAAGTGTTCCCTTAGGAGTAGGGTTAAGGGTCAGGAAAAGACATCGAAGGTAATTTGTAGTCCTGCTGGACAGCTTCTCAAGTCAATTTGATCCTGCCTAGTCAGTCAGGAAGTTGAAGACAGTGTGAGCGTGAATATGACAGACAGAACTTCTCTGCAGGGAATCCAGGTGCCACTTTTCTCCCAAGTAGGAGCTATGTTAGAGGGCAGCAGCCTTGGAGGGAACACATCCATTCACACGAATGCCTTTGCACTGCTGGACAGAGGAATAACGACTGCCTGGCTCAGGAACTGACCTTAGTAAGGAACATGCTCTCACCCCGTGCCTCTTGTCTCAAGCAAGAATTAGAGATTACAAACGGATGTTATCATGTGAAAAATAGAAAGCAATAAGAATGAACTAAAGAAGAAAGAAGAAAAGAAAAAAGACCCATTGTTTCTAATAGATAACAAGGCAACTCCTAAATTTCAGCAATATAGTCCAGAAAAATATTAAAATGTTTATCTGTTTTTAAATCTTGACTTTGAAAATACTTTGAAGGTTGGAGTCATCCATCAGGATGAGTATACACTCACATTCTTCTTGACTTTTTCTATAACTTACCAATTTTTTTAAGTTCATAAAACTAGCATCTTTCCAATCAGTCATTGAAAAGTGGACATCTCAGTTAGCCAAGGACACCTCATTTTTACTAGTTCAGAATGTAAGAATTACTTCTTAGATGCTTAAGGTGCAGTCTCAAGTAAAGTAGACTTAATATTAAGATATATGCTACAGCGGACATATTTCTTAAAAATATTTTTCCAGGAATGAAAATTATATAAATATAACACTTGTGTATAAAATTTTAAATAAATATTAATCCAAGATTGAGAATAAACCATTTAAATGATAATTGTGATCATTTTACTTTTATAAAATAAAATGACCAAATGTGAGCTCTGGAATATTCTTTTCTCCTTTCTTATTAGCATGTATGAATTGTATAAAGTAGAATCCTTATGAAAATATTGACAGGAAGTCTTTATTAGTCATAGTATTTGATTAACTGAGTAACACATGGCCCATTCCAGACAATACCCAAACACTCAAGTAGTGATACTAAAGTATGTACCAAACTAAATGAATAGTGAAATTATGAGCCAAGCCATTTATATGTAAAAGTGATTACATGGTTCATTTTTATTTATTTAGTCGCTATTATGTGTCTTTCACTTTGTCAGGTATTATAGAGGACTCAAGAAACAAGTATCACTGCTCTTTCCTCAAGAAATATAACACACACGACTTTTTCAACTGAGTGGCTGGAAGGATGCATATTGGAAAATATTACCAGAATATAAAAGTCTGTGCTATGGATTACTTTAAATAGACATAGTCACGCTCCATTTGTTTATGATGCATTTGTTTAATTGTGTAATGATGCAGTGCTCTTTTGCCTTGCTTTCCTAAAATACCTGGTCTAATAAAAAGTTATAATGTCCAGAAGCTAGGCAGTAGTGGGTCAGGCAGGGCTAGTAGGCAGAGAGAATAAGTAGGAAGAGAAATGTAGGCTCAAAAGAGAGAACAGACGGAGAAAGAAAGGGAGATGCCCAGGATCAGCCACCCAGGCAGCTGCCAGACACGGAGCAGGGTACTCAGAATGAAAGGAAGATTAAAACAAACCCCTGAGGTAAAATGTAGATCAAGAGAAACAGGTTAAATTAAGTTATAAGAATGAATAAGAAATAAGCATAATATAAGGCTGAGAATTTATAACTCATAAGTCTCTGTATCATGGTTTGAGAGCTGGTTGGTGGCCCAAAAGAAAGCCTCTTAGAAGTCTATACCATAAAAGTAAGAGACAGTGTCCAAAGAAAGAAAGGATAAAAATTGTTGTATTATTTCAGCATTTACATCATTATTACTTTCAAAAAGTAATATTAGCTACTCACAAGTAAGCAACAATAGGTATTCAAGCTATGGGGATATGTTTCTAAACATTGTGTATTTCCTGTTTGTTGACCTTCAGCATGCATTCATGCAGTGAATGACACAGTCCTGTGTTAGGGCTACAAATGTTCTGGATGTAAAATATTAGACCTATAAGCATTTTGGAATTAGATAGAAATTGTCTTTAAATTTTTATACCTTCAAAACTCATAGATATAAACACCATACACTTCAGTCACAAAGAACAGTCAATCTGTTTCTTGGATTGAGTACTGTAGATGTGGAAAATTGCTAGACTATTGGTTTGGAGTATTTCTGGGACTGGAGCTGTGCTACCACAACTGCTACCCAGGCATAATGGGCACTGCTGGTCCTTTAGTTATTGTTATAGCTGCTAGGAGTCTTTTAATAGGTTATTTAGAAAAAAGAAAAGAGGACAATTGGCCCTGGGTGGTTTTCAAATGGTGCTATTACTGGTTTGTTTTCATAGATTGGCAGTACCCTACAAGAGGCAGTGTTCAAGAAATAAAATTACAGCTGTATTAGCAGCTTCAAATTAGGGGTATTTTTTCAGATCATTGTGTGGGTTTTAGTGGTACAAGAATGAGTGGTTTTAATTGGTCCTTCTTCCTTACCAGGCCTGAGGAAAACTCTTCACCCCAAGAAGAGGAAGGGAGAGCCAGGATAAGAGCCACATCAATATTTTCTGATCTTTATTTGACAAGGTTTTATCAAGTTATATTCAAAATTTTTAATTTGTGGGATCTGGTCCTTTGCAATAGAGCATATTATGAGGTTTAAGGATCCCACTTTGGTAGAAAACCTCTAGCAATTGAATTGCCCTGGGTTCTTGGATTATGAAATGATCTTCAAAAATTTGACTAGCATATTTTGGCTGTGAGCATCAGAAAATACCACAAACAAAATATTTGTATAGCTTATAAAACACTCAAGCGGAATATTAAAAGCATCTGTTTTCAAGGAATATAATTATAAAGTACTTGAAGTGAATCAGGAGGCAGGATTCATAAAACATTAACTATGCTGTAAACAAGCCACTTGACTCATCCAAATACTATGGGGAATAGATGGACTGCTGATTTACAAAGAAATACTTTCATTGATGATCCTAGCATCAAAAACCATGATAGCAAGGGTCAAATGCTTCTTTAAGTCAGTCTTGGATGACTAAGTACCAGGCTATTTCCTAAAGTATTTTGATATTCATTTTAAAGATACACAGCAACAAATGTAGCCCTTCTGCTTTACCTTTTCAGAAGGTATTTCACCTGTTCAATTATATAGTCAAGATCATTACAGCAATGTGTGTGTTGATGTTGCACATTAGAATGAATCATATACCCATGAACTCTGGCCACATTTAGTCTTTAAAAAGACATTAACTCCACCCCTAGAGCAAAACACTCATGTGTGTTAAAGTGCAAAGTGTCTCTTTTGTTTTTGTTTGGACATATAAAAACAAAGAAGATATCTCATTGTACGCATTATAAAATCAAATGTAACTCATGCTGGCACCATTGCTTTGTGGGAGAAGAATGGTGGAAATCTCTGTTCTAAGATTCAGTTGAAACTTTCTTCTTCAAATGTTAAGCTAAAATCATGGGGATACTCTTTTCTCACATTTGCATCACAGGAATTAGGCTTCTTATTCTTTCTTCCTACAGGCCGGGCTTCTGGGAGTCCCGCATATTCATCAGGAGCAAAACATTGGATTTGACATATGCCGTCTACAAGCCTGTTGAGGTTGGCTTGGAAGTAAATACAATTCAGTTTGGTCTTGTTCTCCTGAGGTCCTAGGAAAGAGCTTGTCTTTCTACAGCCTCAAAACTGATAGCAATTTTCAGAAAGGCCATCTGAAAACATTAATCCTCTAGGAATATATCCATTAAAATCATGTTACCACACACACATATTATATTTGTACTACTTATAAGAAGAGAAAGCAAAAGCAAGATAGAAGGGAGAAGAAAGTAAATGAAGAATAACAAGTTTTGGAGGAAATTAGAAAAAGGCCAGGAAAGGTAAAGATTGTTTGCTTCGAAAATCCATGTGATTCTGAGCCTAACACAAGCAGATGCACATACAAGGAAAGAAACTAAAGGTGTAAGACTCTGGAACAAACACCAACGCTTTGCATTCTTGAACGAAACTACTACTTTCCTCATGTGCTCATTTAATGTTTTTCGTTTGACTCCTGATTGGAGTATTTGCCCCTGACAGTGCTCTTCAGACAGAATGTTAGCCCAAGAACTTTAGCAAGGCACACAAGACTGGCCTTGGGACCATCAACATCTTTGAACTCTGACTCTTTCCTGGAGCTTGATTAGAGGATTTATTCTGACTGCCAAAGGGAAGGGAAACCTTTAATGAGAAATTCAGCTTTGTGCAGGAATCAGTGATACAAGAGGGAAAGGGACGTTACAAATTAGACACTGACTTGGCTGCAAAGCTACAGAACTGAACAATCCCTTTAAAGACCGGCACGAGCAGAAGTAGCCATATAATTAGGTGTGCTGCAGAAAATGATCCAGAGGCAAATAGAGGATAGTTTTATAGATACTTATCATGTGAATCTGAAATTCCATCATATATGCTTTCCTAGTTCAGATTCACTGTGGCGTAAGAGTCGAAACTGAAGAATATTCTAACATTAAAGGTGGAAAAAATATGTATAGTATCTGATTTATTTGACAGTCATTTTAGTAAAGGAACTTTTTAAGTTTTGAAATGTAAGCTGCTGGGGCAGTGTATTTTTATTACTTATATTGCGCTCTTGTATTCTTTTATAATACACAGAATAACTAAAATTTGTCTTATAAAAAGGAGTATGAAGTTATTTTTGTGTGTGAGGAATATCTACTTGACTCAGGAGTATACCATTAGACATGAACATGCATGGGGGGTAGGGTGCCTATACCACTCTTTCCTGAAAGTTCCTTCTCGAAAAGTTAAAATATATAAGCTTTACCTGAAATAATTACACGGAAACTGTATTCTTTTAAACACTGCTTGGCCCATTATATCTAGCCTTTTCTCGGCTAACTCTTGCACCTGGACTAGCCCATTTCTAATAATCTATGTAGCCCAAGAGCTGGCTTACCAGGAATGATCTTAACCTGCGTCTGCCTGGAGTGGGAGAATCATGGCGACTCCTGACTCAGCTTCTTTCTCCCAGCATTCTGTTCTGTTTACTGCACCCACCTATGTTTTAACCTATGAGGGCCAGCCAAGCAGTTTCTTTATTACTTAACCAATGAAATCAACAGATTGATATATGACACTCCCACATCACTTCCCCTTTTTCTGTTTAAACAAAAAAAAAAAGGAAGGCTTTAACTTTAACATAGCAAAATTACATATAACAAAACAGTTATCAAGCAAGAATTACAGTTACAATATTTATATCTATTTTATCTTTTATCATAACAATTGAAAACTATCACTACCTATCCATTCTTCAACTCTATCAAAGACTCCAGAAGGATATAATATTACCTAAGTAAACAAGAACTAAGAAACTTCAAACTCTAGAAATGACAGAGACATCTTGCTGCCTGGACAGTCACCCAAAGTTCTTTTGTACCATTGGGGCATCCATCTTCAGCCTTCAGACACATAGTATCCAGCAGACATTTTCATCAATCAGGAAATTCCAAAGACAGTTCAGTCACTTTCTGCTGTGTCCTGCAGAATGTCTTACAGACTCTTTCATGAGTCAGGAACCCCGAAAGACCATTTTACCTTTAGGCAAGTTTAGCAGTCCTCTCTCTGCGGGTTCTCTTTGTCCAGTTTATGCAACAGTCCAGGCAAGAACAGTTTCTTGCCCAAATGGCTATCAAACTCCATAAGGATCCTCTTTGATGCCCATCTTCCTCTCGAAGTAGATTGGTGCCGCCAGGAACAGACATGTCTCATTGTCATGAAAAGTCCTAAGTTATTAAAATATTTTAAATGCCATATTCTGTAGCCTTTGAGAGATATGAAGAATGCCTATCTGAAATATATCTCTATATATCTAGAAAATCTAAGTAACATGACTACAAACTCGACTATTATTTATGATTATCCATCAACAACCTATATTTCCTAATTATACATTAAATTTTAAAAATGAACTACATAATCACAACACCTTATTCAAGATCCGAAATACATATACATATAACAAAATTGACCTTAAAATCCATACCAATGCAAATTATTCATATCTATATCAACTGTTACTCAAAAGCAATAAAGATTTTATCAGAGTATTAATTAAACAAGATTAAAATCTTCAGTAAAGGAGATCTATTAGTCTATTCTATTTGTCTCCATTAAACTTTCCTCACCCAGCCTATACATCTCTTAGATATGATTATATGGATTATTTATATATTCAGAAGCCATGATATTTCAGTCACATTCACAAGTCCCAAAGAACCTACTAATTGCTCAGGAAGACTTTTTTTTTTTTGTGGCTGCTAACACAGAAGATAAACTTAGAAGCACATTAGGTTTTTTTAATCTGTCAGGATTTTAATGCTTTGATCCATTCAGGAAAACAAAGTTCAAAATTTTGTATGAGCTCAGGCCTAGGTCCACAGTCTTCCACAGAACAACCCCATAGGAAACGACTGGATGATGGCAGGTCTCATTCTGACCTGGGCTGTCATTCTGGCCCACTGATTTCCTCCACTGCACGCAAGGGTGCTGTGGGCCCTGCCTCTGCCCTACAGTTTTTACTTTCCTTTTTACTTCCCTGTGTTTTAGCCACTGCATGAAGCACCATGGAGACACTCTCCCTTTACCTTTCTGCTTCTTTGTTCAGGCAACACAGACAGGGTCAGGAACACCATCTACTGTGTTAACTTGTGTGGGCTGAGTTCCTAAATCAAGGAAAACTGTGCCCTAAAACAGATCTGTATTTTATACAGTCTCCACCACTAAAAAATGAAATAAAAAAATGTTATTTTAAATATTTAGCAGTTACTAGTTACTGAAAACTTAAGGCTCAGAAATAAAAATATAGAGATTTGGAGGTGGATTGAGCTAAACACAATTAATTTTGTTTCAATTATAGTTAAGTGTGAGAGTTTCACAATCATATTGAATGGTCCTCAGCATTTCTGTCTAAGTCTACTTTGGTTTAGTGTTTCCAGCATTATTCAGATGATTCTTTTAGCTGTTTGTTTGTCACGGAAGACATGAGCTGTATCTCTTCTAGCTCTAAGTCATATGCAAAAATTTCACAAGCTTTTCACAAGTATTTTTCTATGAGAAAAATATGTTTGTGCAAATGTGTTTACAGTCTTGCACATGGGTGCATCTATTGTGAGAGCACTATTTTTGAGATCCTGGACATGATTTATTAGTTTTGTATAATGAGTACAATAAAGATACAAATATTATATATCTTATGTAGGCTTATGAAAGTATTTGGGCTCCAATATTGATGACTTTGTTAAAAGAGTGAGTCCTCTGAGGTTTCTGGAAATTTACCTAGTAGTCCACCTCCATCTATTTTAATATTCCTTCTATCTCCAGCCGCTACATTTTTTCCTCAGAGATTACCCTAACTCCAAGGTTTATTGCAGGAGTGTGTTTGTGTGAACTATTTATTGCTTAAGTTCACTTTGCTTTGACTATTTTGAAGAGCGTCTGTCTACATTTCTGGAGCGTTGCTTCATTTAGGCCATCTTAAATCCTTAAGAGTTGTCAGCGTTATTATACATATTTGTATTTAAAAGCAATATATATTAGCTTAGTATCCAATTATATGACTTTAATTTCTTATTAACTCACTAATTGTCATTTGAATTTTTTATTTTTACTTACTTTGCTGTCACTTTCATGTGTGTGTGTGTGTGTAATTATGTGTGTCATTTTGCACATCTCTAGTCACACAGGTGTCTGTGTGCACATGTGCATGTATGCACATGCATATAGAGACATGAAATTGATGTTGGAAATCCTCTTTGATCCATCTTCCACCTTAGATATTGATGTGTGTTCTTTTAAGCAAACCTAGAGCTCAACAACATGGCTTTCTTTGCAGCTCGTTGTCTCTGCAGTTCCTCTGTCTCCTTTGAGGCTGTCATTACTGATTGGATCCCATTCCTACCTAGTATTTACATGAGTATTAGGGATCCAACACTCCTCTCTTCACTCTTGAACAGAAAGCACATAAGCCCTGAGCCCTCTGTTTGCAGTGTTCTGCACACTACACTTCTGAAATTGAAGCATGTGTAGAAACTGAGAACTCAAATTACATAACAACTATGAAAACCTACACACCACAGACCCAGACAGGTTACGTAACAAGGAGCACCTAAGGGGGAATGCGTGGATCTTACCTGGAAGGAAAAATAGGAGAGATCTCCTGGCTAAACTGGGAGTGGGTGAGGATGGGAACTTGGATCTGGTTGGGGGATGGAAGGAGGGAGGAGATTACTGAAAGAGATTACTGGGAGGGGCGGCATTTCAGGGTGAGGCAGAAACCTGATACAAGGGAAACAGCCATGAGTTTACATAGATGACACCAGATAAGACTCCAAGCAAAAGGTAGCCTTGACTGGCCATTCTCTGTGATCAGACTGGTGATTACCCCAATTGTAATCAGAGAACCTTCGTCCAGTAAATGATGAAAACAGATGCAAAGACCCACAGCCAAACATTAGGCTGACTTCAGGGAAGCCTGCTGAAGAAAATGAAGAATTGTTAGAGACAGAGGGGTAAAGTTCATCACAATAAAACCCACAGAAACAACTAACCTGGCTCAGGAACTCAGAGTCTGAAACAATAACCAGAGAGCCTGTGTGGTACCAGCATAAGCCCTCTACATATTTGTGACAGTTGTGTAGCTAAGTCTACTTGTAAGACAACAATCAATGGGAGCAAGGGCTGTCCCGAACACTTTGGCTGGCTCTTGAGAACATATTCCTCATACTAGATTGATTTGTGCTGCCTTAATCCAAGAGAAGATACCTAACTTGACAAACCATGTTTTGTTGATACCTATGGGTAGCCTGCCCATTTTTGAACAATAACAGAGGAGGAGTAGATTGGGGGATGGCATGGAGAAGGGGAAGAAAATGGGAGAAGAGGAAGGGAAGAAGAGAGGGAGGGGAATCTACAGTCAGGATGTAAAATAAATGATTAAATGAATAAATAAATAAATAGGTTTTGTTGGCTTCTACTCTTTATCTACACTTTAATTACTTTATGCTTTATAATGTCTAGGTAACAATAAAAGGAAACTTGAATAGATAATGTGTGAAAATATATTTCAATTTTCTAATTAGAAATAAAACTTGAAAAAAAAATTTTCTTTTTATATTTTTATTGAAAAAATATAGAAAGTAATCTGATGCTGGTTTCCACTTCCCAAACTACTCTCAAATCATCCTTACCTCTCCCCTCCATTCATATCCTTGCTCTTTCTCTCTCCCTTTAAAAACCAAACAAGCAAACAAAAATACAGAATTTTTAAAAAGCAAGGGAAAGAAACCGAAAGGAAATACACACACATACACTTGTGTGCACACACACACACAACACACACACACACACACACAAATATAAAAACACAAAACCAGAAATTTTATTATGCAGAAATACCATTAAATCTGTGCTGTGTTGGCCATTTACTACTGGACATGGAGCCTACCTTCAAGTTTGATAAATATACCCAGTAAGACTCCATTGAAGAAAACTTATTTTTCCTCTGTAAGCAAACGTCAATTGTAGATAGCTTCTTGTTTAAGGGTGGAAGAATGTGCCCACATCCCACCGCAGCACTGGAATCCCACCTGGTTGGAGCTGTGTATGTTCTGTGCCTGCTGCCATTGTCTCTGTGAGCTCATATTTGCATCAGTCTTATTGCATTTTCAAGGCACTGTTCCCTGTGTCTTCCATCTACTCTGGCTTTTACTATTTTCCTGCCTTTTTTCTGCATAGTTCCGTGAGGCAGGGGATTTGGAGTAATCATACCCTTTGAGACTGAGTGTTTCAAAATATTTTAGTCTCTTCAGGTTACCCAGTTGTGGGTCTCTGTGTTCACTTTATTGTAATGAATATGCAAATAAAAACATCATACAGCTAAATTTGGGGTAAGTCAAACAAAATTCATTCTGAGTCCTAAAGTCTATGCATTCTTTATTATGACAGGTGGGTGATCCTTGTGTAGGGTTTTACACACTGCTCATCTCCATTTATTGTTCATATTTTTACAAGAGCTAAGAAATGAAAATAACATAGACACCCATATATTGAGTTCCACAGAGTCATACGCCCAAATGCAATAAATAATAAGTAAGTACATTTTTAATTTATTTAAGAATTCATAAAGAGTAGTTTGTTGAAGGTTGTTGAGATTTAATGACATTGTCCTACAACAAGATGACAATACCTTGAGTAGACATTACATGCTACCAAATAAAAAAATGCCTGTATTAGTAATGGGATACTATTATGTATTATGTATAATGTATTATGTCATATAATATCCAAGCATTAGAAGATGTTGCAAATACTTTGGTATACCTCCAGAAATGTGGAAGATACCAACTGTGACTCGAGTCACAGGACATGACCAAATTAGCTAGTACTCAACCTGGAAGCTTCTTCACCACTGGCTAACATCCACAGAGCTAGGAGGTACTGTGTGCTGCTAGAAGTGAATAGTAATCCTCAGTCCCACCCAGCTGTCCACCTTGTAAGATACAGCAGTGGCCAGCTTGACAAGATATGCCCACTGGCATTCCAGTAGCATGAATGTTTTGAGGTAAACAGCCACTTTTTGGTTGTGTCTAAGGCTCACTCCATGAGATTGACCACATATGTGTCATTGCTAAAGAGGTCAAAATTTGTGACTAGCCTGGTCATAGGCCCTAAAGTAGAACCCACTACTATTACTTTGCTAAATGGACATAGTATTAAAATGACCCCTAATGACTCATTACTATATGCATCGATTAGGACATCTCTGAATCTGTATCAAGGAATCTTCTCGGTGCATTGGATTGCAATTAACTCATAGATGCCCCCAACCCCAATAAAAACTGTGGAGTCCTCAGCCCAGAATGGAGTATTTTAATTACCGCTCTCTCAATGGCTCATGGATTTTCAATAAAAAGGAAGCAGAGAGCTTGTAAGAGCTGGAGGTGGTTGATAAAATCAAGTAACCTCCTTTTCAGACACAATAGGGCAGATGCAACTAGGAAATCACAGTAATCGGCAGCAGGCACAGGACCCACCCACCATTCAGCTGGCAAACCTCGGCAGAGTGAGATAATGGACAAAAGGAGTTGGTGGCATTTGACAGTTGATGGGTGAGGAAAAGTCACGTTTCTTTGTAGGTATGATCAGCCCCAACCCCTATAAGTAGATAATGCTCAAGGGACGGTCCCACTCCCAAGACTAATTGGACATAACTGGACATGATGGAAAAATAAAGGTCAACTAAGCGGGACTCATAGGGGCGCACAGGGACTGAAGCAGTTGTTACAGAGCCTGTATGAGTCTGTGCTAGGCCCTCTGCATGCATGTTGTGATTCTTTAGCTTGGAGTTTTTGTGGGAGTATAGGTGTCCCTAATTCTTTTTGCCTTCTTGTATGACCCTTTTCCTCCCAGTGCTTTGCTTCATCCAGCCTTGATATGAGAGTTTGTGCCTAATCTTCTTGCATCTTGTTATGCTGGGTTCAGTGGGAGGCCCTGGTCTTTTCTAAAGGGAAACAGAAGGGCAGTGCATCTGTGGGAGAGGGGAGATAGGAAGGCTGGGAGGAAGAGAGGGAAGGAAATCTGGAGTCGGGATGTATATACTATATGAGAGAGGAATAAGAAAAGAAAAGAAAAGAAAAGAAAGAAGAAGGAATCTCAACACTGGTTGGAAATGGGGAGGGGACTGTGAAGAGAGTAGTAATAGTTGGAGTTTGGGGAGGAGAGGTGAATATGTTCAAAACACATTGCATGGAATCCTGAAAGAATTAACAAAATATTTCTAAAAATTAAATTTTAACTGGAAAGTATATATATATATATATATATATATATATATATATATATATATATATATATATGTTCTTCAAAAATTAGTGTGCAAAAAGTAGCACAGTAGGCCTGGAGAGGCCAGAATCAACCATGAGTCTGCCCAGTGTCAGATACTGAAAGGTCAGAAATTATTATGGGAAATGAATAACTGGTGGGGAAATAGAAGAAAGATGAAAATAGAAGAAAAAATGATTCATAAGCTAGGGAAAAAGGCTGATCTGAAGAGTAGAGGGTGCTGAAGAACTGGCTGACACAGATGGCCAGCTTGACACCCAGGGTCATGCTGATGTCTGGGCCTGGGTTGCTGCCATGGAAGATGACTTGGTCCAGGACCCTGATGCAGCTGTGGTATCTATGCTGTGGTCCAGGACTCCTGTTACCAGTAAGAGTTCTGAAGATGCCCAGAGTCTGGACCATGACTTGCGACTAAGTCAGTGTCCAAGGGATGTGTTCCTACAGGGGTCATATACATTTAAGAGACCTGGGCTGACATCTGAGAACATGGTGATATCTAAGCCCAAACTGCTGCTGGGGGCAACGTCTGTGGACCTACTACAATCCAACTCTAAATTGATGTGGCTCCTATTACCACCAAGGGCCCTACTGAGGCCCACAGTCTGGGCCAACACCTGAGGCCAAGCTAGTCTTTTAGTGGTGCGGGAGAATTATCTATATTCTGTCAATTGTGTATTTTAATATAACACTGATTGGCCAGACAGGAAATATGGGGGGGGGGGGACCAGACAGGACGTAGAGGTGGAAAAAAGAGAACAGGAGTATTCTGGGAAGCAGGAAGCTCCCGCTTCCACTCCAGCCCAGACCAATGAGAAGCATGTTGTAACCTGCCCTGCTGAAAAAGGTACTGAATCACATGGCTAACATAGATAAGAACAATGGATTAATATAAGCTACAAGAGCTAATAAGTAGTCTGAGCTAATGGGCCAATCAGTTTTATAACTTATGGAGATCTCTGTGTGATTTTCTTTGGGGCTTGCCAGCTGTGGGAACCAGGCAGGACAGAATATTATATTTTATCATGTATATATTATATTATGTCATGTTATATTTTAGGGTCAGGCTGCTGCTGGGGCAAGGTATGCAGATGATCTGTTCCCTATGAACCTGTGTGGGAGATCTGGCTCCACCCATCATCTATCATATAGTGGGATGGAAAAGGAAATAAAAGATCTCTTCCCTCCTCTACCTGCTGTGTGGCAATGGTGTTTTATCCTGTTACTTGTATTATTTTAAATAAAACACTGATTGGCCAGTAGCCAGGCAGGAAGTATAGATGGGGCAATGAGAACAGGAGAATTTTGGGAAGAGGAAAGCTCTGTTTGCAGTCATGACCTAGCCATCGAGGAAGCAAGATGTGACTGCTTTACCGAAAAAGGTACCAAGCCACATGGCTAACTCAGAGAAGAATTATGAGCTAATATAAGTTATAAGAATTAGTTAATAAAAATCCTGAGCTAATGGACCAATCAGTTTATAACTAATATAGACCTCTATGTGATTCTTTGGGACTTAATGGCTTCAGGATGGGGGGATGAAAACATTGGTCAACACCTACCCCTCACTCCCTGTGGTGGGTGAGACAACTGGCCTTGAGGTCATAAGAGTGGGAATGTTGGTACTTCCCCTGGCTCACAGCAACACTTGGGCGAGCAGGTCTTGCACCTCATCCAGACAGCGCAGTAGAGCTGACCCTCTTGGCTGGGGCACAAGAGAGCAGGATGGAAGGACTTGAAAGCAGGAAAGCTGACCCCCCATCTTCTGCCATATGTTTACATGGGTAAGAGAAATATGCCCCTCACTCCTTGACACCTATGTCTGGTAGGAGAGCTGGCCCCAGGGTTACAAAAATGAGAGAGCTGGTCCTACCCCTCTCATGGAAGAGAGAGACCTGAACCTCTCCTGGGGAGCACACTAGAGCTGAACCTGTATGTGGGAGTGCATGTGAGCTGCTCCTGTGGATGTGAGAGAAGACCTGCAACCACCTCTCCCTCATATGCTGTGTGGTGGCATGAATAAGGAAAACATGCCCTCCTTCACCCCTTCCCTTGCCATCTGTGCCAGTTAGAAGAGCCAGTCTCAGGGGCATGAGAGCAGAAGAGCTATCCCTGCCTCTCACCAACAGCTGTGGGCACTGCATCTCACCTGGGTAAAACAGCTGCCCCTGGTGGTGTGAGTGTGGGTGAACTGGACCAGAGGGTGTGAGAGAAAGAGAACTGGCCCCTCCCTTTGCTGCCTGCCGCCTCCTGTGAGCTACCTGGGGCAATGCTGGAGAGCTTGCCCAACTAGCTATAATGAGGAAAAACTGGCAAACTGACAAACGCAGCTACCACCAATGTCAGAACCAGGGCAATGAGTTAGCCCAGCATAACATCTACCTCATATACGAACTGCTAGAATATGTAAAGGGATCAGACCTGCAGATCTAAAGCTACAGGATCTCCATGATACAGGGCAACAACAAGATAGTCAAGAAAAGTCTCACTGAGGGCTTAGTATGGATAGCAGAAGCCAGAGACCTCAAGCCAGACCAATGACTCACTGCAGTGAACACTTACAAGTAAAGATGTGTGGACTAAAGTGTGTGCTGTGTGACTCACTGTGACACATTACAGCATTCACACTGAGATATTTGTTCCTTTGCTTGTTTGGTTTTGGTTTTGTTGGTTTTTTTTTTGGGGGGGGGGATACTCTAAAATATTGTTTTGTTTGGAGGTAGATTGCATGGAGAAACAGTGGAAGCAACGGGACAGGGATATGAGTGGGATCAGGTTGCATAATGTAAAATTCACAAAGAATATTTTTTAATTGCACAATAAAAAAATGACTGGCATCTGATTTTTATGGTGAGGTATATTAAGTGGTGTTTTGCTCATGAAGAATAAGCAAAGGTAGTCTCTTTGATAACTGTACAGCAGTCTTCTGAGCGTTCTCCCTGTCATACAACAAGCAAGATGGGAATGGAGAGCAGAAAAGGAAAATAACTCTCCTTGCTCATGGATAACATAAATATTTACACAACCAATGCTGAAGACCTGGGAGAATATCTACAGAAACTAGCAAATCAACTTAGTAAATCTCATGTTAAAATGTTGATGCAGAAATATCAATTTTATTTCACCACATTCACAACAAATGATTGAAAGTTTATTCTTTTACCTCACTCAGAATAGTGTTTTCTATTTCCGTCCATTTGTATGCAAAATTCAAGAAGTCATTTTTTTTTTACTGCTGAGTAGTACTCTAATATGTATATATTCCATACTTTCTTCATCTACTCTTCCATTGAAGGGCATCTAGGTTGTTTCCAGGTTCTGGCTATTACAAACAATGCTGCTAAGAACATAGTTGAGCAAATACTTTAAAGTACCTTCTGTTAAAAGTACTACTTGGATCTTGCATATCATCCTAGAACCTTCATCTGGTGATGGATGGAGATAGAGACAGAGACCCACACTGGAGCACTGGACTGAGCTCCCAAGGTCCCAATGAGGAGCAGAAGGAGGGAGAACATGAGCAAAGAAGTCGGGACCACGAGGGGTGCACCCACCCACTGAGACAGTGGAGCTGATCTACTGGGAGCTCACCAAGGCCAGTTGGACTGTTACCGAAAAAGCATGGGATAAAACTGAACTCTCTGAACATGGCGAACAATGAGGGCTGATGAGACGCCAAGGACAATGGCACGCGGTTTTGATCCTACGCAATGTGCTGGCTTGGTGGGAGCCTAGCCAGTTTGGATGTTCACCTTCCTAGATATGGACAGAGGGGGGAGGACCTAGGACTTACCACAGGGCAGGGAACCCTGACTGCTTGCTCTTTGGACTGGAGAGGGAGGAGGAGAGGAGTGGGGGGAAGGGGAGAGGGGTGGGAGGAGGGGGAGAAGAGTGGGAGGAGGGGGAGAAGAGTGGGAGGAGGGGGAGGGAAATGGGAGGCTGGGAGGAGGTGGAAATTTGTTTTTTTTTTCCTCCTTTTATCAATAAAAAAAGGAAAAAAGTACTACTTGGCAGAGATGAGGGTATGTTTTTAGTGGAATAGAAGCATGCACTCTGCAAACATAAAATTATGAATTTGAATCCTGAGAAGGTGTGTAAAAGAGCCAGGTGTGGATGTGTATGCCTGTGATCTCAGCTCTGGGCAGCAGAGGAAAAGAATACAAGAGCATTCTCACCAATTCAGTAAGAGAATTCAAAAAGGCATGAAGTTATAGAAAAGGACACAGGACACACTACTTCAGTTTGACACACACCCTAACATAATATACCCCCAAACTCACATATGCACACTTGATTCACACATGATATTTACAATAACAAAATATTTCAGTATCAATTTCACTGATAAATATAAATGTTCTTGATTTGAGTTAAAGAAAAACTAAGAACTAAAAACAAACCCATGTAGAAAAATATTTAAATTTGAAACAATTCTCCTAAAACTGAAATAAATTTAACAGGATCATAACCACTGGCCCTTTCTATTTTCGCAAGCTTTTTTCTATGTATATGTAAGTGCAAGTTATTACAAACATTTGTAGAGACTTGAAAAGGAAATTTAAAAAATCAAGAGAAGACCTATCATTTTAGAATAGATGGAAGACAATGAAATACATGTAGCACAAAAGTCCAATAAGACGACAGTGTGGTGCTGGCATAAAGAAATACAAACAAACTGGTGAAGTTGAACAGTATTCAACATAGATGCAGTCATACAGATATCTGACTCATCAACCGAGGGATAAAAGCTGCCCAACCAGGGAGAGCCTCCCTAATAAATGGCACCGAAGCCAAGGAGTTAGTATTCTACCCCTCACCAGACATCAACCTGTTTGAGACAGATTTTAAGTTTAATTGGGAAAGATAAACTTATAAGCCTTTTGTTATATTTTTGTAGCCTGAGTGAATAAAAAGGTATCACAGAAAGAACACAACCAACCATTCATGTCCTGTGTCAGACCAAATGTTTCCTGTTCTTCAAAAGACACAACTCGGAAAATCAAGTTGAGGGCAAGTATTTGAATAATATAAATCAGACAAGTGATTTGCATCCATGATAATCAGTTTCATATAAAAAAAAACACTTACCACTTAGCCTAACCATTCTACTTGTAGGTATTTTTCTAAGAGAAACAAAAACATTTATGTGTCAGCTCTAAATATTTAAACAAATATAACCCAAACCTCAAACAATACAAATGTTTAGCTAATGGGTCAACATGGGCAGTTCATTTTTGTAAAGAAATACTATTCAGTAATAAAAATGATTTACTGGTAATTTCCAAGAATACTTACTTTACTATTTCATTCATTCCCCCTAACATGAACTTGGTAACCATTGTGCCAACCCTAGAAGTAATATAAACTACTGAAGCAAACAGTTGCAAAGGGTACTGTGAGTTAAGCCAGTCAAGATGAGTGAGGCTGAGGGATTTTTGCAACTTTGATATTCTATGATCATTCTTTTTAATTTGTTTTTAAAATTCAATTTCTTAATCCTTAAATCTGAGGAACTACTAGAGGAATGCATACAAATTTTTCTGGCAGTCATTATAATTGCAAATGTGACAAATACTTAAGAATATTGTTTGGAAAAATCAGTAGGTTGTTTTATGAGAAATGATTAAAAAAAAGCTGAGTGTTAAAGAGTGTTGCCCTTAAACATGACGACTTGTATCATATAGTGACTTCATCAACACATCCATTACACAAAGGTCAAATCAGATCTCAGTAGGAAGTGAGAAACAATAATAACCTGTTACCCAGTTCTCTAGCCTGAAGGGAAGTCAGTCATTTCCAGATGCATCTGGAATTAGTGTTCTATGATGTGTATACCATCAAATGAGTTACAAATAAAGTCTAAACTCATATAGACATACCTGTCTGCAACTAACAGTATAAGTTGTAAATAGAAAGAATGTTTCAATCATTTTCAGATATTTGGAGATACATGTTTTTGATACTATTCCCAAACTCAAAAAGCAGTGGCTGTTTAAAAATTGGTTCTCAGTGTTGAAACATATTTATCAATGAATATTGTATGCTCTGTTTTGTGTGACTACGTTGGCTTATGTTAAAACAACTAAGCTCTTGGGCCATGAATGATTTTGTAATAAAATGAATTGGCCATCTCATAAAAAAGAAAGAAAGAGAAACTCAGTTCATTGTTATGATTAGGACATCAGAAAGTCTTTGTAGGCAAGCTGTCAAGTTGTAGTGGTAATGGCAAATTCCAAAATTCTAAATTTCTCTTAAGATCACAGATTTTATCACAGTCACCCAATAATTTGAGCTGCTTCTTGCTTGAAGTGACTGCCTCATTTCATTCACTTAAAGTAAAACAGGTGCCAAATGTCCACATGTACTAACTGTGGTGGCTTTGTTGGTCAGTTTTTCCCCAGTAAAATGCTCTTTTCTTTATTAGTCAACCAAACAATGACACAGATCTGTTTGTTGGCTCGAGCAGAAGGGCCTATGTGTACTTCCCTTTTTGTCACACCAAACACTAAAGAGTGTACTCAAGAGTGGAGAAATAATAGAGTCAGCCATTCCCAGTGTTTCCAGGGTGCTGCTGAGGAAACACTGATTTTTCTCCATATAACTGTGGTAGTACCTAGTGTGCAGTTTGATCTCAGTCTTTCTGCTAAGGTTTCAGAAGTTTTTCTTAACATGATTTATACAGCATGTTGCAGGGATTAACACTGAGAAGTATGTAAACATGGCTGCTTAAGAATCATGTAAAGGCTGAAGTTTAATCTCCACTGTGAGACACTAAGTGTGCAGAAACCTAACCTGAGTGTCTTGCTTAGAGTGAAATCTTTGAGAGATGATTATAATTAGACAAGATCATCAAGTGGAGCCACATGATGAATGTTAGCAGCTTTGTAAGAAATGGAGAGACACCAGGAGCACATGTATATGGTGTCATGGTGCCCTGAACCACCCCAGTTTTCTGCCAGTGAGGTTACCAGCAGGTCTGCATCATTGACTTTAGAAAAGAACTTTAAGCTAACCAAACCATTTTTCCTATAACTTACCTAATCTGTGGTGTTATACAATTTGCAGCACAAAAGTGTAAGAAACTTTGAGTTTTCAGTCATCCAAAAGGTTTAAAAGAACATCCAGTGATTCACAAAACACACTTCCATACCAACAGAATATAAACAATAGATGGTGATGATAATGATTATAGATATATACAAGATAGATAGATAGATAGATAGATAGATAGATAGATAGATAGATAGATAGATAGATGATAGATAGATAGATAGATGATAGATAGATAGATAGATAGATAGATAGATAGATAGATAGATAGATAGATAGATAGATAATAAAGAGAGATAGATGATACATAGATAATAAAAAGATATTATTTGAGATGTTGGAAGATCTGTTATACAAAGCTATATATAAACAGCACATAAATGCCAATTCATTCCCATCTAGACTTGTTTCCTATTTTCCTATATACTGTTCTTCATTTCCTCATCCTTTTTTCTTCCCTCATGCCATGACATTCCTATAGTATGCCACATAACACGGTAACATCCATGTATTCCTACAGAATGACACATAGTTCTGTAATATGCATGGTATCCCTGTAGTGCACCAAACAGTACTGTACTATGCATGGTAACCCTACACTGTGTCACACAACATGGTAGTATCTTATAATAGGGTGTTGTACCCCCATTGATTTGTTTCATTGTACTTATGAAAGTGATCATGGGATCTCTGGTAAGCAATGCAATAGTGAATGAATCACTAATACACAACTATCTGAGATGAAAATAATATCTTTGTTAGACTCGAAGTTTCCCCTAGCCTTATCTATTCTCTCTGCCCTGTGTTTCAACTTCCCAGCTGTATTCTCCTCTGTTCCTTAATATCTCATTATGTGTGCTATTTGAAATTGTGTACTTGCTGTGCTTTACTTGCTCCTACTTATTAAACAACATTGGCAAGTCAAAAATAATCTAATCTCTTGGTTTTTATACTTTATTAAAATTTTAATAAAATTTTGACTTTGGGGCATATTTATAAAATTTACCCAAATATATAACAATAGTTTAGAATGATGCCCAATTAATATATTTGGCTCTGGAGTCAGTCTCTCTGAAACTGGATTACAACACAGCCATGCCCTTGTTTTAGGATCATAGTCAAATTACTTAACTTTTAAATGATTTTAACTTCTCATGTAAAAGGTTTTCTCATCATGGTCACTCCTTTAAAGAGTTGTTTGCAGATAAAATGAAATAATACTTAGAAAGAACTTATCACAATAACAGTCATATAGGAGGAATCAATAAATATTAGTAGCAGTGGTAAATAATTTTCATTTGTCCTGAACACATTCCCTTTGGCTTCTGTATCTTGAACAGTAAAACAAGGGATTTAATATCTTACCAATGTCATGCATGCTTGCCACTACTCACACTGCAAGATCCCCTGTGTCTCCACCATCCTAACTGTCCCTTGACTTGGGGTTTGTCCATCTTCATAACTGCTTTTGCTAATCTCTATTTCACACACACACACACACACACAGAGAGAGAGAGAGAGAGAGAGAGAGAGAGAGAGAGAGAGAGAGAGAGAGAGAGAGAGCTCCACATATCTCTATCATACATAGATGTAGTATGTGTCTTTATTTCTAATAGTTTCTGCCTCATTAGGCATTCCTGAACAATACAGGTGAGCAAGAGGGAAAATTGTAGAGTGCCTAGTTTGTTCCTGATGGCTTTCAAGAGGGAGATAGAATTGCCAGACAACAACACATTTGTCTAGAGACACCAGAATGCTTGGAAGTCTTCTTTCTTAGGCTGTAAATATTGTCAAAATAAATAAACAGACATATATCGTCAGCCAAGCAAGGGCTGTTTAGAGGTCACCAGGACCCCTTGAAATACTAATTTTTTACTATAGTTCAGGTGGTTTTCTGAACAAAGATATTATTTTATATCATCCCATGTCAAGGATTAGAAGAGAGACATTCCAAGAGCTCAAAATGTAGTGAAGAGATGTGGGATTCCCCTATGTATGCTGTGAATATCATTGGTTAATAAAGAAACTGCTTTGGGCATATAGCATAGCTATAGGGGAACAGAGCTAGGTGAGAAAAACTAAACTGAATGCTGGGAGAAAGGAGGCAGAGTCAGGGAGAAGCCATGGAGCCGCTGCCAGAGACAGATGTGCTGAATCTTTGCTGGTAGGCCATGACCTCCTGGTGATGCACAGATGGAGATGGGTCAAATTAAGATGTAAGAGTTAGCCAATAAGAAGCTTGAGCTAATGGGCCAAGCAGTGATTTAAGTAATCCAGTTTCTGTGTGACTATTTCGAGGCTAAGCAGCCAGGAACTAACTAGCAGCCTCCTCCAACAGTGAAGAATGCTTTACTTCACTGAATTCAAATGGTGGAAGTCCAGAATAGAGACCGAAAGTGAGACTAGAAAGGAAGAAAGCATGAGAGATGCGGTGGGAACAGAGATAAGGGATGATGTCTCTCACTGAAGGATAACATCTACAACAAACTGGTGGAGGAAGTGTTCCTTCTGCTGCTGCTGAGAAGTGACAGATCTTGAAAGAAGAAAAGCTATAGACATGTAGATATTAAGATAATAAGGTAACAGCCATTAATGGAATAGATACACTTCAACATCAGTGGCCTGAAAAACAGGATTATGGTTAATCGTATAAAGTGTTGTATTGAGGTAGGAGCAGAGTAGACATCTTCATCACAGTGATCCAGGGACTAGGGTTTCCTTCTATTGAGACTGAGCTATATCCTGGGGCTTCTGAGTTCTTCACGTTGAGTTAGTGGATAGGAATAGCCTAAATGTCCAAGCAGGAAGTTTTGTATGTACCTAGTACAAAAATATACAGAGTGTATTATATGTGCCTGCATTCTTTGAGTATAATATAGTCATAAGGCAACACTTAACTATAACCATAGTGCAAAATAGAAAATCTATCTAACTAATCAATTCACCACACTATAGAAATAAGTATTGTCTTTAGGGCCATTTCATTAACCACAAAATGGGAGATTTAGATTTATGCATAGAGTATGAGTATTCAAAAGCATTAAAAAACAACTGTTTTCTATAGTAATAACTATAGATAAATATGACACATTCATATTGAATCTCTCAATTCAAGAAAATGACTTAATAATTTTAAAGACTTTTTATTAGAATTTTCAGGAGGAAATTTGTAGATACTGTGTCGTGTTTTCTCTTCATTAGATATTTGATTTAGCTCTTGATTTGATGTGTGATTCCTCTCATCATTATGCTATGAATATGTTTTATTACCATTGGATATTAAAGAAACTATTTAGGTCAATGGCTTAGAAAAGTAAATCCAGGTGGGAAACCTGAACAGAGATATAAAAAAAGTGGGCAGAGTCAGGGAGATGCCACGTAGCTGCTGAAGGAAAAAGATGCCAGCTGCCAGCCAGAACCTTACCAATAAGCCACAACCTCAAGGCAATACACAGATTAATAGAAACAGGTTAGTTTAAGATGTAAGAGTTAACTAGATGCTACACCATCTAGAAACAATGTTGTAATTAATATAGTTTCTGTTTTATTATTTGAGTCTGGGCTTCTGGAAAATTAAAAAGCAGTTCCTGCCTACATTGATTCATTGCTTTGCTACATTCATTAGAATTATATCATTATTGCTGTTATATAAGGAAAGCTTTATATTTTTATGAATTTTTCACTTAACATTTTCATTGATTATTGTGTATGTATATGCATTTGTGTGTATTTATGTTCATGTATATAGGAGGTGTGTGTGTTTGAGTGTGCATACGTGTGTGTGTGTGTATGTGTAGGCTATAGGATAACACTGGGTGTTGTTTCTCATGCACTGTCTACTTTGTGTTTTTTTTATATTTTTATTTTCCCATTAAAATATTTACACTTTCTCCCCTCCTCCCATTCCCCTCCCGCTCCCCCACTCACCCTCCTCCCTCCTCCTCCCTCCTTAAGAGAGGGCAGGGAATTTTCCCCTGTGGGAAGTCCAAGGCCCTCCCTTCTACATCCAGGCATAGGAAGGTGAGCACCCAAACAGACTAGGGTCCCAAAAAGCCAGTACATGCAGTAGAAACAAGTCCCAGTGCCATTATCAATGGCTTCTCAGTCAGACCCCATTGTTAGCCACAATCAGAGAGTCCGGTTTGATCACATGCTCATTCAGTCCCAGTCCAGCTGAATTTGGTGAGCTCCCATTAGAACAGGCACACTGTCTCAGTGGGTGGACCAACCCCTCACCGTCCTGACTTCCTTGCTCATCTTTGTAGTTGGAGCTGCGGGGCTGCATTCTGCCACGCAGCTCCCGCCACCTGCTAGCTTTACCCGAAATAACAACACACAAACTGTATTCTTTTAAATCCTGCTAGGCCCATTATATCTAGCCTCTTCTTGGCTAACTCTCGCACCTGGACTAGCCCATTTCTTATAATGTGTGTAGCACCCCAAGGTGCTCTTACCTGGAAGATTCTAGCCTATGTCCATCCTTGGTAGGAGTTCATTGCTTCTGCCCCGGAGAGGGGAGCATGGCCTCTGAGCTCACTTCCTCTTCCTCTCAGCATTCTGTTCTGTTTACTCCACCCACCTATGTTTTAACCTATGAAGGCCAAGCAGTTTATTTATTAATTAGCCAATGACCTTCCTCCATCACATCTTCTCCCTCTTTCTGCTCTTCAACTGGACCTTGGGAGCTCAGTTCAGTCAGTGCTTTGTACTTTGTGATTTTTGAGACACAGTCTGTCACCAGTCTGGAAATCACCCAGTAGGCTAGCAATCTGCCTGTCTCTACCTGTCCAGGGGTTAAGATTATAGATGCCAACACCAGGCCTGTGTCTTACACAGGTGCTGTGAATTGGGGATGGACCTCTGGTCTTTATGATTGTGCACCAAGCACTTTACAGACTTGAGCTACCTCTACAGCCCTCATGGATTATTTCATAGTATCATAGCACTTAGGTTATTTAAAGCACTTCAGATAGCCTTCTGAATGCAACTAGATTTAATTTAGCATTTGACAAATTCTGAACAACTGTTACAAAGGGAGCAGACAGTCCTTATGAAATATTATGACCTCTTTTGGTTAAAAGCCAATCAATCCCATGGATTACTCTAGAAATTATGTCAAAGCTGCTATATTTTAGGCACTTATACTGAAGTAAAGATTCCTTAGATGAGAATTTATAGCTGACTATGCAAAAACAGAAGCATCACCTGGCTACTGAGAGCCAACTAAAATCTTAGAACAGGATACTGAAGAGGGTATGGCAGAGAGGACAACACCACGTGCTTCTGTCTTCTCCTTGGGTTCTTGTAAATAGCACTGTTGATGCAAAATGAACACTGTCACCGGTTCCAGAGAGACACCTCCCCTGAGGTCTCTCTCCAGCCACTGTGCCTAATGCGGGTGGGGTGATTTTCACCCTTCGTTTACTTTGTCATTATTCTGGCCTCTAGTCCATTCTTCTGCCTATGCTCAGTGAACTGCCACTCTATTATCAGTAGGATTTAAAAATAACTAGCATTAACTATTGTAAACATAGAATAATGATACCATTTTTCTTCAATACAAATTCATACATCATTGTAACTGAGGAAAAGCAAGACTCAAATGACTTTTTACCAACTAACATAACACAGATTACATACAATTAATTGGCATCACATTGTCTCTCATTTGTATTTTTAATATCATAGATATTCCTTTAATATTGACAGTGGGTGTACACGAAAACGTAATATCATAGTATTAATTAATGTTGAATAGAATTATGCAAGGACAAATAAAAGATGAGCAGCTCTTTGGTCTTACTTTTTTGCTTTCTTTTCTTCTTAACAAAACAATTATAATTCTGACTTTTCCTGCTTCCTCTCCAAGATTCCAATTTTAAGCCCAATCAAAAGATGCCAACATATTCAAAACTGAGAATGCTTTGGATTCGGTATTCCTCCTGTCTTGCTCGCCTTTAAGGGATTTTAAGTCTTTTTTTTCTCCCAAGCTGCCAGTTACACTGAATTGTTCTGAAATGTGAAATGTGTGTGTGTGTGTGTGTGTGTGTGTGTGTGTGTGTGTGCGTGTGTGCACGTGCGCACGAGCATGTGTGTAAATATAAGCTACTATCAACCAGGGCAACAATAAGAACTTCACACTTGTCATTTAGTAAAACCTGCCTTTTGAGCCCTGTCAGTCATGGGTTTCTACATGTGTGCTTATTGGTTGGAGCAGTGCTATTTTACGGCAGCTTCTGTTTAGGAATTCACGTCGCTGCTTGGCATTTATGTAGTTCAGCTGTTAGAGAGTCAGGGTAAGAAGAAAGGAAATATGCAGGAGTGAAGGTTTTGGGGCAAAGAGGGAAATAAGAAAGGGCTTTAGGTTGTGAAATAACAATAGCAGCCATGTGGCAGCAATAAAGCTCAGGCAGAGCCCCCCGGTTCAGGCAAGGCACAGCCCAACAGATGCAGCCCACACCCATCCTCATGAGCTGGGTGGCCGAATGCTGGCACAAAGTGCAAGCTGCATGAAGTAAATACTAGTCGTTACTGTCAGCGACGGCCTTTGTCACTCTGCAATGCTGAACTCATTACAGTGCGTGCCACTGAGCTCAGATCTGCCTAAAACACAAAAAGATTTAGAGAAGGCATGTGAATAAAAAGGAAAAGGTTTCAGGATCTAACTGGGCTGACAAACCTGTGCATGATTCATACTGTAGGTTCAAATATGTTCAGAAGTTCAGATATTTATCCAATATTGTCAGCATAAAACTCTATCCCTTGAATTTTAATAGGAAAATAACAGCAGCGGGATCGTCCTCTCTGGCGTTCTGAAGCACTTTGAGCTTCTTATTTCTCTCGAATCATTAGGAAACCTTGAGTTTAGAATTTGAAGTTCAGAAGCAAGTATTTCTGGAACATATAAATAAAAGTACTGAAATTAAATTTCACTCCTTTCTAAGTAACTCTAGGAAAGGTAACAAAGGTGACATTTTTTACTTAAACTTGCCAGAGAGAATGGATGTTTCTAGGAATTCTCTGGAACATATGGCTTAGGTATATAGAAGGTACATAGGTAAGGGCAAAACAAGAATGGCTCATTGAGATTCAAAATCCTCTCTTTCCACTCTGCTCCACTCTTTAAGGAAGGAACTTGAGGATTTTTGTTGTGAAACTATGCTGGAAATCATAGCTTCAAGTGATAAGAGACCAAAAACATTAACAAAATATCTATGCTTTATTATTTAATATTGATGATTTAGTACTTTTTTATTATTATAATAGCAAATCTCTTTGAAACTATAAGTTATATGTGACTAACATCAACTGGCATAATCACATGTGAAGTTATGAGTCCAGCATAGCATTTACAACACGTCTATATACTTGGACATGTACATGTATTTTACCTTTTTTTGTACCTATTCATAGTTTGAAAAGCAAAGTCAGTCTAGAGTTGAAATAGTATATCATCAAAGCTAGAATTATTTATAGTGTGTACATACTGATGATATCCAACAACAAGAAGGGTGTGTGATTGTCTACAATGACAATAATATTAACACTTAAAGGGTGTTCAGGTATCATGGAAATAAATATCACACCTATGATCCCACAGAAAGTGGAGACGAGAAAACTGCCAGGAGTTTGAGACCAGTCTGGGCTGCATGCCAAGTTCCAGATCAACCTGAAATATAAAGTGAAGTGTTGCCACAAAAAACAAAACAAACAATGCAATCTTAGGACATTAAAAAAGAATTCTTTTAAAAAATTATAAATTAACACATAGTCATACCTTACTTCTGAAAACTGTATAGTTCACTTCAATAATTATCATGCTACCATGGAAACAGTACAGAGAAGATTCACATGACCTCTGCGCAGGGTTAATATATAAGTGTGGGAGGTTACCCTCACTTCTGAGTGATGTTAGCAGCTCTGGTACGCATTAAATAAATATTACAACAGGCCAAAAGAAAATTGTGAGGTGGTAATGGTAATGTGTGGTGTTATTAGCAATAGTATTAGTAATTTAAGTATACACTACTATGAGTTGCTCAAATTGCATGTTTAAATCTAACGAATTTTATCTTAGTTACATCTGAGAAAACTTACAAAAATATTTGAAAATGCTAAAATGAATTCACTGTTACGATTCGGATTCTTGTGTCTCAGCACAGGAAGCACGGGGACTGGCTTTCTGTGCTTTCCACTGTGAGAGTTTCAGTCATGGCAGAAGCTTGTTTGGATATCAGCAGCTCCCAGACTTTTTATTAACTTGCCAATCTCTAACAATCAGGTAAGACCTCAGCATATTTAGACACCAAATGAGTGTGTTAATGTAAATAACCTACAAACTAAATAATAAATGGCACTAAAGTGAATACACAGGGAAGACGTAATGTGGAATGGTCCCGTATGTGTAATCTACTAATGGGCTGCTTCTCAAAAGAGAAGAAAATACTTTAAGAACCACATGCTTCCTAAGATAAATGTTATCTGACTTTTGATAATAAAATTCAGGTCTTTTTCTGCTACCATTTACTGGGCTAAAATTGAAAACAAACACGCATGCTCATATGTTCCCCAGACAATGGGCGTCTGTGTGTGGGTGTCTGTCTTAAGCATTCACATTCACAGCAACTGAATCCTTTGGTATCAGTGCTGCCCAGTGACTTGCTTTTCTCCCCCTCTCAACTTTTTCTTTTCTTTTTTTTTCTTTTTCTTTTTTTTTTTTGGCCTGTCAATCTGAAGAGGTTGGGAAAATGATGAACAGAAAACAAAACTGAAGGTAAAAGCAATAGAGAAAGATTGATTGACCCCACACTATCATGTAAGTGTCAATAACAAGGAGCTACTGGGTGTCTGCAGTGTTTTTCTCTAAACTTTTAGCCATCCATCAGTCACAGCCCAAGATAACAATCCATCATGGAGTCAAAGTGGCGAACAACTGTGTGGTCCTTTGATAAGGGACAGTGTCACAATTCGTCTCCTTCCCTTCCCACAGATCGCCTCAAATAGGGTAAGGCTCTGTTATAACAGCTGCAAAGTGCCCAGAGACATTCTTCAGTGTGGAAAAAATTCTTATGAAATACATACAATAGAGATCTAGGCACCTATTTAAAAAAATACAGCCAGTGATCATTTGTTCAACTTCCATGTTGAATTTATTTGCTCTGTTCTTTCTCAGTATTATCTTTAACAAACGAATTGTTTAATGTAACCAACAGGCAAGATAGTGACTTCTTTTTAAAGTGATTAAAGTAACAATATCCTGAAGGCCACAATGCTGTCTCTGTACAGTCTGAGCAGTATTTTAAATCTGTAGCTGGACTTAATTTTCTTTTATGAATTGAATACAAGGAGGCATTATAGATAATCCATATGTTTACATATTTGACAGAATGTGCTATCCCCATTCTTTCTCCAAAATTATATCTCAGTCTGACCGGTCAAAAACGTTTAGTGGCCGAGAAAATGAGCATATCACACTAGGAACTGTTATGACTTAAATATGTTCCTGAGGTTCATTTAAGCATTTAAAGAATAGTATGTTTAAAAATATTTAATGGTAAGACACTGTTTCCCCAAGCCTGAAGTTCTTTTCTGAAAAGACAAATTTCTTATACAACATTCTCTAATGCCATGTTGCTTTAAAGATTTTGGTGACAAAATCGTTTTAGTGTATCCACTTACAAAAATATTAGGACCAACCATATAAATAAAAACAGGGAGAGTCATTTTCACTGTGTGTGGACAAGGATGTGGCACAAGAAGACCCAGGAAAATGAGGCCGTCATTAGAGCAGGGCACCAAAAGGAGCAGGAAGTCACTCATAAGGAAGAAAAGAACCAAACAAGCAAAATTTGCTTTAAACAGCATCTGATTTGGAGTCAACCCTGTTGGTCTTGGTTAAGTACACTTAGAATCAGGCTCTACATTTTGTAAACATTAGGTAACAAAAAAAAGTGCCTACTTTGCCTAAACAGTATATTGCCTTCCTTGCCACAGGGAAGGTATTATATATTTCATGAAAATGTTTTAAGTACTAAAAGAGATAAATATTCTATCTACAAAGTTTCATAAATGTTAACTACTATATTTTTTGCTACCATATTTTTCTAAAGTTTTCTTTTGCTTTGTGTTTTAATCCATAAACTAATGTCACATTGTGCTTCCTAAACTGACACTTGCAATGAGCTTTTCCAGCATCTAATTGCTATTTTGTAACTAACGGAGGTCAAGAGTTGTTCTCCATAGATTCTTGAGGGTCTGCTTTCTTCACTGATGAGAAGAGCCAAGCCTACTCTTCAGATTTCTGGGCAAATTTCAAGGAAACCCCACTTGTATGCTTCTGAGATGAGACATTCAAATTGGCTGTTCTATCCTAATCTGTTATTATATGTAATAAGTTCCCACATGTGGACAGTGTGAGCCTGGAACCACACCCAAAAGCCAGTGAAGAAATGACATCACAAGGCCCCACTGAGTATAGTGAAGAATGTGAAGTGATTCTTTCAGCAAATTGCCCCAAACTAAAGATGTTTTCAACCAGAAAATCTGCTGGAAATGTGCTTCTCGTTTAGCAAGACCTGCTCCTCAGACACGACAGCAGGAGTCTCGGCTAGCAGTGCCTTCCACTCCAAGCATATAAACTCATCCGAATTCTGAGTTCCAAATATTCTGGAAAAAGAAGTTGCCAAGGTTATATAGCAACATAGAATTAGAGCCTATGCTAATTGGAATTTTAAATTTTCATTTATCTTCATTTTGAGTTCTATTTGTTTGAATCAAAATGACCCTAGACAACAATAACACTAATTTTGAGGTGTTGGATCTTTCTGCAAGGCTGGTAGGATTTGTCCTGCTGCTGTACCATTGGGACAAAAGGCTTCACTGTAACCAAAGAGAAAGCTTCTTGCTATTCCAACAAAATGAGAATATTAAATCTATTCTGTAAAGTAATATTCCATAAGCATGGTCTAACAGCATTTTGCCTGCAAATGTTATTTATAAGAATATTTTCAAACATGGATAACTATGAAACTTAGGTCACTTCACCTACCAAACAGAAATTCCTGATATTACAAGAGGGAGAAATAAATTGTGATATCCAGGTCAGAAGCTTTTCTACCTATCCTAAATTATTTGCCACGCATATACACATCCATAAGTCCACACAAGAATGCACATAGATCACATCTGTTTAGGGTGGGAACTCTGAAATAGATGATAAAGTTTGGCTATTCTAGAAAGCAACTGAACAGTCATGTGTGGTCATCGCATGAGGACCTGCTTAGGATGACACAGTTTGAGAAAACCATGCTTTAAGATCAGATTCTATTTTTAGGCAGGGTTTTTTTTTCCTAGTCAGATGTTGAAAACCCATAAAGAGGATTTTAAAATGTTATTACTAGTAAGTTATTGCTCCCTTAATGTGGACTGCACTGTGGTAATAGAAACTCCAGGAAAACATCTTTTCTTTCTGTCTCTTTCTCTCTCTAAACTTTATTTATAGCCTTGCAAAAGACTAGCATTCACATAACCCGTCTGCGCAGGCATGCCAGAAGATTAATGATATCGCAGTGTTCTTGAGAACAAAACTGTGTCTACCACGGTGTTGAATAATCTCCCCTTTCACACATTAGAAGTGAGATGAGGCCTACTTTAGAGAGCAAGGACAGCGTGTCACATGGAGCTGCTTAGCTTACAGACACGCCTGCCTTGCTATCCTGAGTCGCAAAATGTTTTTGTGCATGTTATCCTAGGAAGAAGGAAGCTTTTATCACCATCGCTTTTTCAGAAATTTACATACAGCCTCAAAATCTGACTTTTTCAACATGTTTTTCCCAATCTGTTGCTGGTAAGAATTGAGAATTCACAGAGAGTTGTGCATCATGACCTCTTATCTCAGCTCTTCTCAAACTTAGCTAGGAAGACTGAGTGCTTTTTAAGGAGTTAATATTTTAGGTGGAATTCTTTTCTCTAATTTTCAGTAATGGTAATGACACAGCCCGTATTTACTGAAACAGTCTTCACATCATGGAACAGGCCCAGGGATCGCTGTACTATATCTCTTCTCAACATCCTCGAAAAGCCTTGCTATTGTTACCCCCAAATTGGGGCTATCAGCTTTGAGAGACCTACAGCTCACTGACGCTCACCCCTCTCAAGGAAGCCATGACTCACAGCCAGGCTCGGAGACTTAAAGCCGTATTCTGAACAACTGAAGCACTGCTTCCCAGGCTGTAAGTATAGTACAAGCTTTTACTGAACCCCATGGAACTTATTGTTTGTAAAGTCTAGACATTTTGTTATCAATATTCACACATTTGGTATATGCCAGTATGTAAAAATTTTAAATTACAAAAATATATAAAACACAGTTCTAACTTCTAAAGAGTAATAGAATCATAATGGAAAATTAAGACCACGAAGGCCCTAGTCATTTAGAGTTTTGCAAAACTGCATAATGGAATGTAAAATGTTTGAATAAACTTGCATGTCTACACTTAAAATTCATATATGTACATACAGTTTGAGTGACATTTCCCTTAAATTATGTTATAGAAATGTTAATATTAATTTTGATATAGGTTTTATGATTCATAGCACTTACGCATATACATATATTTCACAATCCAGACATTTTGTTAAGTGGAGACTTAACAGTACATTTAGATTTTAGTGAGAAATATAAAACTCTAAAATAGGGGATGGTGAGGTGGCTTAGAAGGCAATGGCTCTACTATTCAAACCTGATGATCTCAGTTCAAATCTCAGAATCCAAAGGTAGAAAGAGAGACCAACTCTTGAAAGCTTTCCTCTGACCATACCCCTCCATATGTACATTCTCATTCTACATGTTAATAAAATGTAATTACAAAAATAACATAGATGTGTGATATGAAGTGGTAAGTGGAGAAATCCTCTCCAGCAATCTGGGACTCAAAGGATGTAAGAACAATGAGAATTTGGAGTAAAATAATCACCTGGGTTGTACACTGGCACTCTCTACATAGTAGTAAATAATCAACTGAGTTGTACATGGGTGCTCTCTATATAATAACATTCTCAAGTACAAGTCACTGAAGAACCGAAATGTGTGGATAGCCAAGAAATAGCAAATTTGTGGCTAAGAATCCTTATTTGGGCAGCATAATAAAAAATAAGAAAGATGTGATAAAAGGCAATGTCCTTCCATGTTAGATCTACTCCTTTATCTGAAAGAACTCTTAAGTTGCATTGTGCTGAAAATTCACTTTCTGAATTATATGGAATATATATTGATAATATGAATATATATTGGACTTCATTGACATATCATAAATCTGTATCCCATTTTTAATTGGATTATTTGCTTTGTTGGTGTCTAGTTTCTTGAGTTCTTTATATATTTTGTATATTCACAACTGTCAGATGTGGAGTTGCTGAAAAACTTTTCTCATTCTGTAGACTGCCACTTTGTCCTAATGACAGTGTCCTTCGCCTTACAGAAGCTTTTCAGTTTTATGAGGTCCCATTTATTAATTGTCAACCTTAGTGTCTGCAGTAACAGTGTTCTGTTCAGAAAGTTGTCTCCTGTGCCAATGGGTTCAAGGCTATTCTCCCTACTTTCTCTTCTAATAGGTTCAGTGTGTCAAGTTTTATGTTGAGGTCTGGATTCACTTAGATTTGAGCTTTGTGCAGGATGATAGATGCAGATATAATCCCATTCTTCTACATGTTGACATTGTTAGAATGGCACAATTTATTGAAGATACTTTTCTTACTCCATTTCTGGCTTCTTTGTCTAAAAGGATTTATGTCTGGGTCTGCAATTCAATCCCACTAATCAGCTAGTCTGCTTTTATGTCAATACCATGTCGTTTTTATTACTATAACTCTGTAATACAGGCTGAAATCATGGGTGGTGATAGGCTGGAACCTAGCCCAATTGTTCCCGGAGAGGCATCATCCAGCAACTGATGGCAGCAAATGCTGACACCCAAAGTCAAGTATTAGGTGGAGCTCAAGAAACCCCACAGAATGGGAGGAAGGACTATAGGAGCTAGAGAGATAGAGGATGCCATTAGAATATGGCCCACAGATTCAACGAAGCAGAGCTCTTAGGGGCTCACAGAGACTGAAGTGACAATCATGGAGCCTGTATGGGTCTGAGCTAGGTCATCTACATCTATGTTTTGGTTGTGAGGTTTGGTGTTCTTATGGGACTCCTAACAATGGGAGTGAAGGGCATCTCTAACTCTTTTGCCTGCTCTTAGGACTCTTTTCCTTCCACCTGGTTGCCTTTTCCAGCCTTGATATGAGGGTTTGTGGCTAGTCTTATAACTTGTAAAGCCATGGTTGGTGGATATCCCTGGGAAGCTTGTTCTCTTCTGAAGGGAAACAGAAGATGAGTGGCTCTGAGGAAGAGGGGGTGGAGAGGGGTTTGGAAGAGTGGATGCTACAGTTGGGATGCAATATATGAGAGAAGACTAAATAAAATGTATATGTATTGTTTTCCTTCTATTGAAAATATTTTTTCTCTCACAATATAACTTGATTATAGTTTTCCTTTCCTCTACTCCTCTCCTTCCATCCAGATACACACCCTCTCTGTCTCTCTTTAGAAAACAAACAGTCTTCTAAGACATAACAATAAAATAAAATATAATCATATAAGTCAAAATCAAACACATCAGACTAGAACAAGACAATTAAACAGAAGGAAAATGAACCAAGAAACAGATATAAACGCAAAGAACCAATTGTTTGCACACTCACAAATCCCATAAGAACACTAAGCTGAAAGCTATAACATACATATGCAAAGGACCTGTAGAACAAAGGGAGAGATTAAGAGAATATATATTAATAAAATAAAATAAAAATATGATCTTTTTTTAAAAAAAGGAAAAGCTCAGACATGGCATTATAAAACAAAGAACCTCCAAAGCCACTGAGGAGTTCATTTTCTGTCAGCATACTACTTGGCATGCTGTCTTCCCTGAAGAGTAGATTGTTTCTCCAGTTAGACAGACTTCCGTGGAGAAACTAAACTTTCATTAACAAGTAGTTAGCTATTGGATATTGTTTCCAGATTGGGGAAAATGCATATGTCCATTTTTCCTTTTATCCTAGGACCCTGTGCAGTACAGACCCTGTGAATTTCCCTCAGTCTTTATGGGTTCATATGTAAAGTTGGTCTTGTTGCTTTAGAGGGTCTTGTTTCATTGATGCCTCCATCCCCTCTTTTGGATGGGAAGGATTTGATGGAGACATCCCAGTTAGGCCTAAGTGTTCCAAGGTCTCTCATTCTCTGCATAATATCTGGCTATGGGTATCTGTATTTGTTCCATCTGATACAGGAGGAAGTTTCTCAAATGATGGCTGAGCAAGATACTAATCTATGAGTCTAGAGAATGTCATTAGGAATATTTTTATTCCTATGTTTTTTAGGAATTTTGTTCTTGTTGTTGCTGTTGTTTTAGAACAGTAGCCTTTTGTTTTGTCCTAGGTTCCTGGGATATCAAGTCTCAGATTCCTGGTAAGAATCTGTGTTGTTTGGGGTTCTGATGGGATTTCTTTGACCAACAGCTCAGTTGGATGTTACCCATTTTCAATACAGGAAGCTTCTCTTAATGATGTGAGATGGCTAGTATGGGGCTCTGTCTCCCAAATTATTTGGAAATTTTATTTAGATAACTTTCACATATATTATAAAGTTTTTACTGCATTAGGTTTTCTTATTATGCTTTGAATGGCTTTAAATTTTAGGTGTCTCTACTCATATTTCCTCCTTTGTCTTCCTCTTCCCTTCCTCATCCCAATTATTTCTCCAATTCTGGCCCCTCCATCTCTACTCATAGCAATCTACTCTATTTCCCTTTCCTAGGGAAATCTATCTGCTCTGCTTCCACAGTCCTTTAGTCTATACCTAACCTCTATGATTCTACATATTGTAGCTTGGTTATCATTGACTTACAATATAAACTATAGTTTATATCTTTTCAGACTTTATTTTATTACCAGATTTCCAAAGATTAATAAAAAATCAATATCTCTCTGTGTGTATATATGTGTGTGTGTGTGTGTGTGTGTGTGTGTATATATATGGAGAGAGAGAGAGAGAGAGAGAGAGAGAGAGAGAGAGAGAGAGTTGATGTACAAATAAGAATTTATAAATTATTGGGACTATATATGTGTGTGTATATATGTATAGTATATAATATGCATATATATGGCTGAAAATACATAGTATTATACTGAGAACTTCCATAGCATTTTGAAAGCCTAATATCCCATTAATGAAATATATATATACATATATAAACATAAAATTTATAGCATCATTATATGTAATACATACTCACATATGCCAATTTATAATTACAATATTTCTATACATGTACATTTTCATGTATATGCACACACATACATATACCACACTCTAGGATGATATCTACATTGTATCTTTACAGATGTAATATGGTTTGCTTAAACTATAGAACATATAAAAATAACCAAGCTTCATACTCCCTATTAGAGGGACAAAACAAAAAAAAAAAACCTTGACAAATGGAAATGAAAAATAATGGAAAGCGTTAAGTGTGAAACTACTTGTAGAACTAAGAAAAAACTGCCTTGTGTTTCCTTTAATAGTTCTCTTCAAAATATTTAATGTTTAAAATCTGTCTCATGTGACTTGGTTCAACAGAAAAGGAAAGGAAGTGAGTAGTAAGGTAAAGGGCTTATTGGGAAAATATTCTTTTACAAAACCAGAGTAATGAACCTTTTCAGATGAACGGCTGAAAACTAAAATGGTCAAAATAAAAGCCATTGAAATGGTAAACCAAATAAACAGAGAAATGTTACTTATTTAAATCCATGCTGCTTGGGCACCCTTGCTCTAAATAAAAATTAATCACAATGGAATCATGGAGTTATCATCATTTAAATCATTTTCGTTTTGTGGAGAAATAGCAACAGATTGTGTGTTTCCAATACTCTGATATGTTATGTCGACCATGCCGAAAGGAGATTACATTGTTTGTCCCTGGGACACCCCGAGACTGTTCAAGAGCATCTCTCCAAACCTCCCTGTTCTCCTGACTGGGAAATCTGTCCTGCCTCCTCAGAAAAAGATGATCATTCTCCACCACCATCAAGAGACTTCTGCTTGACTGCAAGCGTTATTTTAGTATTGGATATCTGATTTTCAAAGGTTATCTTTCCCAAATTAAAGGAGAAGCAGACAGCTAAAGTGAGGGCTCCTGTGGGCTGATGCTCTGTACTTACATCAAATGTTTCAAGTTTCTCAATAAGAACAAACCTCCGGGTGATAAAGGGTCAAAATCTGAGTATATTAAAAATGTGGGGGCGGGAGATGTAGGTGAGGAGCACATTTTCCCTCATTTTTATTTTCAAAATGTGTTATTACTAGAATATTCTTAAGTGAGGGAATTAAAGTAATAGATTATATTACTGCAATGGTCATAATAATAAACTGAGCCAAAAATTGTGTTTGAATATTTTTTTAGTAATACTTCTAAGCTAGGGAGTTTTTTCTTTTTTAGTAATTTTCTCATTGTTTATCATTTCTGTCCTCCCTTCTATTTGCCTTAAACTACCGTCCCTTAAATGAAAATGATTTGTTAGTATCTTTGTGTGATCAAATGATATCTTTACTTAAATCCCTTGGGTAAACCCCACTGCAGCAACCCAGTGGGCTGCTACCTTGTACGGCATAGTACTACCAGTCCCTGCTAATGTATTTCTTAAGGGCTCAGCAAGAGTGACCACCTGAACTCACATGCCCATCCTGTTCTCTGACATGGTCTCTTCTGGCTGTAAAGATTAGAACCCTAAATTTGTAGACAAGCTACTGAGGAATGTAAGAGCATGAACTTGAGAATGTGGGATGAAGGAAAGTGTTCGGACGTCAGCTTCAGACACACAGACTGGGCAGTCAGCTCCCCTGTCACCTGAACTGCATTTGCCTTTGCTGTTAGTGAAAGGGCAATCCCGTGGCAACCTTTTCAGCAATAACCATCAATCTTGTCCATCAGACCTTTTCTTTCAAGACCGTAAATTGGTTTTACTTCTTATAATAAAAGTTGGCACGAAGACTCTGTTTTTCTAAAAATGACCCATGCAATCAAAAAGAAGGTACCCCAAAGTCTACATTACTCACCCCTTATAGACGATTAATAATCCTTCTTGGCTCACAGCAGCTAAGCATTCCATCATCAGTTTCATCTTCCATTTTCAAAGCAGGGCCTCTCAAAGACACTGGGAGAGGGCATTGATCATGGCTTCAGAGTCAGCTGATGCTGACTTGATCATAATGGGCATTCTCTGCAGATTCATTACCTATTTTTCTTTTTCTTCCCTGGGTTGCTTTGTCAATTTATATAAAGAAACTATTTTTCAATTGCATTGTACTCTTGACTACAGTAGCAAAATCAATGCCAGAGACTGAAGGGGACTTTGGTGACTTGGCTCTGTGTCTTAACACAAATGTGATTTTTTTTGTCGTTTTATAAGAAGAATTTTTAAATGTTTAAAGAGCCCATAAAGACAAGCTGATTTACCGCTTTTCCTTCACTGCTAAAACACTGTGTTTACAACTGAAGCCACTGGGATCCCAAGAGTTAAATGAGTTTTGAACACCCCTTTGTTGATCATGAATGGATGCATGCATTCCACAGCTCCACACCACATTCATTTCATATCATTTTCAGTGAAGATCAAAATCAGAGGCATTTTTGTGCTTTCCATAAGTTTGAAATCTTGGAAAATAACTGCCATCTTCATATATACATTTTATAATATTATATTACAGTGAAGATAATGTGAACCTTAAACTTCATCTTTGTAAAATAAGATCCAGTTCACAAAACTTTTAAGGTCATATTAGTTAACTTATTCAACTCCCTAAATAATAACTAGTATACTCTAGGCATTGAATAAATAATGGTATTTTAGAAGATTTACCTGTTCTGATGATTTAGGCACTTAAATATTTTTTATGAACAAGGTATATTTAGAAAGTCAAATGATTCATAACTCATCAAGTTATGAGTAGAAAACACTAAACTGTAGCATAAGGGATAAACATGGCAACATATAGAAGTAACTTTGAGACAGGGGGATATCAATGTGTCATACAGAATAGACTTGCACATAAGAGACCCTTATGAACTCCCTAGAGACTGAGGATAATGGCATAAAGTTAAAATTTGACTCCCCTAACATTGTTTCAAGCTTCTGTATTGGACATGAAGTGACCTTCAATAATACACTTCCTCTAACATCAACTGAAGGTGTTCTCTCCAAAAGATGTAACCTCTTCGGTGCACACACAGAAATGGACAACACACAGGGACTGAGGTGCAGCTTATTTGAAAGTAGCATGTGCAATTGCACTGTGACCGACCACCTGTAAGTACCTTGGGTTATGAGTTACAGGTAGCAGAAATAACAAAATGAACAATAATCTCTAATATGATGACCACTTTTATTTAAAAGCCTTTCTAAACAGTGACTTAAAACAACACAAGTGTAAACTTCCCCAACTGCTTTCAAACCGGAAAGAATAAATGAATCTCATCCAACAACAAGGACTTTGCATGTCATGGGAGTGAGATTTCATTTGCACAACTTAAACATTTTTATTTTTCGATAAACCAGACCAGAATCATGCCAAAACAATAATTAACTTGGAAATGTAGAAGACTGTTCTCTAAAAACTTCCTTTGGTTATCCCTACTGCAAGAACTAGCTTTTTGGGATCCTGCTCTCTTTGGATGTATACCATGCTCAACCTAGATATAGTAGGGAGGGCCTTACTCTCTCTGAGGATTAGATGGGGGTGGGGTGGGAGGGTGTGTGGAGAGAATGGGAGGAGGGGAGGGAGTGGGAAATTGGTTTGGTATTTTTTAAAAAATCTAATAAATTAAAAAAAAAACTTTCTTTGGCATTATAACCCATCAGATCTTGTGTTCTAAGAATGAAGACTCAGATTGGATCTCTCTGTGCTAGGGTTCATTCACGTCTCCCCCGCGGTTAGGGACACTGCACAGAAGGGGGTGCAGTGGGGAGCTCTGAAGAAGCACAGTGCTGCTTTTCAGCTACATGGACAGGAGCCCTCCTCTCTCTAGGGCCAGCCTAGGAAAGCATCAGATATTGTTTCCAATGAAGTAGCAAGCCTCTGTTAGCTGTTTTGCTGTTGCACATTTTACCACAGGCGACTCCTCTTTCAGCTGCCTTCCCATATGTGGCCCAGTGATAAATTTTATCAGTGGTCAGCGGGACAGGGTTGCAGGCTGGGCAGCTGCACAGTGGCTTTTTATCTAGCTTAGTTCCCTCTGTCATGCCCCCTCCCAGCCAAAGCAGCATTTTCTCAGAGTAATTTATGTCGTGGCATTGCTGTCAGTAGATGTGGTGTCAGCGATTTGTGTTCCCAGTGGAAGTTTACATGGAAATGAGATACTTAGCCCACAGAATAAAGTCAAGGGTGGAAGAAACCAATAAAAATGCTCTACCTGCTCAGACCTGCGGGAGAAAATGAGGACAGTTGTCTTTTGCTGGGAAAGTGTGTTTTTGAGTGCTCCAGCAGTGTCGCAAGTAGAGTGCCCTGTGCGGAGGTCAAGGAGCACTGAGTCAGCTCTTACGTGTGACAGTCCTCCAGTCCAGAGTCATTATAACTCTGGCACGAGGGATTTTTACGTTAATATAGGTCCATTTTTAGAACCTAAAATATTTAAGCAAAATTTGTGGTGCTCATATTGTTGAAAAAATATGAATTCATACGATGAACATTTTGTAAAGTCAAAAGATTCAGCTCTGTGTAGGTTGTAATGGAGAATCCATTCTACTGAATAAATACTCTTTGTCCCCATATAACTTACCATAATTTTTTAAAAAATTATCCCATTGCAGGATATTGAGAAACTTTAGAAGTAATGGCATACAACATGAGAAAGGAAATAAAGGCGCTATTTAGATTCCTTAGCCAAAGGCTCCTGGAGTACCTAAAGATCCAGAGCTTGCATAGACTCTTCTCTTCCCCATCTGAAAGGTGCTCCTATAGGACTGGATCTTTTTTCATTCTGAGGGACAAGAGGAATGAAAGGGAACACAATCAGGGCTCTCTTACCTATCAGCAACCTTGTTCCACTTACCCCATTCTTTTTCTCCTAGAGAAAAAAGAAAGAAAGAAAGAAAGAAAGAAAGAAAGAAAGAAAGAAAGAAAGAAAGAAAGAAAGAAAGAAAAACTTCCAAAGAAGAGAAGATACACAAAGAGTCCATGAGACTGGCAGACAGCTTCACCATATTGTTATAGGCAGCATCCTGCCACAGCTGCAGTAACAACCTATATCCTCACATGTTGTTAGCACTTACTCTAATGTCTTAATGATGTTTTACTAAGCATTTTTAATGTTGTATCTGAGCAGAACTGAAATGATACTGTTTTATACAAAAGATGCTCAGAAAGTACCATGACTTCCACAGATGATTTCTGAGTTTCTCGGCAATCTTCTAGTCACACTGGAAAAAAATTAAAAACCCTAATATTTCTTACTTGAAACTTTTCACACTTTTGAAACAATTAAGGACCTGTCCTTAGCAATTTGCTTAGAAATTAATGTTTGAAATCCAGTCCCTGTATTCAGTGTGTGCTACCACAATCCTGCTGGGATTTCGAATAGACAGCAGAGCTGTGTGTACTGCTTCCACAGACCAGAATGCCAGTATATGTATTCAGCTTTGTAAATATGCCTTTAAAAATACCTTGCCATATTTAGCCACTCCTAAATATGTATTTACACAAGTCTACACACTGTGAGTGTTTACCTGGGAGACAGGAAAGGTCTCTTTGGTAAATAATATGGGTTTTATAGCCTTACATGAAGGATTTTTTTGTTTGCTATGTTAAAACACCAACTCTTCTCAGTAATAATTTAATAAAGAATTTTCCTTGTAAATTTATGGTGTAGCACTTGAGGTAAAACTTGCAATGTTTATTAAAAAGGCAAGCCTGATATTAGATTTGAGTACAGAGGATCTATGAATCATTTTGTTGAAGACTTCAGAAAACGCAAACATGGATGTGATCACTGACGACTGGACAGATAAAAATAACCTGCCAGATAGATTTCAAAGCCCAAGACTAAAGTTAAAAATTCAGAATCTCTAGGAAAATCCAAATATTAATAATGTAAATAGTTTGCTTGTAATTTTTTAGAATATTTGCAGTTTATATTACATTGTGGATATTGGTAAAACATTCTCAACTAACTAAGCAAATTATTTAAAAGCAAGATATGAAATTCTCAGAAAAAAGTTTATATCCATGCCCAAAATTCAAGTACAAATAGATCAAAGACCTCAACATAAAACCAACCACACTGAACCTCATAGAAGAAAAAGTGGGAAGTACACTTGAATGCACTGGCACAGGAGACCACTTCCTAAATAAAACCCCAGCAGCACAGACACTGAGAGAAACAATTAATAAATGGGACTGCCTGAAACTGAAAAGCTTCTGTAAATCAAAGGATATGGTCAACAAGACAAAACGGCAGCCTACAGAATGGGAAAACATCTTTACCAACTCTATATCAGGCCGAGGACTAATGTCTAAAATATACAGAGAACTTAAGAAACTTGACATCAAAAGAGCAAATAAACCAATAAAAAGTAGGCTATAGACCTAAACAGAGAGTTCTCACAAGATGAATCTAAAATAGCTGAAAGACACTTAAGGGAATGCTCAACATCCTTAGCCATCAAAGAAATGTGAATCAAAACAACTCTGAGATTCTTATACCTGTCAGAATGGTCAAGATGGAAAACACTGATGACAACTTATGATGGAGAGGATGTGCAGTAATGGAATTACTCCTCCATTACTGATGTGAGTGCAAACTTGTACAGTTGCTTTGGAAATCATTTTGGTGATTTCTCAAAAAATTAGGAAATAACCTATCTCAAGACCCAGCAATACTACTTTGGGGTATATTCCCAAAGGATACTCAATCATACCATAAGGACATCTGCTCAACTAGGTTCATAGCAACATTATTTGTAATAGGGAAAACATGGAAACAACCTAGATGCCCCACAACCAAAGAATGGATAAAAAAACATGTGGTACATTTATATAATGGAGTACTACACAATGATAAAGAAAATAATGACACCTTGAAATTCATGGGCAAATGAATGGATCTAGAAAAAAACACATTGAGTGAAATAACCCAGATCCACAAAGACAAATATAATATGTTCTCACTCATAAGTGGCTTTTAGACGTAAAGCCAGGGAAAATCAGCCTACTACAGTCCACAATCTCAGAGAACCTCGACAGCAAAGAGGACCCTAGGAGAGACAGACATTGATCTCCATAGAAAGAAGAAAGAGACATGATCTTCTGAGTAAATTGGGAGCATGAGGGTCACAGGAGAGGGTAGAAGGGGAGAAAGGAGGAAGGGGATTTGGAAAAAGTGTATAGTTCAATAAAAAAAAAATGTAGAAGAGATAATAAAAAATGGCTGCCAAGACAATAAAGAAAAGCTTATTTCCAATCACCCTGGACTAAGGACAGAAAAAAACTTAGTGCATACTCTTGAATGTTAATAAATAATCTTAAGTAATTTGGACATTATTTCTGAATTTATAAGTTAATATATGTTCTGCTAAAGAGTTAATTAATGTTAACTTTATATTCAGCATAAAATATTGAATATTAATAGAAAAATACTTCTTTTAAAGGTTGTAGTTATCTTTTTGTTCAAAAGTGAAAGTTACAAAGTAAATAAGCAGAAATTTGAAATCAAAGGACTCTTCCGTTATTGATCAGTCCTCGCTGTTGGATCAGCATGGCTACCATGTCTGTGTTCTTCCTACTACATGTTAGAAGTGACTTAACATTAACCAGATACTGCCTTTACTTCTGAGCTGATGTGACATGTCAGGAATGGATATGATTGATTTACTCTCCAAAAGTTCATGAAGGGGAGAACTCTAAAAGAATCATTCTTGTAATTAGCTCAATATCTTATAGAAGGTAAGTGTGTGTGCAGGATTGCCAGAGTGATGTATCTGTAATGACTAAAGAATATTTTACCATTGGTGGACACAGAGACAGAGCCCCATGTGAATTCCAAGGATATTTATTATATCCTCTCCTTTCTCTTTGTTTTCTGTGTGTTTCAATCATTTTATCTTTCACCATCTTTCCATGTATGGGTGTTTGTGAAGTGATGATGATACTTCATTTATGAGGAGAAAATAAATCTAAGTAATAAAATCTCATAAGACAGAAAATTCTCAATTATTTTTCTAATAGTCACACTTATTTTACCTCTTGGTTCTAATTCCATGGGCATACTTATGATTTGGGTTAAGATGAATAAGTAGGCCAAAAGACAAAAACCATAAGTCATGAAGAAGGAAGAGAGTGGAGCTGTTGCTAGGAAAAAGACAAGAGATTTTAAAAAATGATGTTTTGGGGGAGGGATTAGTAACCAATATATATCATACTCATGTATGAAATTATTTAAAAACAAAAATGATCAATAAAATAGAAAACCATTGTTACAATTTTAATATAAATGAATACATGTACACTTTCCCAGCTTGTCTCTAAGTACAGTTGGGTGAGAAAGAAAAATATAAAAGATTGAAAATTCTCACATCTGACATTCAAAATGTAAATCGTTTTCTTCTATTTATTCTTGAGATCTTGAAACATGCATACTGTTATAAAAGATTAAAACAATTCCTTAAAATATGAAATGTGATTTATTTTGTGCTTGGGCATAGTCAAAATTTAAATGCAATGATATGTTCCATAGCATGGAACAGGAGGTTTTGCAGCTGAGTTACTAATTCAAATCTGACCCAGAGAATATTTTTAAAACTTTCAGTCAGATATTATGAACACCTAAGTAATACCTAATTACATTATCAAACAAATTTTACAATTGAAGTACAGTATATTGACTATACTTATACTCTCAAAATCTGTTTTATTATCTTCCAATTCAAAAATGACTTGTAATAAAGTCATTACCATCCTGATACTACTCTAATATGTTCTCAAAAGATATACATGATAAATTCCCTGTCTTCTGAGTGTGATTTAAGATAAAAATAGATTCTTACATACATGTAGTCAAAGCCAGTTAGACAGATCATACCTACATATAACATATTCTTCCTCATTACAGTGAATTGTATTCTGGGCACTGAAAGAGCTCCTATAAAAGAGCAAGACCTCTAACCTCTGAAAAAACTACCATCCATCTCTCAGTAGCCATCACTTAAGGATGTATAATGCTTTCTATACGTTTAATTTAAACAGCCACTCCACATCCTAACCACACTAAGACTTAGGTACAGCAGGGCTAACCCAAAGGACAAATACCTGCAAAAGTTGCCTTTCAAAATTCATGTCTATTTTCTTGAAACAGTTAAGTACATATGAACTTTCTTACGTCAGAGTTATTTTCTGAAGTTGTGATAATAGCTTAGAATTCTAGTTTTGGATAAATCTGAGACCCACAGTCATGGAGTAAGGGGAGGGCAAAGAGTGGGGTTCATTGCAACTAAGCCATGATACTTCAGTGTAATCAACTTATCTTAGTTGGTACTAGTTGAATTGATCCTGTAGATCAGTGCTTGGATTTTAATTCTGAACTGAATAACTATACATCCTTCGGGGCCAATTATAGAAGTTATGGTAGAAATACACATATCTTAAAGAATACAGTTGCCGGGCGATGGTGGCGCACGCCTTTAATCCCAGCACTCAGGAGGCAGAGGTAGGCGGATCTCTGTGAGTTCGAGACCAGCCTGGTCTATAGAGCTAGTTCCAGGACAGGCTCCAAAGCCACAGAGAAACCCTGTCTCAAAAAAAAAAAACAAAAAAAAAAAGAATACAGTTGAAAGCAGCAGTTAAATTAAAACAGAGAAAATTCAAATCCTCTTCACAACTCTGAATTAGTTTCAGCCTTACAAGTGCCATCATTTCTGGCTTAACATTCTTCTCAATCAGTGGTAAGTTTGTATACATATAGTCTTAGACCTACTGGCAAATATTACGCCTGTATTCATGAAGTAAGTTTTAGCATATGTCAGCCAAAACCACATCAATTGGGCATATTCTCACTTTGGTACTTTCCTATAAATAAGCTAACTTACCTCAGACGAATGTTATTATTGAAACAGCATGTGTTCTACCGTTAAATACATATCATATCTTCAAGCACCAATAGGCGCCTACTGCACAGCCTGCAATTATGTGAAAAGTCCACTCAAAGGCATTGTGGAAAGAATACTCACATTTTGGTAAATTTTAGATTCAGTAAGAGCGGTTATCTATGCCCATCATTTGTTTCTGCAGAGAGTCCTTTTTCCATTAATGATTCACATATTCCTGTTACTCTGAAAAATTAAACAGACCCCTACCATGACATCTAAGCATGTAAAATATAATATATGCAAAAAGTCATAGTGATACACTTTATCATAATCAGGGAGAGATGGGGGATAGTATTCATAGCAAAAGACATCTCTGAGTAGTTCATTCTAACTGATAATTATGATTTTCTTATCCTTCTAAATTCAAATCACCAAAATATTAAGACATTGGACTTAAAGACAATGAGAACGCCTTGGTCCCTACAAAAGAGATATTTTACATTTTATTTACAAGTCTTAAATTTCCAAACCAAAAGTTCTGCCAGTAGTATATTTATTTTTTACACCTTGATGTGGATGGGTATGACTCAAGCTGCTAAGTTATTAGGCTGTAATTGTATATACTGTAATCCTAGTTCATAATTTTATGTATAATTCTTTCTGCCTTTAGTCTGTTCTCAGCCAATAAGCTTACATTTGCCATGGCTACTTCATTGAAAATGTATTCAAAGATTGAGTTTGTCAGTCTGCATCACACATAAGGAACACAAATAGGAAGTTTTATCATCTCTACAGGAACATTATCAGCATCTTTAGGTTCCTTCTAGCTTTTCAGGATCACTAAACATACATTGAATTAATAGTATTAGTTAGAATTCATACTAAAATAACTTTATATTTACAAGAGGAAGTGAATCGATTAAAATAAATTATTTACTTCTAACTTAGATTGGACACTTTAAACACATACCAGAGCTGGATAACATTGCAACAGGTTGAGGTCCTTCAGGAGATTTGATTATAATGTATAATATTGTGTATTACCCAAAATTCTTTGATTCTCAACTTCTGACTAGCTAGCAGTTGAAGTGTACATTGTGGGAATGTAATTCTCCCACTCTAGCACAAGTGAATGTGAAGAGGGTGTCCAAAGCTTTGTAAAGTCCCGCTTTTCCACTCAGCTTTCATGTGACAGTAATTTCTCTGCATGAAAGACAAATGACCTTACCTTGACACAGGGAATCTGCCTTTCCTCCCACACCAATTCCACAAGAGGTTATGACTGAAACAATCTTATGAAGAAATTTCTCCTTCTCCCTATCTGAGAACACAACAGTTCTCAAGGATAATTGGTGGCTACGTCTTGATCCTGACAAGAATTCCACTGCAACCATTTTGAACTAAGCATAATTATACCAAAAGTCCTATGTCAGGAGGCTCAGTGGAGTTCTGGCAACTGTGTGAGTGATTTCCTTTTAGTAGATATGAGTAGGGAACAACATGACATCCATACTATCCATACTACAAGAGAATTTGATGAAGACTGTTTTGAAAATGGAACAAAATGAATAATTTGGGCTGTTAACAAATTACTTAATATGTAAGTTGTATCTAAAAATAAAAACAAAAGATTTGAGCTATGCTGTGATCTTAGAGAAGGAAGCTTGGTATGATGGCAAGGTTCCTTCCCTTGTCAAGAGTTAGTTGAAAACATGATAACAGTAAATAGAGAAAACTAAAAACTAAGGTTGTATATTTTAAATGCTTCAATTTTTTTTTTAGTAATTTAAAGACTAGTGACAATGGATAAACCCATAGAATAGTTTCCTAGTGTGTGTCATCAATGAAGGGATGTTCTTTATTCACTATTACTGCTCAGCAAATACCAAACAGGGCACTAAGAACAACAATGACAAGCTAATGCTCTCTCTCTTTCTCTCTCTTACACACACACACACATCTTGCCACATTTTCTTGGTGCTATTCCTCCAGTGAACAGAGAAAAGGTTAAAGAAGGGGGAGGAAGAAAGGAAGGAAAGAAACCACAGAAATTCGAGGTAAAACTTTTAAGGAAAGCTTAATTTTACAGAAAATCACCACATTTTTCCCATTTCTCAGTGAAAGGCTCTCTCTCACTCCTTCCTGTCCCCTGGTTAGTTCACTGCTTGGAGATGTGTTCTCATTTTCCTATAAGGGCTGGGTCATTGTTATCCTTTTTTTTTTAAAACATTTTTTTATTGATAAAAGAAGAATAAAGAAAAAAAAAACAAATTTCCACCTCCTCCCAGCCTCCCCTTTCCCTCCCCCTCCTCCCACTCTTCTCCCTCTCCTCCCACTCTTCTCCCCCTCCTCCCACCCCTCTCCCCTTCCCCCCACTCCTCTCCCCCTCTCTCTCCAGTCCAAAGAGCAGTCAGGGTTCCCTGCCCTGTGGTAAGTCCTAGGTCCTCCCCCCTCCGTCCATATCTAAGAAGGTGAACATCCAAACTGGCTAGGCTCCCACCAAGCCAGCAGATTGCGTGGGATCAAAACTGCGTGCCATTGTCCTTGGCGTCTCATCAGCCCTCATTGTTCGTCATGATCAGAGAGTTCAGTTTTATCCCATGCTCTTTTTGGTAATAGTCCAGCTGGCCTTGGTGAGCTCCCAGTAGATCAGCTCCACTGTCTCAGTGGGTGGGTGCACCCCTCGTGGTCCCGACTTCTTTGCTCATGTTCTCCCTCCTTCTGCTCCTCATTGGGACCTTGGGAGCTCAGTCCAGTGCTCCAGTGTGGGTCTCGGTCTCTATCTCCATCCCTCGCCAGATGAAAGTTCTAAGATGCACCACTCTTGGGAATTTACCCAAGAGATGCTCTATCACATGTCAAAAGCATTTGTTCAACTATGTTCATAGCAGTATTATTTGTAATAGCCAGAACCTGGAAACAACCTAGATGCCCTTCAATGGAAGAATGGATGAAGAAAGTATGGAATATATACATATTAGAGTCCTACGCTGCGGTAAAAAACAATGACTTCTCGAATTTTGCATGCAAATGGATGGAAATAGAAAACACTATCCTGAGTGAGGTATCCCAGACCCAAAAAGAAGAACATGGGATGTACTCACTCATAATTGGTTTCTAGCCATAAATAGGGGTCACAGAATCTACAATTGGCGAACCTAAAGAAGCTAAGTAAGAAGGTGAACCCAAGGAAAAACATATCGTTATCCTCTTGGATAAGGGAAGTAGACAAAATTGCCGGGGAGAAAAGTGGGATCTTGGGGGTGGGGTGGGAAGGGGGTAAGGGGAGATGGGGAGAGAAAAGGTAGAAGGGAAGGAGGGGGGACTTGGGGAAATAGGAGGATCGGGATAAAGGAAGGTTGGATAGGGGAGCACGGAACCACAATCCTTAGTTAAGGGACCCACTTTAGGGTGGGCAGGAGAATTGACCCTAGAGGGGCTCCCAGGTGCCCAAGCTGAGGTCCCCAGTTAGTTCCTTGGGCAGCTGAGGATAGGGAACCTGAAATGACCCCATCCTAGCGCAATACTGACGAATATCTTGCATATCATTTTTTTTTTTTTGAGACAGGGTTTCTCCGTAGCTTTTGGTTCCTGTCCTGGAACTAGCTCTTGTAGACCAGGCTGGCCTCGAACACACAGAGATCTGCCTGCTGCTGCCTCCCGAGTGCTCGGATTAAAGGCGTGTGCCACCACCGCCCGGCTCTGTCCCTTTTTTTATATAACTATCTCTTTAGCTATCGATCTAAGGAAGATCTCACCCCCAGAAGATGTTCCAGTCTAAAGCTTCTTATCTAAGAGCACGCTAGTTTCTTTCTGTGACATATTGTGATTTCCCAGAGGAACCGGGGGCACCTAGTGATCACTGGCACTAGTTACAAGGTACACAACACTGAGAAGTGGAGGACAAAGCTCATGCACTTTTACCTTTGGTACCAAAGGGTCATGCCATTTTATTAGTCATTATCTAATTCATCAAAGACCTAGACTTGTTTCAAAAATACAAGGCAAGTATATAATGTGTGTCTGATTCATCCATGATGGTAAGTACTGCTCCAAAATATGCAAAATTTCTCCTAATATACCAAAATTTTGAAGAAAAATGAATAACCTGTCAATGGGGCTGAAAGTGAACTACTCAAGCTTGCTTAATGTTTATAAATGAGGAAGAGCCAAACCAATAATAATATTGTGGCATTGATTTTTCATGGTTTCAGCCACACCTACCTCATTACTTAATATATTTTTTCTCCTAATATGTGTTCAATCCTTTTTGATGGCCTGGCTCAGAGCTTAGAAAACAGGGCCAAACCAGATCCCTTTGGTTGGACTTGAGTTTGGCTGGACTTTCAGTGACTTCCACATACTAAGAGCTATTCTCAATAAGGGCCAAACAGAATAATAAAGCCAGTGTCCTAGTTGCTTTTCTTCCTAGCTGGGAGCAAATATCTGACAAAGTACAAGCGAAGAGAAGAAGGATTAATTTTGGCTAACAGTTTGAGAAGATGCAGTCCGTTATGGCAGGCAACGCACTGGGACGAAAGTGTAGGCAGCTGCCCAGAGTGCGGCCACAGTCAGAAACAAGCTGCTGCCCAGAGCGCAGCCACAGTCGGAAAGCAGAGGACGCGAAGCAGGAGCTCGGCAGACTTCTCTGTCTCCCTCTTCTATTTTGCCTGGACACATAGCCCATTGGACATTTCAGGGTGGGTTTCCTTCCTCGGAGCTCTCTGGAAATGACTGTACTCAGAGGTATGTGTCCTAGATGTCTAGAAACTCATCCTAAACGATAGTGAACCTTAAGCATCTCATACCTAACAAAGGTTAAGCGTCAGCGTCTGCTGAGCATCCCTAAGAGCCGTTCCCTGTGCTTAGACCTCCGTGTACAATATGCCACTAAATCTGCTTAGGGTAGTAACATCAGTTCCATTGCACAGATTTTGCAAGATGACAGTAGTAGGCAGGGGCTGTGGAATCAGCCAGCCACCTTCCAAGTGTTATAGAACTACAGGGTTCAAGGCTGTTCCTTGAAAATGGACAAGTGAAGATTGACAGTTTGGGACATTTAGGAAGCTTCTGATCCCCACAAATGTGAAGAGCCGTGGGGATTTCCTGCTCACCTTTAGGTGCCACAAGAGGTTCAGTGTTCACAAGCACGAGCCAGTGACCAAACCTCATACTCTCCCATCACCACATCAAAGAGCAGCAAGGGGAAAAAAATAAGAACGATTGCACATCCATGCTACAAACCCTTCTTTGATTAATAATTTTTTATTTCTTTTTTGATGTAGTCAAGGTAGTCTGATGTCCCCAGTATTACCATACTGAGGCAGAGGTTGTACTAAGTATAAACTAACTCAGGTCAACCCCAAAATAGCTTTGGTCTTCTCACCCCTGGACTTCAAAGTGTTCCCCATTCTCTCTGCTGCTCCTCCTGCTCCTGTGGTGACTCTGCAGTGGTCACAGACAGAGCAGCCTGGGTGGTCTTCCATGGCCAAGCATTCTCCCAGACTGAGATCAACCGCATATCCTCTTATGGGGTAAGGCAGGCAGGGGAGAAAAAGATAGAGCTGATAAATACACCCTGGCCTTACCAAAGTCCCACTTGGGGAAAGTCAACTATATACAAGTAGTCTGTGCTTATGTGAGGCAGAGCTTTTCAACAGTACAACATTGTCCAACTCTGCCTGGGGTTTTTCCTTCCTCGCTCCAGTAGAGTGATGTGAGAGGCCATGGGGCCTCTCCTGGCTAGTTGGAAGATCAGGAAACTCTGAAGAAGCGGATTTTACCTCTACCACTCATTATACCCACATCCCTCATCTTCCATATCCATTATTATTCCTCGCTGCATATTTCTCTGGGTGTCGGGCACCGGGGCTTATTTATTGATTTCTTGATGATGCGACAAAGGCAAAGGCTTTCTTCCAAATCTCTTCATTCAGTGACTCTGCTAAAAAAAATAATAATAATTAGTCTGCAGCAAGTAAGATTCTGTCCTCACTGGAACCCAAGTGGAATCAGCTTTGGCCTCTTCCCGAGGGCAAACAATCCTCTTTTAGTGCTCACACCTACCCTGGCCACACCTCTTCTGGAAAAGAGAAAAGAAAATTAAACTTCAAACCACTTTTCAGCAGAATAAGGAACTGACCAGTAACATTAACGCAGTTGCCCAGCAATTTTAACCCAATTAAAGTTACCCAGAAAAGCCAATAGTCATGGGACCACCAGCCTGCACAACTCCTGGGAAAACTACTCTCTTTATGAAATCAACAAAGGAACCAGGACTAGTACTAAAGAGAATATGAAACATTTGCAAAGCCTCTGGAATTTTTAGGAACATAGGTTGAAAGAAGGGGAGCAGGGAACTGTTAAGTTTTGAACTTAGAAAATACCACATCCAACAGACTCAAGGAGCAAATCCCATGTCATTTCCTTCCCCTTACTCCTTTGTCGGAGATGCTTTACCTCCTTCTAACATTTGCAGCTGCTGATCTCTACTGCAGATCTGCTAAAGCAAACAGGCCATCTCCAGGTTACCAGCCAGCATCACATCCTGTGTTAGAGTTGCTGATGAGCATGGGACAGGGCATCCTCCAACACATCTGGAAGCAAGCGCTCCACCTGACCCTCTCAACAGAAACACAATTCCAGCCGAAGCTCGTTTCACCTTTTTGTCTACAGAGTTGAAATTTTTATGTATGCTCTACTCCTGAATCTATAGATTAATATTTTCTTCTGACATTCTTTCTTTGAAAATTTTTGGTGTATGCAAAAATAACTCCCTGCGGGAAATCTGCATAAGCATTAGGCCTCTGCCCCAGGTGTATCATAATTAGCTTTTAAATGTATTTACAAAAAAATAAATAAATAATAACACTCAAGTTGAAGACAGCTAAACAACGAGTAGCTACAGTTTGGCTAATTAAGTCTACGGGTAAAACCCAGTGACGAGACACTGTGGTCTGGGAAGCTACGGTGATGCAGCTATCCATGGTCTCAGCTGCTTTGTTCTTTCAAAGAATTAATCAGCTTTGTAAATGATTAAAAAGTCTGAAAGTATTTTTAGTTCTGGTTCTTGTTTTCTCTTTTATGTCTCGATTTATGTATTCTTCATTTCTTCCCAGTAAAACCTTCCAATTGTTGCTTAAAATTAAAGAAAAGAATTTCATCACTTTCTCTCTCCTCCACAGACCTGCAAACATCCACAGAGTGAGGCCACCTTGTGCCGTTTGCGGCTGAATTTGGCATTCTCAGAAGCTAAACCAGACTTAAGATAGGGAAAGAAAGAACATGTTCAAACTTATTCTTAGAGACCTCTAAGGACGTTAAGGTGCCCTGGCCACCTCATCTTCTTTGCCTCCTCAGGGGCAAACTGTATCCACTGTGAGCTAATATGCAGTATAAGACAAATCGCACTCATAGGCCTATGATCAATTTTTGTCTGGTCCCAGGAGAGACTGGGGACTAGCCCCTAGAGTTAGCACTGTGACAAATAGCAAGTAGGTCTATAAAAATTATTTAAAAAAAAAAAGATGTGTTCAAAAATAGTGCCCTCTCCCAACCACTGTGAAAAAGAACCTTCCCTTTCAGGACAGTTCATGTTTTGACCACCTCACAGTTTTCATGGCCGGAGAAAGCTGTCCACAAGACTTAGACAAGAGAAAAATATCTATTTCTTTATGTTGAGGGAAACAAATGTTCACAAAAAAGTCAAAAAAGCTGGCCTCGAACTCCTTCTCTGACTAGTTTTGTGGCTTTGGAGAAAACCGTCTCTTCACATAGTGTTAATCCAGAGGAAGCCTGCGGCTCATTCCATCTGCAGGGATTCTGCAAAGGGACTGGGTTCTCTTGTCTGCCCCTTTGAAGACCAGCTGCTACTCTTGTGCTGATGGAAGGTATGGGGATCAGCCTCAAGGAAACTCAGATTTACACCTCAGAAAATGGAAGGGGATGTGCAAAGACATGCGTCTACCCCTTATGTGGGAGGAATCAAGAGGAAGGGTCAAGGTTGGTTATAATAGCTGTGTGAGCGGCATCATTTTCCAGATACATAAATTACTAGTTAGAAGGTTCAGTCAAGCTTCCTTGGTGCAGCAATCAAAGAGCTCTGAAAACTGAACTGAAATGAATATATATGACGACAACAATAGAAACACCAAATGAACATTTTAGTCCTTATTTTGTGCCAGACACTGAGCTGGAGATTTCTGCATGTGTTATCTCAGCTTAGCATTATACACACGCGCTGTCCTCTCGTTCTGTTCTCCAATTATCCCCCCAAGCTGGCCTACCATCTGCCCACCTCCTGCACAGAGAAGCCGTGGGAGGCAGGACCTTTATACACAGACACCCCAACCAGTCTTTGGCCATACCAAGACATTGCAACATATCTGTCAGCTTCTTCCTGGGAAGAAGAAGAAAAAAAAACTCCCTATTAGTTAAAGAGAAATTAAAAAAAAAAAACAGTCTCAATGCTTATCTGTCTTTTCCTAGTATACTTCCTTTAAATCTCGAGGAGTATTCTGTCTATATAAGGAGGAACACTCCAATGTCTAGATCAATATCTGCAAAAGCTTTTAGGCTATAATAACTATAGTCTTCAGTACTCAATATATTTTGACAAGATGCACCTCTATGCCAAGTGAAATGGGTAACTCTTAGGCAGGACTTTAGAAACCACTCCTTGTCTGTCTAGAAAGTGCTTTTAGTAGAAAAGTCCATAATCATTACACCAAATGCAAGGAGCTAAGCGTTCCCAAGGACACACTTTGAATTCTCTGTAAGTTCAGATAACTTCAACTACATTGTGGTGTTACTACATAATGAGTTAAAATTACTCATTAATCATAGCCCATTAGTCATAAAATGTTTAGACTGACCAACTCTACTCCCCCCTCAAAAAATAAAAATAAAAAGTAAAAACTTAGATTTTGAATAGGTTAAAATTAGATTTTAGCTTTTTCCTTTTGTTGTTATTGTTTTCTTTCAGTTCACCCTTGTTTCTACTTCCTGCTACTGAGTATTTTGTTACAACAAACTACTCCATCCATAGTGGAAGGACTCAGAAGAGATCTGCGAATGCAGCCCTGCCTCTCCTTTCACATGTGTCTTTCCCTTCTGAGACTGGAGCAACCACTGACTTCTAGGGAAATCTCTTGAGACTCAATTAAAACTACCAGGCACAGGAACAGGAAGCATGACTCCTCCCTCCTCCCTAGTAAGGGTTGCTTCCGAGATCAGTCTTAGAGTCTTCTTGTGGGCTTGTAGAAGACAGACCATGGATGCCTAACCCCAAACTCACTCCTTTGGCACTGGCATATAACCTCATTTACCTCAGAAATACAAATGTCTAACGGCTAAAACTGGAAGCTCTCTCCCCAAAGTGGGTGTTTCCAGTTTAAAACCTTTCCCACGCTCTGGCTTCCTAGATATTGACATTGAGCAAGCATATTAATAGTTTAGCAACCATAATTTTATTGGCGTGGCAGAAAGAAGGTGTAAACTATTCTCAGTTAAGGTCATTGAAAAAGCCATTCCATGCCATCCATTTTCTTCCAATGTTCTGCATTGAACAAGTTTTCACTTAAATTTCAGTATTCTTTCTTCATTCCCCCTCTGCCAAGCCTTTTCAAAAGGCATTGAGAGCTTTTTTTTTCCTTTTCCTCAGACTACATTTCCTTAGAGTCGTCTACTACCGCTGGCTCTTAAAGTCCTTCCTTCTCTTCCTTCTCCTTCTCTTCTTCTGTATAGATCCCTGAACTGTGAGGGAAGAATGTGATAGAGATTTCATTGAAAGTTGACTGTGCCAAAGTTTCTACCTGATTATATAAGGCCTGAACATTCGGTTGTGGGTCTCTGTGTTAACTGTCATCTGCTGCAAGAGGAAGCTTTTCTGATGACGGCAGGCTAATGCATTGATCTACGGGTATAGCGATGTATCATCAGGAGTCATTTTATTGCTGTGCTCATTTAATAGAATACTAATTGTAGCTTAATGATTTTAACATAAAAGTGCTTCCCTAGTCACAGCTGAAGTTTAAGAATTACCCACTAATTTACTATTCTACATTTTAAAAATATTGCTGATTGTGACAGTGTTCAACTTTAATCTCCTCACTTGGGGGACATACACAGGTGGATCTATGTGAGTTCCGGATTGATCATAGTGAGACCCTGTCTCAGAAACACTAAAGAAAAGTACATTTTATGCTAGACTCCAAGGAACCATACTGTGTGTGTGTGTGTGTGTGTGTGTGTGTGTGTGTGTGTGTGCTCACTTACCTCCATTTGTGAGCTTAAACAAAATGGTCTATGCTTCATCAGTAAACACTATAGAAATAAGTAAAAATACAATGCCTGTTTTCTAAAATCTAACTGAAGGATGTCAGTTCCAAAAGAAACTACAGCTACCTGACAGCCTGCTGAAAAACTATTACTTAGTAAAGAAATAGGTGACTCAAACATTTTAGAGTGTTGAAACAATCCCTGACTGGCATGGCACAAGAAAGTATCAGAGAGCCAGGAGAACCACTTGACACTATGGGGAAGGCCTAGCACAACAGGAAAGCAGAGTAGAGTAAGAACATCTTGAAGAAAGAGCCTAGAAACAGTGGCTAAGACCCAGGAAAGCACAAAGCACAGGCAGTGCATTGATTCCCAAGCATGCTAAAACCAAACAGGAAGGTTATACTTATGCCTCGCTCAGTGGCTGCAGGTCTTAGAATGTCCCATGTGATCTGACTGTGAGTAGGATGCTTCCTCTAGTGTGGCAGTTTGAATGTAATCAACCCTATAATCTCATAAGGAGTGGCACTATTAAGAGGTGTAGCTTTGTTGGAGGGGGTGTGGCCTTTTTGGAGGAAGTATGTCACTGTGTGTAGGGGGAAGAGGTGCTTTGAGGATCCTATGCTCAGGATACCACCCAGTGCGTCAGTTTACTTTCTGTTGCCTACAAGTTGTAGGACTCACAGCTATCTCTGATGTATTATGACTGCCTGCATGCTGCCAAGCTCTCCACCATGATGATAATGGGCTGAACCTCTGAAACTGTAAACAAGTACCCCAATTAAATGTTTTCTTTATAAGAGTTGCCTTAGTAATGGTGTCTCTTCACAGCAATAGAAACCCTAACTAAGACACCTAGAAAATGACCTCTGCCTATTAAAAAGTGTTTCATTGAATGGGACCATACTGAGCACCCTGGGGTGCTTGGCTCTTAGGGAAACAAACCTGACTGATTCTTAGTGTCATCCATGAGCAAGGAGGAAGGGGTGGCCTATAAGTCTTCTATCTACCACCCAGGTGATATAAACAATAGGTATCAAGGAGGTCAAGTTTGGTAAAGAATGACATGATAAAAAGAGATGTTTTTCAAAGATTCATTTGGCAACAGATCACAAGATAGGCTTCTGAAAGAGAGTCAAGGAAACCGGTTTGAGGCCTTTGCCAGAAACAGAACACTCACAAAGCTAATATGAAAGAAGAAACAAACTTAAAAGACTGCAAGAACAAATCAATGTATTTAGCATAAATAGCTCTGAAAAATCTTTAAACTGAGCTAAGGTGTTTTGGCTCTTAAAAGTACTATGGTGACCAGCATGTACTTTATCAATTATTAGTTTATTTCATTCATGCTTCTTAGCAGAGAATGCAGTGTAAAGGGATTTGAAATAGAATACAGGTAATCTCTGACAGATGAAAGTTAAGGAACAGTTTGGAATAACTTCAACAATTAGACACCATGGTTAAATATATAAAAACAGAATGAGGTCATTGGCTTAGTGAACAAAGAACTCACTGTAAACAGAAACTTCTGTCGACCCAGTCCGGCAGCCATTCAGTACCAAATAAACACACAGAGGCTTGTAATAATAACAAACTCTTTGGCCTATTGCTCGGGCTTATTACTAACTAACTCTTATGACTTAAATTCACCCATATATCTTGTCTATATTTAGTCGCATGCCTTGGTACCTTTTCTCAGTAAAGCATTCTCATCTTGCTTCCTCTGTATCTGGCTCTGCCTTTTCTAGTCCCAGAATTCTCCTAGTCTGATTGTCCTGCCTGTTTTTCTAGCCTGGCTGCTGGCCAATCAGCACTGTATTAAACCAATATGAGTAACAGATCTTTACAGTGTACAAGAGCATTCTCCCACAGCAACTCTACACAATCATGAGTCCAGAACTCAAATATCAGTACCCAAGTACAGCAGGCAGTCAAGTGGAGGGGGTCTCCCTAAAATCCCACTGTGCAGAAGGCAGAGAAAGGGTCCCTACAACAATCTAGCTAGCTTTACCTCAGGAACAGGTGAGCTGTTGGAGTATAGGACAGAGGAAGAAAAGAACTGTAACTATGTCTGTTGAATAATTTATTTACCCGAAACCCACTAATTATGAAGTTATGAACTAAAATAAATCAAAGTTATATAACTGAGGTACATCCTCCCACATTTTCTGCTTCACCTAGGGTTGTTGTGTATGAGAACTGAGGAACAGGGTTAAAAATGAAGTAGGTTTTGCTCAGCAAATGCCCTTGTGTTGCACTGAGCAGAAATCACCTTGTCTGTTTGCTAGGATGTGATCAGTCACAAATAATGAAGAATACTAAATTATATGACATAAAAAAATCATATTTAGTGATTTTTCTAAGACAAACTGAAGGTTGAGGGAGAAGAAGAATAAGTGAGGATGACTGCTTGGGGAAGTACTGGCTTAGGCTTATGGGGACTATCCTACAAATACGTTGGTTCTGTCTTTTTTACCAAGGCAAGAAAAGACAGTCAAAAATTTTTCTTAGACAATGGACCAATTGAGAGGTCACTTCCTGCAACTTCCCATGGCTTGAGGGGAAATCTCATACTGGTTCCTAACACACAGTAGTGGCTATGTTGAAAGCCAGGCTCTGAATAGATGCCTGGCTGCCAGAGTCATAGGCATCTACTTGAATGTTGAGAGATGAATTAAAGATAGCTATTCATGCTTCAATGTCCAGTCAGATATAATGCGATCTCTAAAGTTTCCAGTTCACAATCATTACAAAATAGATATAAGTGTTTCCTTATACTTCATTTACTCTCTGGGTTTTTATCATCTGAGATACAGAAATTCTTCTCTCCTAAATGAGCAACATTTTGAACCCAGCCCTGACCCTCACATGATAAAAATCTGTGTCACTGAAAAGAAATATAAAGTCTGTTGTTGTTATGTGTTATGTCTTCACTTGAAAGACATCCAAGGGTTGAAACTGCTGCCTGCATTCACAACGAAGACAGCATAGAAAAAACGTGATATTTTAGACAGTGCCTCAAAAAATCCATATAAGGGCAAAGAGAAACATTCGATTCTGAATTCTTCCCTAATTTAAGACATTTTGTGTCCAGTTTTTATTTTGGAAAAAAAAAAGACTAAAAAGAATTCCAGGATAAAATCCTCCTGGGATTTTTCTGTGCAAGCTTAACACAGTAATGACTGTTCATTGTCCAAATCGCTGAAGGAACACATGGCAAATGTTTCCTCTCTATGCCTGGTCAGCACCAGTTTATACAAAGACTGTACCCCTTCCGTGACTCTCATCCTCACCTCCTGCCTCCCAACTCAATTGCATACTCCAGCATCCTAAACATAGTGGGCCTATTTCTTGGCAAGGTTACTCCACTGGTACACTGAATAACCTAAAGCAATGCATAGCAAAGAGGAATATCCACACCTGACTCTCCTGGGGTTTCTATTCCAAAACAGATTCTGAAGCTGGGGAGATGACTCTGTGGTTTAAAGTGTATACTGTTCTAGGTTCTAGTTCCGAATTCATGTTCAAGTCCTGGAAATCACATCAAGCAGATCACAGCCTCCTGTAGCTCCAGTTCCAGGGAACTAAACACACTTGTCTGCCCCTCCCCCAAACATCTGTGCATATGTGGTGCACATAAACTCATGTAGGCACACACATATGCACATAAATAATAATAATAAATATTTTTAATATTTTTAATGTAAAATTCAAACTCCTGAGTCCTTTCTTGAAATTGACTGTTATATGTGGGAGAAGACTGTGTATCTCCATGCTTAAAGAGACAGTCCTGTGGTCATGATTCATAGGATAAAGAATTCAGAATGTTCAAGTCTGTTCTTAGTTCCAGCGATGAATATTAGTTCCAGACTTTTAGTTTGTCATTTAATTTCTGCATCCCAGCCCTTTCAGTCATAACACTGGATTATTGTGAGGGAATATGTGGATAAGTACTCATAGGCATTAAAGCAAATACAATGAATATCCCGTTTGAGTTCCCTAGCTAGATAATAAACTCTCAAACACATTAATTTACTAACTTTCAAATAAGCAATACCATATTTATAGCTGAAGTTCTACAAATAAATCATAGTTATTCTATACAGTATAAGAGTTAAAAGCACTTATAGTTAATTCCTAGAGAATTCAGTTAGACAACAGGAGTCCAGAACAGCATTTATTTTGATGACCTTGTCATCACCCAGAACTCAGTTTCCAGTAGTGCATCCATGACCTTCATGTGGGGAGCACGGCAGCAGGCAGGCAGGCATGGCACTAGAACAGTATCTCAGAGTTTACATCTTGGTCAACAAGAAGGAGACAGACAGAGAGACACTAAAATGACCTGACGAATTATCAAAGTCAACCCCCAGTGATGCCCCTCCTCCAACAAAAACACACCTCCTAATCCTGCCAAAAAATAGTTGCGCCGACTGAGAACAAAGTGTTCAAATATATGAATCTATGGGAAACATCCTTATTCAAACCACACTCCATAAGCAAGCGGATCCCATGGGCTGCCAGCACCCATAGAGTGTGGGGGTTGCCAATGGACAGAGAGTCACCACAGAGATTCATTTCTACCTGCTCCTTGACAGACTGATTCCCCTTTTCTAATGGAATATCTATTTCCATAAATGTGGTATGCCTTCATTAAGATTTTGTATATTTCTTAGACATACTAACTGGTATAAGATGGTATCTCAGAGTCATTTTGATTGTATTTTTTGATGGCTAAGGATGTTGAACATTGTGTCTTTTTGCCACTTGAGGTTCTTCTGAAAATTCTCTGTTTAGATCATTACCCCATTTTTAAAATTGGATTATTTGGTATTTTGATGCCTAATTTCTTTAGTTCTTTATATGTTTTAGAGATTAGTTCTTTGTTGGATGTAGGGTTGGTGAAGATCTTTTTCCCATTCATTTGGCTGCCATTTTGTCTTATTGACTGTATCCTTTGCCTTATAGAAGCTTCTCAGGTTCAGGAGGTCCAATTTATTTATTGTTGCTCTCAGCATCTGTACTACTGGTATTATATTTAGGAAGTGGTTTCCTGTGCCCATGCATTCAAGACTACTTCACACTTTCTCTTCCATGGGGTTCAGTGCGGTAGGATTTATGTTGAGATCTTTGATCCATTTGGACTTGAGTTTTGTGCGTGGGGACAGACATGGATCTACTTGCATTCTTTCACATGTTAACATCCAGTTATGTCAGTGTCACTTGTTGAAGATGGCTAAGATCAAAAACACGGATGATAGCTTATGCTGGATAGGATGTGGAGTAAGGGAAACACTCCTCCATTGCTAGTGGGATTGCAAACTTGTTCAGCCCCTTTGGAAATCGGTATGGCAGTTTCTTAGAAAATTAAGACTCAATTTCTCAAGAACCAGAAATATCACTCAGGCATTTATCCAAAGGATTCACACTCATACCACACGGACATTTGCTCAACTGTGTTCATAGCAGCATTATTTGTAATAGCCAAAGCTTGTAAACATCCTAGATATGCCCTTCAACCAAAGAATGGATAAAGAAAATGTGGTACATTTACACAATGGAGTATTTCAAGAAAATGTGAAATTTTCAGGCAAATAAATGAAACTAGAAAAAAATATCCTGAGTGAGGTTACCCAGACCCAGAAAGACAAATATTGTATATATTGACTCATAAGTAGATATTAGACATAAAGCAAAGGATAACCATCCTATATTCCACAATTCCAGAGAAACTAGGTAACAAAGAGAACCCTAAGAGAAACATACATGGATCCCCCTGGGAAGGCAAAATAGATAAAATATCCTGAGAAAATTAGTAAGGGAAGAAGGGAGGGCATAAGTAAGCGAGAGAAAAGAAGGGGAGGGGGGGGAACATGAGAGAATAGGATAGCCAAGATGGGGAAAAGACAGAAAGGGAGAGTAAGAAAAGATATTTTGATTGAGGGAGCTATTAACGGGCTATCAAGAAACCTGGAACTAGGGAAATTCCCAGAAATCCACAAGGATGACCACAGATAAGACCCTAAACAATAGTAAAGAGGGTACCTTAACTATTCTTCCCCTGTAGTCAGATTGATGACTACCTTAATTGTCACCATAGAACCTTCATCCTGCAACTGATGGAAACAGAGGCAGAGATCCATAGTGAAGCACTGGGCTGAGCTTCCAAAGCCCAGTTGAAAGAGATGGAAGAGTAAGAATACAAGCAAAGGAGTCAAGACCATGATGGGGATACCCACAGAAACAGCTTACCTGAGCTAGTAGGAACTTAATGACTCCACATTGACAGCAGGGGGAACCAGCACAGGATGGAACTGGACCCTCTGAGCGTGGGTGACAGTTGTGAGGCTGAGGCAGCCTGTGGGACCGCTGGCAGTAGGACCAGGACTTATCCCTAGTTCTTGAACTGACTTTTTGAAGCCCATTCTCTTAGGAGGGATAATTTGCTTGGCCTAGATTAAGGGGAGGGTCTTGGTCATGCCTCAAAGTGATATGCCAACCTTTGCTGGCTCCTTACCCTCTCTGAATGGATGGTGGGGAATAGGGGGAAGGCGAGGGGAGTGGGAGGAAGGTAGGTAGTGGGAACTGGTATTGGTGTGTAAAAACAAAGATTGTTTTAAAATAAAAAGAGAGGTAATGATGGTACAAGTAAGGGGGAAAAAGTTTTTGTAAACTTTCATCTGCAGTGTGAGGAGTTATTTTGTCCTTCAAGGAGAATGTTTCCACCAGATTACTCCATGTAGTCAAATGATGAACACTATTTTACACACTTAGGTTTAAGTTTGTTATAAAAGTTGTGGAAAGGCCATGTTAAATAATAATTTCAGGGCCTAGATAGATGGCTAAGTGTTTGTCATCTAAGCATGTGGACTTAAATTAGGATGTTTAGCACCATATAAAAAGTTTAATGTTGTGGTAACACATTCTGTAGGGGCCATATTCAAATAAGAAAGTAATTCAGGAAGGTAGCCACGGTCAGTATCTGCTGACCACATGCACAGATACATATATACATACATACATACACACTCACACACATAGAAACATGTCTACACATATGCAGCACACACACATGCACATATACATTTTCAAAACTAATATTCTACACATGAGGTCAAATAATTTTAAATGGTTATCTGATAGAAAGTGAATTATGTGAAAGACATTAAGATAACATTAGTGCTAGGTGTGTGCTATGGGACAATGGTCTTTTATCCTGTCACTTGTATTATTTTTAATAAAGCACTGATTGGCAATAGCCAGGCAGGAAGTAGAGGCAGGGCAATGACAATTCTGGGAAGAGGGAAGTTTCAGTCTCTAGTCGTGACCCAGCTGCAGAGGAAGCAAGATGTGACTGCCTCACCGAAAAAGGTACCAAGCCATGTGGCCAACACAGACAAGAATTATGGGCTAATACAGATTATAAAAATTAGTTAGTAAGAATAGCTTGAGATATTGGGCCAATCAGTTTATAATTGATGGAGACCTCTGTGTGATCCTTTGGGACTGAATGACAGAAGAACCTGGTGGGACAGAAATCTCTGTCAACAGGTGTGGTAGTGTATGCCTTTAATCCCAGCACTTGGAAGAGAGAGGTACATGGATCTCTGGCAGTTCAAGGCCAGTCTGATCTATAGATCAAGTTCCATAACAGCAAGGGTAGTTACACAGAGAAATCTTGTCTCTAAAAAGCAATAAAGAAATAAATAACAATTAGTTATTAAACAGGCATCACCAAAAACTGAAAATATTTCTCTAGTGGTAGAAATTTTGGAAAGATGGCTTGAGACTGACTTTGCATTTCCTTTTGATTCTTTATTAAGTGGCTTTATAGTTAAACCTTGAGAAAACAATGTTCATGGCTATATTTTCAAGTTCTTCAGGGAATGCTTCAAAGTAGCTCCTCCTGAGCCAACAATATATATGACTTCATTTGATTTTGAAATGCTGATTATGTGACTCTAAATCATTCTAAATATAAAGAAACTAATAATAACTACTTTTACTATAAGCATGAAAGATAAACTATTAAATTTAATATCTTCACATGTGCTTGTGTTAACTAGCACAGTTCCAGAAGAGTAAATGCCAATATCCCCATTTTTCAGGGGAGTGTGAAGCAGAATGATGACCTATAGCCCCAAACTTACAAAAGATGAAGATAAAAATATATACAAGTGGTGTAGGAGGCCATTCTGTTCTCTATGTGTTGCTTTCATTGGTTGAATAAAGAAACTGCCTTGGCCTTTTGATAGGGCAGCACTTGGGTAGGCAGAGTAGACAAAATTGAATGCTGGGAAGAAGGGCAGAGAGACAGCCACCATGAAGCTGCCAGGTCAGATATGCTGAATCTTTCCCAGTAAGCCACAACCTCATGGTGACATACAGATTATTAGAAATGGGTTGAATCAAGATGTGAGAGTTAGCCAATAAGAGGCTAGAGCTTATGGGCCAAGCAGTAATTGAATTAATACAATGTCTGTGTGATTATTTCGGGTGTAAGCTAGCCGGGCGAGATGGAACAAAGGGGCCCCGCGCTCCTCATAACATACAAGATGTTCTAACCATGTTGTCAAATCTGTCAAATGCTCTACATAACAATGTTTCAATGAGTATATGATAATTATAAAGAAGTTAGAAATTGTATCTGTGTGCATTTAAGTAAATTGAACTGCACAATTTTTCAACTGAGCTACTTTTGGAAGGGTTGATACCCCTACCCCATATATCCCCTGTCTCTGAAATCAAGACTGTTTACCCTCGAAATAAAACCCAGTACATATATATATATACTGGCTAATGAAGGGCAAGGATCAGTCAGATTGTCTTGCCTGAAGCTGAACTGGGGACTTTTAAAAAGAGAACCTGTGAGACATTGCTTTAGAGAAGAAGGTATATAGAATCATTAGAGAAAAGACATTGAAGTGCAGGTGCATGTATTTCTAACCACAGAAAACAACACACACACACACATGCATATGCACAGGTAGGCACACTGACATGTGCATGTGTTCAGGAATGTGTGAGAAGGGTGCAAGAACATCCCAAATTTTCTGGAATTTTAGTTAGACCCCCTGGCAAGACCTGGGATGTGGCGTGTTCTTCCTTCCCTTGTACATTGTATAATATCTTCACAATATGTTTTCATTGTTTAATTTACCTAGTCTGATACAGATTTGTGCTATTAAAGCCAACGGTGTTTAGTAAATAATACTGTTGCAATGTTGGAAAGAAATTTTACTTAAAAATTTATTTTCAAAAGTAATCCTGCATCATTCCATGTTATGTGACCGCTTATTAAAAATAAATATAAGACAAACAATTCTGGCTGACTATAGAAGTCAAAGGCAGGCCAGTTGGCTATAATTTCTTTGATTTCTTTGGCAATTGTTTAAATGGCTTTGCAATGGAGAGATAGCTAAGTGAGAACAATATTGCATATCTACCCAAAAGGAGCAGAGTAACAAAAAGTGACCTTTGTCTATAAAATAAAATCCAGTTTGTGTCATGCAGCCCTCTCTGAGGGCTTTGTCCACATCATCTGTCTTAGTCATTCTTACTACTAACTCCAGAATAATGTTTGGCCCAGTCAAAACTAGAGGCAGATTTATCAACAAAGCATGCCTATTTAAAAACTGCCCCTTACTTAGCATGTGTTAATATGATGTTGCATACCAGAAGAACAAAATGAAATCATCACAAGAGATGACCGCAAAACACACGCACTCTGGATAATTCAAACACAGAACTTAGAGCTGCCTCAAACAATTTGGCTTTGATTTCATACAGCACAAAAGTGAAACATTAAAGAAGACTGCACAGAGCATGTTTTTGTTGTTCATCCATATTCTCCCTTGAGTTTCAAGGGAGGGGGAAGGAAAACATAGCATTTTTTTCATTGAATTGATTCTTTTTAAAATGACGCTAGCAATTAAAATCAGATCTTTAAAGCAGGACAAACACATCTGGGTAAAGCACATACATTAAACTTTTTCAGTAGAATGTGGATTAAATTATTGGTTTTAAACTACCCTTAAAAAAGAGACACTGACTCTGTAATGGAAAAATCAGTAGATCCAAAGATGAACATTTCAACAGTAAAAAATGAAAGCAACATTAAAATTTGGTGTATGTTATGTTCAAATATTAGAACGCTGGGAAAATTCTGAACATAATGTTTTCTTAGACAAAAATTCCTTTTATTGGCATTTTTCTTTCATTATTAATGTTAGTACCAGGGATTATACTCAGGGCTCTGTCTGTCATAAATTTCAGACCACTAGACTATAGTTCTAGTCAAAACCTTTTCTTAGTCTTTTCTATTAACTAATTATTTCTAGATTATTACAAAACTTCTTCAGTCCAACACTGTTGAAACTGTTAAGTAAATCCTCCTGGGTATTAATAGCTAGTTCCTTCCTCTTTATTCTGTCTACATGAAAATTATTCTTTTCAATGTTTCTAAGACTGTCCAAGACAGAAACAACAAAGCTAGACAAGGGGAAAGTCCATTACTCTGTTGGTTGTTGTAAAAGCTGACATATTTTAAAAGATCCAAATATTGGAATTATGAGACATATTTTACAAAATTCATCCTGATAATGATATGTTAGTGTTATCATATTCCATACTGTACATGCTTTTCCAAATACAACATAAAGTCTTTGGTGAAAACAAAGTACCAGCATAGGTCATTTTGGAAAGGAGAAATTATTTTATTTTTTATTTATTTCTGTATTTATTCTTCCTCATACATTATTACATCAAGATGCAGTTACCCCCTCCCTCCACACCTCGCAGTCCCCCTTGAATCTAAGAGTCACTGCTCCTTCATTTCCCATCAGAAAAGAGCAAGCATCCAAGGCTGGACAAGACAGCTGAGTGGGAAGTCCCAAAAGGAGGCAAAAAAGTCAGAGACATCCTTCACTTCCACTGTTAGGAGTCCCACAAGGACACCAAACTACACAGCCATAACATATGCAGAGGACTTAACATAGACCCAGGCAGGTTCTGTGATTGTCTGTTCAGTTTCTGTGAGCCTCCATAAGCCCAGATTAGTTAATTCTGTGGGCCATTTTCTTATGGTATCTTTGACTCCTCTGGCCCTTACAATATTTCCTCCCCTTCTTCTTCAGGCTTCCTTAAGGTCCACCTAATTTTTGGCAATGGTTCTCTGAATCTACTCCCAGAGATGGCTAGATAAAAGCTCTCTGATGACAACCAGACAAGGCTCTGATCTGGGAGTATAGCAGAATATACTTAGAAACCATTTCGTTGATTTATTTTGTTGTTGTTGTTCAGTCGTGTTTGGTTCTACTCTGGGTTCCTTAACTATTCAGCCTCTGGTTCTTAGCCTTTCTTTCATCAGGGCCAGATATGGGCTCATTGGTTGACCATTTCTCTAAGTTCTGTGCCACCATTATTCCAGCACATCTTATAGGCAGGACAACTTGTAGATCAAAAGTTTTGTGGCTAGGTAAATGTCCCAGTCCTACCACAAGACGCCTTTCTTGGTTATAGAATTAGGCCAGTTAGGGCTCTGTATCCCTCATTACTAGGAGTCCTCACTAGGGTCACCCTCATAGATTCCAGGGAGTCTTCACTGCATTGGGTTTTCACATCACCCCTACAGTGACTCCCAATTCCAGTTGTCACTCCCAGTACTCTCTGTCTCTGAATCCATCCATGTCCTTGTGCCTGATCCCTCCAGTTCCCATTCCAACTCACCTGCAGTCTACCCACAAAATCTATTCTATTTCCCCTTCCCAGGGAGATCCATGCATCTCTGCTTGAACATGGACTTAACAAATATCTACAGAATGTATCATCCAAATGCAAGAAAATACACCTTCTCAGAACCTGAGAAGTTTTAGAGAACTTTCTCTAAAATTGACCACATACTTGGTCACAAAGCAAGTCTCAACAAATGCAAGAACTGAAGTAATCCCCTGCATCCTATCAGACCACTACAGATTAAAACTGGATTTCAATAATGGAAACTATGACAGGCTCAAAGAAACTGGACAACTCTACTGAATGATTAATGGATCAAGGCAGAAATAAAGAAATTAAAGACTTCCTAGAATTCAATGAAAATGAATGCACGACACACCCAAACTCACGGGACACTATGAAAGCTGTGCCAAGAGGAAAGTTCACTGCACTAAGTACCTTCATAAAGAATTTGGAGAGATCTTATATCAGCAACTTAACAGCACACCCAAATGTCTAGAACAACAACAAAAAGAGCTTGCACTTCCAAGATGAATAGTGATACTGAATAGGACATAATCAAATTGAGGCTAAAATCAATAAAACAGAAACAGAGAGAACAATACAAAGAATCAATGAAACAAAGAGTTGGTTCTTTAAAAAGTCAACAAGATAAACAAATCCTGACTCATATTACCTAAAGAATCAGACAGATAATATCCAAATTAATAAAAATAAAAATGGACATAAAAATAGACACTGAGGAAATCCAAAGAATCATTAGGTCATACTTCAAAAACTTTTACTCCACAAAATTGGAAAATCTAAAGGAAATGGATAATATTCTTTTTTTTAATTTATTTATTTATTAAGGATTTCTGCCTCCTCCCCGCCACCTCCTCCCATTTCCCTCCCCCCCAATCAAGTCCCCCTCCTTCGTCACCCCAAAGAGCAATCAGGGTTCCCGGACCTGTGGGAAGTCCAAGGACTGCCCACCTCTATCCAGGTCTAGTAAGGTGAGCATCCAAACTGCCTAGGCTCCCACAAAGCCAGTATGTGCAGTAGGATCAAAAACCCACTGCCATTGTTCTTGAGTTCTCAGTAGTCCTCATTGTCCGCTATGTTCAGCTAATCCAGATTTATCCCATGCTTTTTCAGACCCAGGCCAGCTGGCCTTGGTGAATTCCTGATAGAACATCCCCATTGTCTCAGTGTGGGGGTGCACCCCTCACGGTCCTGAGTTCCTTGCTCGTGCTCCCTCTCCTTCTGCTCCTGATTTGGACCTTGAGATTTCTGTCCGGTGCTCCAATGTGGGTCTCTGTCTCTGTCTCCTTTCATCGCCTGATGAAGGTTAATATTCAGGAGGATGCCTATGTGTTTGTCTTTGGATTCACCTTCTTATTTAGCTTCTCTAGGATCGCGAATTATAAGCTCAATGTCCATTATTTATGGCTAGAAACCAAATATGAGTGAGTACATCCCATGTTCCTCTTTTTGGATCAACCTACCCCTGGATCCAGCAATACCACTCTTGGGAATATACCCAAGAGAGGGCCTATCATACAACAAAAGTATATGCTCAACTATGTTCATAGCAGAATTGTTTGTAATAGCCAGAACCTGGAAACAACCTAGATGCCCTTCAACGGAGGAATGGATGAAGAAAGTATGGAATATATACATATTAGAGAATTACTCGGCAGTAAAAAACAAGGACTTCTTGAATTTTGCATACAAATGGATGGAAATAGAAAACACTATCCTGTGTGAGGTAAGCCAGACCCAAAAAGAGGAACATGGGATGTACTCACTCATATTTGGTTTCTAGCCATATATAATTTTCTTGATAGAATTATTTTCTAAAGCTTAATATATATATATATATATATATATATCATGATGAATATCATATATATATATATATATATCATAATGAATCTGTGAGACAGTAAGAATCAGCAATTTTCTATGCAAAATCTACCAAAAATAAAGTCTTCAGGGTTTCCAAAAAATTACTTAGCTGCTGGTTAGTGTGGTGGGAAAGCAACACCTTCAGCCACTACAGAAATTGTTTCTTCTGCCTATGATTCTTCCTCTTTCATATTTTTCTGAGGGAAAATATTTTTTTTATTTTTGTCTCAGTTTAAATGTCATCCCTCCTGTGAAATTTTTCTTCATCAACTCTTTCCATTCACCTCGCCTCCACTACCAGAATAAATTCACATGTGTTCCTCTCTGTTTCCATAGCATTGTGTGAAAGCCTACAACACGATATTCATCAAGTCTTATGATAATTAAGTCTTGGCATAGGGATCTATAGCTGTCCCCCTGGAAACTTTTAAAGTGAGCATAACGTGCAATTTCTTCAGTGTTTTGTTTATATATGAAACTTAAAATATCTCTTCACTCATCTGAAATAAATAAGAAAAATTCTTTTACTAAAAGTTTGCCTGTGTATTCATTGTCCAAGCCATATTCATTCATTCATTCATTCATTCATTCATTCATTCATACATATCTGAATTCAAAAGTAGTAATACATAGTATATATTCTGCTCTTATTGGTAGAAGGTAACTTAAAAGTTACTTGAAATGTTTCAAATGCATGATTCTATGCAGTAAAAAAGAAACAAAATTCTCCTGCTTAAAATTTTCCCAATATCTGTTTCTGATGCCAAACATATAACATGTAGTTGATAAAGCACATAACCACTGATAATCATTGCTGGATTGATTGACTGATTGATTGGTTGCAGTTGAAATTAAACAGGTTTCCTCAGAACAGATAATTAAAGAACCTAGTAAAAATTTCAAAACCGTCAATAAAACTTTCTTATATACAAGTAACCTTATTCAGCCTTGAACAAGTTGTACTTATATACTTATTTATACATATACTTATATTTTCATATATTTGTATGTGTACTTATATATTTACATGTTCTTGTATATTTATATACATATATTTATAAATGTTGTATAAATAATATACATATATATTCAACAACCATTAATTTAAAAGAGGCCATGAATTTAAAAAAGAGCCAAGAGAGGTATAAGGGAGGCATTGGAGGGAGAAAAGGGAAGGAGAAAAGATTGTTCTTATAGTAAACTCAAAAAAACACAAAAAATAAACTTCAAATTTCTTATAAAGACAAGTTTATTCTAACAAATAACAAACACACAGAAATTCAGTGTTCCTTTGTATAAACCTTCAAATTTCTTTTTTTAAAAAGTTTTCTTTTATTTGAAAATAGATTGTTTTCTCATACAGTAGATCCTGGTTATGGTTTCCCCTCTCTTCCTTCCTCCCAGTTTCTCCCCTTCCCTCTAGTTGCACTCCTTTCTGTCTCTCATAAGAAAATAACAAGCTTCTAAGGGATAACAACAAAACATGACAAAATAAAATATAAAATAAAGCAAAAACCATCATATCTAAGTTGGATATGGCAACCCAACAGGAGGAACAGTCCCAAGAGCAGGCATAAGATCAAGAGAACCACTTGTTCCCACTCAGTATTCTCATAAAATTATAAACTTAATAACTACAATATATACACAGAGGACGTTATGCAGACCTAGATAGGTCCTGTGCTTGCTTCTTCAGTCTCTGTGAGCTCATATATGCCTTCCTTAGTTGATTTAGGGGGCCTTGTTCTCCTCATGTTTTCCATCCCCTCTGACTCTTTCACTCTTTCTTCCTCCTTGACTGTGGGATCCCATGATCTCTGGGGTAAGGGAATTGATAGAAACATCCCATTTAGACTCTCTCTCTCTATGCAATATTTGTTTGTGGGTCTCTGGATCTGTTTTCAAAAGCTGCTAAAGGAAATGTTTCTGATGATGACTGAAGAAGTCATTGTTGTATAAGTACAGCGTAAAGTCATGGGGAGTCATTTATTGGTAATTATTCTTAAGCCCAGGAGTGTTTGGTTTTACCATGGGTCTCTAGGATATTTAATCTCCAGCTCTTGATTACCCAGGCAGTGTCAGGCATAGGTTCCTCCTCGTAAAGTAGGCCTTAAATCAAATCAGACATTGACTGGCTACTTCCACAGGTTCTGTACCACCACTGCTCTAGCATATCTTGCAGGACAGATTGTAGGTCAAAGGTTTTGTGCCTGGATTCATATTTACATTTCTCTCTTGGTAGCTGCAGAGTAACTTCCTGCACCGAAGACACTAGAAGGTAGGGGTGAAGTCTCCATATAGGCACCAGTTCAACTTCTCCATGTTCAGTGAGTTGTGTGGGTATTGTCCTCAGCACGAGGGCACCACTGTCAGTTTGCAGAGAGCAACCTGTCTTATTAACAGCCTGGTTTGTTTGGGGATTTCTACGGGACTCCATAGGTCAATAATTCAAATGAGTATAATCCAGTCCTACTACTAGAAGCCTCCTTTGGTGCCAAGAGATGGCCAATTGGGGCCCTGTACTGTTCATTGTTGGGAGAGCTGATTATCATCACCTCCATATATTTTAGAAAGCTTCCACCATGCTAGTTTTCTACATCATCCCTCAAATGCCCTCAATTCCAGCTGTCCCTCCCTACATTCTCACCCTCTACCATATCTCTCTCTGCCTCCCACTTTATTCTCTCATTCCCATTACTACTCGCCTATCATCAACCCATAAAATCTTTTCTATTTCCCCCTCTCAGCAAGATCCATGTGTCCCCCTTAACCCCTTCCTCTAAACATAACCTCTCTGTTTCAATTAGAATGGATGTGATTTATCTAATTTATATTAGGCTAAAATCTACATATAAGCAAGTACTTAGCATATTTATCTTTTTGAATCTGCATTACCTTGCTCAGGATGATTTTTTTTTCTAGTTCCATTAATTTGCCTAGAAACTACATGATGTTATTTTTTTAAACAATTGAGTAACTCCATGGTATAAATACACTACATTTTCTTATCCATTCTTCTGTTTGAAACATTTTGATTGTTTCTAGTTAATGGATATTATGAATAAAGCAGCAATAAACAAGGCTGAGAAACTGCCCTTGTAACAGGATGGAGCATCCTTTGGGTATATGTCCCAGAAGGATATAACTGAATTCTGAGGTAGATTAATTCCCAATTTTTTGAAGAACCACCATCTTGATTTCAATACAGGCTGTGCAAGTTTACACTCTTACCAGCAATGGATGAGTATCCCTTTAATTCCACATCCTTGACAACATGAATTATCCTTTATGTTTTTAATCTCAGCCATTCTGACAAATTTAAAATAGTATCTCAAAAAAATTTTGATTTCACTGATGACTAAGGGTGTTGAACATTTTAAGTTTTTCTTAACCATTTTAATTTCCTCTATCAAGAATTCTTTAAAGAAAGAAATGGAAAAAGACACCAAGAAATGGAAAGATCTCAAATGCTCTTTCATAGGTAGACTAAACATATTAGAAAATGGCAATCTTACCAAAAACAATCTACAGATTCAATGCAATGTCCATCATAATCCCAGCAAATTTCTTTACAAACTGTGAAAAAACAATACTCAACTTCATATAGAAAAGCAAAAAACCCAGGATATCCAAAACAATCCTGTATAATTAAGGAATTTCTTAATCTCTGACATCACAATCTCTGACATCAAACTCTACAGAGTAACAGTACTGAAAACAGCCTGGGATTGGCAGAGAAGCAGACAGGTTGACCAATGGAATCAAATTGAAGACCCAAATACCAATCCTCACACTTACAAACCCTGATTTTTGGCAATAAATCAAAAATATATATAATGGAAAAAAGAAAGCATATTCAACAAATGGTGTAGTAGGAAGGTGGCCGCTTGTTGGTTTTTGGCTGCTCAGCTCTGAAAAACCACACAGATACTGTGGTACTTAAATCACTGCTTGGCCTATTAGCTCAAGCTTCTTATTGGATAACTCTTACATATTAATTTAGCCCATTTCTATTAATCTGTGTATTGCCACATGGCTGTGGCTTACCAGCTAAAGTTTTGACCAGCAGCATCTGTCTCTGGCTGCTCCATGGTGTCTCTCTGACTCAGCCCTTCTTTCTCCCAGCATTCAGTTTAGTTTTCCCTGCCTACCTAAGTTAGACCTTAGGTCCAAAGCAGTTTCTTTATTCATTAATGGTAATCACAGCAAACAGAGGGGACTCCCACATCAAAATGGTGCTGGCATAACTGAATATCACCATGCAGAAGAATGAAAATAGATCCATATCTATCTCCATGCACACTGCTCCAGTCCAGATGAATCAAAGACCCCAACATAAAACCAACCACACTGCACCTCAGAGAAGAGAAAGTGGGAAGTACACTTTAACACATTGATATAGGAGACCATTTCCTAATGCAACCCCACTAGCACAGACACTGAGAGAAACAATTATAAATGAGACCTCCTGAAGCTTCTGTCTCTAAAGCAAGGGATATGGTCAACAAAACAAGACAGCATTTACAGAATGAGTAAAGATCTTCACTAACCCCACATCTAACAAAGGTCTGATCTCCAAAATATACAAAGAACTCAAGAAACTGATCATGCAAAGAACAAATAACCCAATAAAAATGGTATACAGACCTAAATAGAGAACTCTCAACAGATGAATATAAAATGGCTGAAAAATACTTAAGGAGATGTTCAACATCCTCAACCATAGAAATACAAATCAAAACAAGTCTGAGATTCCCATTTATTTATTTATTTATTTATTTATTTATTTATTTATTTATTTATTGGTTTTTCGAGACAGGGTTTCTCTGTGGCTTTGCAGCCTGTCCTGGAACTAGCTCTGTAGACCAGGCTGGTCTCGAACTCACAGAGATCCACCTGCCTCTGCCTCCCAAGTGCTGGGATTAAAGGTAAGCGCCACCATCTCCCGGCTATGAGATTCCCTTTTATTCCTGTTAGAACAGCCAAGATCAAAAGTACTGATGACAACTTATACTGGAGAGGTTGTGGGGTAAAGAGAACACTCCTCAATTGTTAGTGGAAGTGTAAACTGGTAGAGCCCCTCTGGAAAACAATATGGTGATTTCTCAGAAAATTAGGAAACAGCCTACCTCAAGACCAAGCAATACCCCTTCTGAGTATATACCCAAAGGATGCTCAATCATGCCACAAAGATATGTGCTCAACTATGTTCATAGCAGCATTATTTGCTATAGCCAGGACCTGAAAACAACCTAAATGGCCCTCGACAGAAGAATGTGGTAGGTACATTTACACAATGGAGTACTACACCGTGGTATAAAATAATGACAACTTGAAATTTGCAGGCAAATAGGTAGATCTAGAAAACATCGTATTAAGTGAGATTACCCAGACCCAGAAAGAGAAAAGTTAAATGTACTCACGCATAAGTGGCTTTTAAACATAAAGCAAAGAACCTACACTTCAAAGCTGTAGACAACAAAGAGGATTTAATGGATCTAATCTACATGGAAAGTAGAAAAATACAAGATCTCCTGAGTAAATTGGGAGCATGGGGATCATGAGAGAGGTTGAAGGGAAGGGGGAGGAAGGGAGGAGAGTGGAGAAAAATATATGGGCTATTTGTCCAAATAGAGGAGGAACCTTGATTGTCCCTGTGGAGACAATGAATTGTCTTACTGCACATGTAAATTCTGAACTCCTTTGTGTGGAGAATTAGGTTTGAGGCTATGTGATAAGAAACAAGAATGGGCCGGGTGGTGGTGGCACAGGCCTTTAATCCCAGCACTTGGGAGGCAGAGGCAGGCGATCTCTATGAGTTCAAGACCAGCCTGGTCTACAAGAGCTAGTTCCAGGACAAGCTCCAAAACCACAGAGAAACCCTGTCTTGAAAAACCAAAAAAAAAAAAAAAAGAAGAAGAAGAAACAAGAATGGCTCCTTCTGTGAACTCATGGACTTTTGGATTGGGAGCGACTTTGAAAATAATCTATTTCAATTTACCCCCACTGCAAGAAGTCCTTTCCTTTCTCCCTAATGAGTCCCTGACACAACTAGAGGCAAGCATCTTCCTCACAGGAAGCTGTTTCCATTTCATAGGATGTCTAATTCTTCGAAGGCACTTCCATTTATTGAGCCAAAATCAGATTCCCTGAACTTCAAACATTGATCCTGGCTCCAACCTCCAGTGTTTCAAAGATTTAATCTAATCCCTCTTAAAATATTGAAAGGCAGCCATGATTCCCTCTAGGTATTTTCCTACAGCCTATAAACCTGACTAAATCTGTATCATCCAGCCCACATGTGTCTACTAACCACAAGGACATCATGAGAGATCACTTCAAAGGCCTCACTCGTGTATGAATGCCAGCATTTCTTCAACTACCAATTTAATAAAGGAGAACTGGTCATGATAGCTCCTAAGAAACTCTTGTTGGCTCTTAGCACTCACTTCCTATTTCTGTGTGCACATAACAATCTGTTTAATAATTCAATAGGAACTGTGCTCATTTTGTTTCCAAAATCAATTTTTCTCTCTGTATCAGTCACAGCTAAAGCAGAAGGAGAAAATATTCCACTTCAGCATTTAAACTTTGGGGAACACATAACCCAAGGATCTCATTACACAGAGACAGAACTTACTTGAACAGGGTCCAGAGGGAACAGCAGCAAACCAGTAGCACTGCTGAGGCTGGAGAGGACAAGGAAGAACAGAAGTCAGGTCACCTAAAAGAGTTGGAAGTTTTGACTTGTATGTGAAATAAGAGTCTTAGCTAGAGGGACGACCACTGGAGACACTGCAAGAAAGCACCTGTGCATTCTGAGATTAACAAGTAACAAAGCTTTCCTCTTCTTCTAGCTCTTTATTCTCCCTCATCCTCTTGCTTTTCTATTGGCTGTGCTTACTAGAAGCTATATGGCTCAGAAGCCTGTAAATGAAGCCTATAGAGACAAGGCAGAACCAGAGTAAGAGAGAGAGAGAGAGAGAGAGAGAGAGAGAGAGAGAGAGAGAGAGAGAGAGAGAGAGGTGTGCATTCTCACAAGTCATCAAGTCTATGAACACATTGAGTACTTCAGATACCTCATTAGTTTTTGCTTATGTTGCAGAAGTGGCTCCATGTCTAATTCTTCTCCAGACATGAGCAAGCATAGAAGCACATCTTATTGCTGCTCTTATTTAGCTCTGTTTAACATTATTGTTGTGAATTCACCCGCCTGTCACACAGGAGAGACTGAATTACAATGATTTGCTTTATTCTAAAAGAACTATTAATCCTGCCCTTGCTTAGTGTCTAGTTTCTGCTTAGTCATATTTCAATTATGATTGTTAGCTGACAGTTGGTGCTAACAGTTAGCTGGAGTTTAAAAATCTTACTTTCTTTGTAGGGAGTTAATTTGAATCATTTACTGACTGTCTTTGAACCACGTGTTCTCAACTTTGAGTGAGAGGAACAAGAAATGAATTACAAAAATGTTCAAGTGCACATTTAAATGGTGCATATAAAATGGACTTCGATATTAAATTTGAATTTTTAGAAAAATTTCTTCGTCCTTTTGATATTTGACTAAATGAATGTTTATATAGTGTCTCTGGCACAAACATTTTTACATTTAGCAGCAGGAACTTTGTTAAATCATGTCAGCTGGCTGAGTCCATGGATTTAACTAATCCCAACAAAAAGGCAGATTTTAACAGTAATTGCCAAAACTGAAGAGCAATCAGACCATTGTGTTGATTCAAGATGCATATCCTGCTTTCTCTGAGTATCCAAAGTGAGTATTGTGCCTGCCACTCTACCAAGTTTCAGATGGAGGTGTATGGATCTTTGCTGTATCATGCTAGCCATGGAGAGTGACCAAATTCCTGAGGCATGGTGTATCTGTTTTGACAAATGCTATGAGCATGAATTATAAGACAGGAATTAAAGGCACATTGTTTATATTTTATATTGATTTCTCATTAAAATGATAAATATTTGTTTGTATATATAATTAAATAAAATGTTAATTTTCTCTTACTTCCTGTATGTTTAGCTCCTAGAAAAAAATAATACATTTTTACTGAAATAAAATGACATCACTTTTCTTCTTCCTTTCCTCTATTCACCCATTCCCAGCCATCCTCCCATGTCCTCCCACTCTCAAGTTTATGGCCTCTTTTTATATTAGTCTCTTTTTATATCTTTTATATTATTATTAATCATATATATATATATATATATCACTATAGCCTTGGGTATTTAACACTTGTATCTGTGTCTCTCCATTGGACAGGGTCTTGAGCAAATGACAAAGTAGCCATTTGCCGAGACAAACCATTGAAACTAAGGAGAAAGTCATTTCTCCCTTTAATTAGTTTTGTAACTGCAACAGATACCGTGACGGACATTTAAAAGAGAGAAATATATTCTCTTCACTCAGCCACATTCCCACTGTGCTTCCTAAAAAGTTCTCCTGAGTGAAGCAAATAAGGTTAGGCCCATGATACTTGCTTCATACTAAAACATTTTCTCGTTTCCAAAACTTTTTAGTGTATTGTTGGCTACCAGACTGCAGAAGGATGAAAGAACAATAAAGGAATGATTTCAAACTGTTGTTTTGAAACCTGTAACTAGTGCTGTCAGCTGCCAGTTCTTTCCTCTTTGTGCAGTTCCATTTCCTGACTGTGGTTTAAGAACACTTCGCTGCGTGGAACTATCAATCATCCTTAACCCAGAAGTGCACTGTACATTAGTAACACTTAATTGACATATTTAAAGCAAATAGCTACTTAGTTTTGTTGTGAAGGTTTTGCATACAAATCTATAATCCCACATGCTTTGTTTGTTTCAATAACAAACATCCCTGTCTGCAGCATTGCCACGTATGACAGTACATGGGGAGGGAAGCAATCCCACTGAAACAGCCAGAACAGTACATGACAGTCTAAATAGCTTGAGAGCAGATGGGTAGGGATGCAATCCCACTGAAAGACCCAGAACACATATGACAGCCTAAATAACTTGCAACATGAAAGAACGAACTCTGCCCACCAAGGGATGCCCATGCATGGAGAAGAACACAATGATGTGAGATAGAAAAGCAAAGTGGAACTTTAGAAGAATGGCCAAGATCAAAGACCTCAATATCAATCTGAACACAATGAACCTGATAGAAGAGAAAGTGGAAAGTACCCTACAACATATGGGCACAGGAGATCGCTTCCTATGTATAACCCCAGCAGCACAGACATTAAGGGTAACATTGAATAAATGGGACCTCTTGAAACTGAGAAGCTTCTGTAAAGCAAAGGACACTGTCACTAAGACAAAAAGGCAACCTACCAGCCAGGTGATGGTGGCGCACGCCTTTAATCCCAGCACTTGGGAGACAGAGGCAGGCGGATGTCTGTGAGTTCGAGACCAGCCTGGTCTACAGACCTAGTTCCAGGACAGGCTCGAAAGCCACAGAGAAACCCTGCCCCCAAACAAACAAACAAACAAACAAACAAAAGGCAACCTACTGACTGGGAGAAGATCTTCACCAACCCTGCAACAGACAAAGGTCTGATCTCCAAAATATATAAAGAACTCAAGAAACTAGACTTTAAAATGACCCAATTAAAAAATGGGGCACTGAACTGAAAAGAGGATTCTCAACAGAACAAGTTCAAATGGCCAAAAGACACTTAAGGTCATGCTCAACCTCCTTAGCGATCAGGGAAATGCAAATCAAAACAACTTTGAGATATCATCTTACACCTGTCAGAATGGCTACAATAAAAAACACCAATGATAGCCTCTGCTGGAGAGGTTGTAGAGGAAGGGGTACACTCATCCATTCCTGGTGGGAATGCAAACTTGTGCAACCACTTTGGAAAGCAGTATGGTGGTTTCTCAGGAAATTCGGGATCAACCTACCCCAAGATCCAGCAATACCCAAGAGATGTCCTATCATATTACAAAAGCATTTGTTCAACTATGTTCATAGCACCATTGTTTATAATAGCCAGAACCTGGAAACAACCTAGATGTCCTTCAATGGAAGAATGGATGAAGAAAGTGTGGAATATATACACATTAGAGTACTACGCTGCGGTAAAATCAATGACATCTTGAATTTTGCATGCAAATGGATGGAAATAGAAAACACTATGAGTGAGGTAACTCAGACCCAAAAAGATGAACATGGGATGTACTCACTCATAATTGGTTTCTAGCCATAAATAAAGGACATTGAGCCTATAATTTGTGATCCTAAGAAGCTAAATAAGAAGGTGAACCCAAAGAAAAATATATAGTTATCCTTCTGAGTATAGAAAGTAGACAAAATTGCTGGGCAAAAAATTGGGATCTTGGGGGTGGGGTGGGATGGAGGTAAGGGGAGATGGGGAGAGAAAAGTGAGAAGGGGAGGATGGGGGGAACTTGGGGAAATGGGATGGTTGGGATAAAGGAAGGGTGGATATGGGAGCAGGGGAGTAGATATCTTAATTAAGGGAGCCATCTTAGGGTTGGCAAGAGACTTGAACCTAGAGGGGCTCGTAGGTGCCCTGGGCGATGTCCCCAGTTAGTTCCTTGGGCAGCTGAGGACAGGGAACCTGAAGTGGCCCTATCCTATAGCCATACTGATGAATATCTTGCATACTACCAAAGAACCCTCATCTCACGATGGATGGAGATAGAGACAAAGACCCACATTGGAGCACCGGAAGGAGCTCCCAAGGTTCCAATAAGGAGCAGAAGGAGGGAGAACATGAGCAAGGAAGTCAAGACCACGAGGGGTGCACCCACCCACTGAGACAGTGGGGCTGATCTATTGGGAGCTCACCAAGGCCAGCTGGACTGGGACTGAAAAAGCATGGGATAAAACCAGACTCTCTGAACATGGAAGACAATGAGGGCTGATGAGAAGCCAAGGACAATGGTACTGGGTTTTAATTCTACTTCATGTTCTGGCTTTGTGGGAGCCTAGTCAGTTTTGATGCTCACCTTCCTAGACTTGGATTGAGGGTGGAGGACCTTGGACTTTCCACAGGGCAGGGAACCCTGACTGCTCTTCAGACTGGAGAGGGAGGGAGAGAGGATTGGGAGGAGGGGGAAGGAAATGGGAGGCTGGGAGGAGGTGAAATTTTTTTTTCAATAAAAAAAAATAAGAAGAAGAAGAAGAAGAAGAAGAAGAAGAAGAAGAAGAAGAAGAAGAAGAAGAAGAAGAAGAAGACGACGACGACGACGACGACGACGAAGAAGAAGAAGAAGAAGAAGAAGAAGAAGAAGAAGAAGAAGAAGAAGAAGAAGAGAATGGCCAAGAAAGGAAAGGGAAAAACAAAGGAAGTTAAAACTGTGTTTATACTTTTTGTACAAGTTAATGAACTAAAAAAAAAAAAAAAGAAGAACTTATTTGTCAAGCATTCATTTGGCCACAGCTATTTACTCAATGGCAGGTTCACATCCAGTAGACAGCAGGATTTCTATAGTTCCGGGAAATACATCATCATTCCCTACTCTTCTCTGGATCCAGTAATAAATAGAATGTGCCTTCTTCACTGTACAACCAGGAATGGGTTAAGTACTTAGTAAAAGAAGATTAAACTGTAAGGCCTTTTTTTCAATTGTGAAATCAAAATATCTATGATACTACCTTTAAAGTAAACAGTTCCTACCGTATTTTGGATATAATATTCAGCGTCTCCTGAATCTAAAAGTACAGATTATTAATGGAGTAAAGGCATTTCTTTTGCTACCTGTATCAAGCGGTTGAAAGGGAGCATCCAGAAGCCTTGCATGTTGCATGTTTAGTTTGGTTTTTTGTTTGTTTGTTTGTTATCTCTTGGGGTTTGCTGTTTGGTGTGTGTGTGTGTGTGTGTGTGTGTGTGTGTGTGTGTGTGTGTGTGCACATGTGCATGCATGCACACTCACATGCATGAAAAGCAACAATGAATAAAAAAATGAAATGCATGCCCTGACAATACTGAAGCATGCATGAGCAGCTTGTATATGGCAGTTCTGTTAAATTTGTCCATATTGGGTTTCATGGTCTAAGGTGACGAGGACTGATGATCAGGTGTCTTCCTCAAGGGGAAGTGGATATCATTACAGATGTTTGTGAGCCACCATGTGGTTGCTGGGAATTGAACTCGGGACCTTTGAAAGAATAGGCAGTGCTCTTAACCACTGAGCCATCTCTCCAGCCACACAGCTATATATAATAGACATCATCATAGTCCATAAAATTCAAGCATGCCCACATTGATGAAAATGTAAATGTAAATGATTGATGTAAAATTAATCAACAGTGTAATTATAATCTGTAATGATAACACAGTTAGCACTAAGAATATTATTATAGCTCTACTAAAAGGTTAATGAAGAAAGAAGATTTTACGGAAATAATCTGGTGAGTGAACCACCAGTTTCTAATGTTAGTAGTAGAGGAGAAATTTAAATTTTACTTCTACTTTTATTTAGTAATATCTCTTAGTAATATCATATCATTCTGATTATCATCAGGAATTTACTACATTTATTTTCAGCAAGCTTTAACCAGGGCAGTTCCTCAAAGCTTTGAGAAGTGACCACGTGATCCACAAAGGTAGGAGCAGCCAGGCATTTTCCTTCATCCGCTCCCACACACCACCAGCCTTGCACTGAGAAAGGGAAAGTTGCAGGCAGTGTTGTCTCCAGAATTGGAAACTATGAGGAGGATAATTTCTCTTTCTCAGTAAAAGTATAGGGAAGAGTTTCCCATCTGTTCTAAATTTCTAATATTGAACTCTTCGGTTGAGGCCCACAGTCTTTCATGGTTCACTGTGAATTTGTAAATAGATGTTTTTCCATTGCTAAGGCAAAGCTAAAAAGCCAGATTTCTTTTTCTGGCCCTATGCTTCTGAAGCCTTCTTGCTGTTTAAGTTTCTGTGTCTGCTCCCATCACCCAGGCCGGGGTGGGTGTGGGGCAATATGTGCTTTCTTGTCATGCAGCCCATTCAGTGTGTGACTTCACTCTGTTCCCTCATACCGCATGGTTGCCAAGATGTACTTTCCTCTCCACAACCACCACGAAAGCTCCTGATCACAGTTAAAGCAGAAGTAGATGGTGGCTAGACCCTTTTCTTCCTGGTGGGTTCATTGTCTCTGTTTTAGTCCACCTTCAATGAAATGATGAAATCATAGACTCTACGCCTCAACTATTCTTCTGTAAGAGTGAACAGGGTTTTATTTCACACGGTTCACACTGGGTTGATATTTTGTGAACTAAACACAATGAAGTACTGGGTAAAGGAGCACATGCTTGTCTGTCACAGTTGCTGTGAAAGTTTCCAAATTCTGTTCCTCAAGATTTCTATTGTCTCATCCCCAATCTCTGCCAGTTTTCTAATCACCATGAGTCTCCAAACCACACCCCTAGGAGCACCATTGAGCTGCCCCCTATCTGACCAGATCACACTCCTAGGAACACCAATGAGCTGTTCCCTGTCTGATAACACCACACCCCTAGGAGCACTAATGAGCTGTTCCCTGTCTGATTACACCACACCCCTAACAGCACCAATGAGCTGCTGCCTATCTGATCAGATCACACTCATAGGAGCACCAATGAGCTGTTGCCTGTCTGATCACACCACACCGCTAGGAGCACCAATGAGCTGCCCCCTATCTGATCAGGGTTCTTTTCGGGCCTTTTTATTTACATCATTTCTATTGAGACACTCCCATATTTGCTATGTTCTCAACGATTGGTTTTTTGAAGAAACCTCTTTTCTCTATTATTTTTTTGCCTGAAAGCATTTCAAAATCTTGTAGTTACTTGATAAAATTGATAACAAAATATTGATACCTTAATCAAAATATATGGCTGCAGGATATTTGACAACACTGTAGCAAAATCCTATAAAGAAGGAGAAATCACACACAGAGAGAACAAATGCACACACACACAGAGAACAAATGCACACACACAGACACAGAACAAATGCACACACACACACACTTCTACACTCACATATGAGCACATACACATATACACACCTCATCCAGGAAGCTTCAGAAAACACCTAAAATGTTCTGCAAAAGGGCCCTAGCTGTACCCACATTTTTATCACTAAGACCACCAACTAGTATCAAAACTTAATGTAGGGATAAAGTTTGACTACTTTTCTCTTTGCTGATACTTTTTCATACCATTGAAATATTTTGTGCTATATCAACAAAATACCCAGATGAATTCCTAAAATTTTACTGTATTTACTGATGGTAGTATGTTGCAGAGACACAAAGAGAAATCTCAGCAAGATGCCGATACCTCAGCATGTCATTTGTTTAACAGACGAGAACGTAGATCTCATTGCCCTCATCCACAGCCCCAAAGGCTGATAATAAACCCCTTCCTTCTGGGTTCCATTGCTTCAGCCAGCTTACTTTTCATACTGTTTCTTCGTATACTTTGCAACACGATCGCATCACATTTTTCTTCAAAACTCTGGCAGATTGTTTGGGCTAGAGATAGATGGAGACAAGAGGCACCATCTGGTGCAAGATCTTTATTCCTTGTTAGCACTACAGGAGTTCTGGTATTTTACATGGTTCAAGCAGTAGCAAAGATGGGTTTTTTAATACATAAATGAAAAGGAATAATATGGTCAAATGGCCCTTGGCACTGTTTGGTCATATCTTGGGCTTTGCTGGTTTAGAGTTGAGGGTGTTTGGGGAGGGGGGATTTTTTTTTTCTTCTCCTTCAAGTCAGACTACCAGTGGCATATGGTTTCATGATTCACAAAGATGATCCTGGACCATAGATTTGACGATCTCAACATAACTTCCAGGCTTGCCAGGGCTGTTCCCGCAGAGCGAGCAAATAACTCATGATATTTCTCCTGTGATGAGTAAGCTCCAAACTCCTAAGCTTAAATCTGGTCTGAAAATGAGAGAAAGGAGCCATGTCCTTTAATGCCAATGTCAGTGCTTCCTCTTTTCAGATGAGAGTATGGACTTCTGCACTACTAGCCAGTGGCTTTTTGGAAGCTCACAGAGGATTAAACAATGCCTAGCTCAATTTTCTTGACTCACACTTAATGTGCCCTTGGACTGCTTTTCTTATCTTTCTACTTTTTGTACATTCACGCCATTTCTGAACCATAACTGTTGTTCTAATAATTTGGTGTTTTCACATTAAACATTAAGTGCAATTAATTTTTCCTAATGGTCATGTTTCATAATTAAAGTCAACAGTCTCTAAGAGAATTCACTGAGCATTGGGAACTAGACTTTCCTGGTGATGCTGAGAAGCTAATTCTGCTACTTTGTTGGGAGAAGTGAACAATGAATTGGAATAGAGTTTTGGCATTCTCCTGCTCCCAGCTACCTCTGTTCTTTCTACACCCAGTATTTTTTCCTTCTACTTTAATATTACATATGTTATGCCATACCACCTGGGCCTCAAGATGGATGTTCACACATGCAAACACACACCCACACACATATGTGCCCACATACAGGCAAACATGCATATACATACACGTGCCCACATGAAAACTTAAAATACAAGTTGTTTTATTATTTTAACAAAATGATCTATAGTATTGATCCCATCAGAACTGACAGCAAAAATAAAACATGCCCACTGTTTCCCAGTGGGAAAATTCTAGAATCAAGCCTGGTTTATATGCTCCCAGTTAAAATCGAAATGAAACATTTTCTTGAATAATAAAGACAATGGAGTATTCTAGAAAGAATTAAAGAAAGCAAACCAAGAAATAAATGATGGGAAAATATAGTACAAATAATAAAAACCTAGAAACAGAAATAGGGGTTCAACCCGAAAACCAGAAAACCAAAGCACCCAAGCCACTGGAGAAGTCTTACCTCTACCAAGGCTAGGCGACCATAAACAAAGAAACTAAGCTTCTCCTTCATTTTATATTTGCTCTAGTGCTGGGATTAAAGGCATGTGTTTACCTAGGACTGGGATTAAAGGAGTGAGCCACGACCAGCTGGATTTGTGTCTGTGTTGATCTTGTGAAGCCCAGAGTACCTTTGAACTCACAGAGATCAGCCTCTGTCTCCCAAATCCTGGAATTAAAGGTGTGTGTCACCATTACCTGAACTCTAGTGGTTTTAGCTTTGTCTTTGGTCTTCAGGCAAGATTTATTTATTAAAATATAAATAATGGACCACTAAAGAAAGACAAATACTTAACTATTCCCAAATTTGTACAAGCTGAAATGTGACGTCTACATAAAAATCTTGCAGGAATTCCTTATGCCATGGCATCTTTCTCCATTCAGCCAAATATTTGTTAATTCAGTCAGTCAACCCATTGCATGGACTTTTCTTCCTCAGATGAGTACTTGATTGGCCTGATGCATGCTTGGGTATCAGAGACTGTATGTATCTTAAAGAAGAGCTCACTCTATTTCTCTTTCAAAAACAAATCAAGAAATCAAAGCAGACATAACCCAATAAGACAAAAAAAATGTCAAAAACAAAAGCAAATGAATACAAGGAAAACTGGACTTCTCTTTGTATTGAAAACTACTCCTGCGCCTGGAGTGGGATAGTATATGAGCATGCCTTTGGGGAAAACTACGTTTTCGCTTCCCAGGAGGCATCAGTTGGGAGTTCATAGCTCCACAGCCATTTTCTAGGTTTCAGGTAATACAGCCTTGTGAGTGACCACCAGCTCCAACAAAGGTGTTTACTCCCCTCCACAGGGCAGGGATGCTTCTGGAAGGTAAGTGTTCAGCCTAAGAATCCACTTTCCTGTCCTTGCCTTTACAAGCAAGGTGAATAGTCCTTGCCAAAGAGAACTGAGTTTAAACTGGACATTGGCAAACATGTAGGCATACATACATACATACATACATACAAGCTTAAGTAGTGTGAGTTATTTGGGGATAAAATGGCTAGAAAAGCTCACTTCCAAAATTCCTCTGCTCCTGTGTGCCTACATCACTGATGTTGGAAGAGATCCCACTCAAAGAGAATATTTCCTTCCCAAATCTCACATTTCTTTCTTTCTTTTTCTCCACTCAAGTCTTAACAGGAAGCCTAGCTTTTTAAAAAAAGGTAATTATCTGGTGAGAACTGGGACCACTAACCATTAGAAATATTTCAAGATTTGATTTTAATAACAGCGATGATGATACTGATGATAGGAAAGGATGATGTTTGTTTTGGGGAAAAAACATTTAATTTAAAATTTTTAAAGAAATATCATGTTTTAATAGCTACTCATTTTAGTCTTTCCAAGGGGAAGAAAAAGTTAAGCAATACAGACCTAAGCTGAATTCAGGAAATCTCTCTACAGCCAGAAAATAAAGATTCTTAAAACTTATTACAATTTTTCCCCTCAAGGTGTTCATTGTAAAGGGCTTCAGGGCATTAGTGTAGTCTGGTTTAAACTTACTGGCTTGAAGAAGAGTCCATCCAAGTCAGCCTGCTGCAGAGCCTGTTCTATTGTGTGGGGCAATGAACGGCATTGTCTTCCTAAAGACCTAATTTAGAGTGAATATATGTGCATTCTTATCTGTCCTGTAGTCTCCTAGAAGTGGCAAGATCACCCAGGAGCTGGACTGGAGAATAGTCTAGAGTCAAGATATGAATTGGAAATAGGGAGTCAAACTTAATGTGCCCAAATGGTCTTAGAAATTAGGCACAATTTGCCTGATTGTTTTACAGTTTCTTTAACTGTTTGCTAATATTAGCACTTTCAGTGGAAACTAAGCAGTGACATAAAATAAAATCTCGCTATTTTAAACATACACCACTTCCCTTGGCTTAGATCTGATTTTTTTTCCTCCCCCAACTTGTGCTAATATTTGGGGTTCATAAATACAGTGAAGTTTCTGGACATTCTTAATTGCACCTTAATGGGTGTTAAGCATGTGGATGTGTCCCCTAGCCTTTGACTGTTCCTTGCCTCTGGCCTCTGTCAAGGAGGCTTGCTAACTGCATCTCAGGGGAGCAATCACACAGCTTGACTCAGCCTGTGACTCTGACGATTGGGACTTCCTGAAGTCACAACCACTTTGGCGCCCAGAACTGGGGCATCGTGCGTCTACTCTTCATAAAATGCAGAGGTTGTAGGGAAGTGGGAAGTGTGGGAGCTGATTAGGGATGCACCTTAAATGGTATCAGGGGAGCCGGTTAGCATTGCAAAATATGAGCTAATATAAACATAACGTTCACTGCCTGCCAGTTGTTCACTCGAGTGAGCACCACAGAAAACAAAACAGGGGGTCAAAAAACCACAAAGGTGATCCGCCACAAATGCAAGACGTCTTCAAAGATAATTTTGCATAAAAATTCAGCTTTGCCGACAAAATACATAATAAAATGACACAGAAGGCCATGCTGGCAGAAGATGATATATCCATTTGTCTTTTTGGTATTTGCATATTTTTCCTTGTTCTAATGGGTATATCTTCTCGTTTTATAGACACAGTTTCTTTATTACTAATTATTGATTGGCAGAATTTACAGCAGAATTATGCAATTCTTTTGGCTCTCTTGAACTTTCTATGACTATAGTAGAGTGGATTTACATTTTAGTTGGTTAAAAGGTTAAAGTAATTTTTAATTTGGAAGGTTTTTTTTTATCCCTGGTTTTTAAGGAACACAACTTCACAGCTAGCAGAGAATCATTTTTTTGCTTGATATTCTCATACAGCTATTCTCCTGTCAACCTAGGCTTTCCCAGAGAAGAGGGGGAAAAAAGCCTTTCTAAAAGCCTTGGCCTAATTAACACGAATGAACTAGATTTTATGATGAAGAATTTATAGGCAGTTAATAGAGCTCATATACGGTAGCCAGGAGCTAGATAATTTATCATAAAAGGAATCTCACTTACACTCTAATCCCTGTTCTCTTAGCATTGCAGCCAACTGTATTCACAATCGCCAGTTTTCCAAGCTTTGAGTTACTGACTAGTGATGCTTTATATTTTACAGTCAAAACAAAGCTTATAAACACAATAAATACTAATATCTGTGTCCATTTGCTTCAAAGTACTTGCCAAATAATTTGCTCTTCTAAATTGTTTTCTCTAGACAAACACAATTTTCAAAGATTTCCTAGGACTTTTCATTCCTACTACAAATGAAAATAAAAACAATAGCAACATTGTTTATTAACCATCCTAAGTATTTGTTGAGAAGAAACCGACTTACCCCCAAAGAACCAGCAGCTGTGTAATCAGCTATGAATGGGGAGGGTAAATACATCTCTAAATCGTGAGATAAAGCAGAAAATATCCCAAAGAAATCTTTTAAAGGGGAAAAATTTTCAACTGTGTCTTAGCAGTTGGTATCCGACTGTTCTTCCCATCTTAAAGCTGGGAGAAATTAGTACACATCTTGGATAGGGCAGCATCTAGGGCTGAGCATCTGTGGACATCACTGCACTATAGCTCATACATCCATTCCTTTCCAGCAAAAGTGAGGCCTTCAATATTGTCTTCTCTAAGAAGGTGCACTTGACCACTTTCATCCTTCCCAAATGACTGTAATGCTTGTATTCTTCTCCCTACTTCAAATCCACACACAACTGGGTTGAAATCACAAGGTTACCATTCATACCCAGATTGACTGTGAACTCTGCGACAGAAAAGGCCTCTCTATTGCCAGCCGAGTTCAGCATATGATGGTGTTTCACTTTCCAAGGCTGTTAATGGAATAACAAAGTCATCCTGGAGGGAAGTTTGACCCAGCAATACATTTGCTTGTGGGAAAAGATGCAGAACTAGTATTATTTTAAAGAATAGAAAATTAATTCACAAGTCAAGAATTGTTCAATTTCTTTCTTACCGCCAACTTTATAAATATTTTTAAACATTATGTTCATTTTAGGTTTTTCACAAGTTAAAATGAACATTTTGGAGCAAAATACAGATAAATAAATAGAGTTAAGATAAAATTTCAGATGAAAAGCTCAGAGAGACAAAACTATTTGGCCCAAAGCGGATATGTAAACTATTACATGTATCGTGATCTCTGAGGACATGCCAAATTGTTGCTCATTTCTTGGAAATACAGACCCATGGGCCATTGTCAAATTGTATGGCCCCAGAAGTAACAGCTTCCTTACCTAGCATTCACACAATGTGAGAGTATGGCTCCAGGTCCCCTAAGCAGACCAGTTTTCAAGAGATTAGGGATTTAGAGATGATCAAATTATAGCATTGTGGTCACGCTGATTTTATCATCAACTTTTCGCAAATAACAAATGCATTTCTCTTTCACCCAAAGTTTCTTACCTAAAAGTTATAAAGATGAATTACACTGTCTTTTTGTTTTTGGATAGAAAGATACTTTTCTGGTTAAAAAAAAAAAAGATAAGAAACAAAACTGTTCCTTTCCCCCTTCAGATTGTCCCCATAGTGACAGAAAGGTTAAGTCCCCAACAGCTGTACCAGATAGTCATACTCTTGACTGCCAAATGCATCCTCAGCATGCCCAGAATGGCTAGCAGGAAGATGCACAGGAGGATGTGATATTTCTATGACACTTTCTCTATTTATCTTAATGCCATAAAATACAGGGGTACAAGCAGAAGATGCTTTCAGCAAAGTCTACCAAAGATGCCACCCCAGCAGGGTTGTACTAGCCCCTCACCCCTAGAAGCAGATGGAATGAACAACACTGAGCTCTGAACCAGAGATAAAGTTTGAGAATGCTCTCCCTGTGACTCCTAATTTTAGCTAAAAATAGCAGAGGTGGGTATTTGACACCTAGGCTTCACCTGGGAGGCTTTCCCTAATCATTCATATCCCCCAGAGTGCCTTTTTTTCCAAATAGAATTGGTCATTGACATGTGCATGTACTCTTAATAGCAAAATAAAAATATTCCCTGCCTGAAGCATTATAATAACGTTGTCTTTTTGCATTTCATTGTCCCAGAGCATTTAATCAATTATGTCAAATGCCTGGGATAGCTCAAAAGGGGCCACCTTATATTGCAACATATAATTGCAATAGTCAATAACTTGAATCTTCACTGAGCATGCAACACAAAAATTAATTAACTTAAATAGAAAAATCTGTACAAAATAAGTAAAGTGATATTAGATACTTAAAGCTTATGTCAATTTAAAAATAATCTAGCCCTACAGATAATATTAAAATTGAAAAATTGAACTAAATAAAAAAAAAAACTGGACTTCCACTTCAGAGTTTTCTACCACCATCTACTTTCAGGTATCTAAGATCTTTCATGAAACTCTCATCTAAGTTTAAAATTAAATGACAAGTTGAAGTATGCTTATTATAATCAGAAACAGGCACATATTCAAAACTCAAAGTCTATTGGCTCCCTTTACTTTTCTAACTCAGGAAACAATCTATTATCAGTTGTTTTCAAATCTATGAAAGCATCGACCACAATTTAACTATATAGAGTATTTTATCTTTTCCAGTTACAAAGCATAGGTTGACCTCCACATGAAAGAAATCATATGTGATGTATGTGGATATGTGTTCAGATGGCCATTTGAGGAGGGGGAAGTAGACACGCATATACAATTAAAGTTATTAAGCTGACACAAATAGTTACTAGCTCCACCCAGAAATAAAACCAACCTTGCTTGGCTCCTTGGCTCTCCAGTCTGGGTCTAGGCAGGGTCTTGCTTCCCTGTCTTTATCTCTGCAGTTAACAGCAGGAGGCTGACGGCCCTATCTCAGTTTTGACAGCAGCCAGCCTTTTACTGACAGTGTAAGGGTTGTCTCAGGCAGACAACGGGAAGGAGATAACTGTTAAAAGAGCTTAATTCCAAACATGGAAATGAATTAGCTAAACTGCTTTGACAATGATTTTCCCAGATAACAAACAGTATGAAGAGAGGCATTCCATAGTATAAAGGTTTATGTAGCAAGTTCATTCACTTAACCTCTCTTTCATACGTTGTGACTGATGGGCTAATTTTTTTAAAAATACTGCCTTCATCTTATTGTGAACTAGTTGTATTTCAAATATGTGAGAACATACCAGACAGGATTCCTCCACCCAAGCACCACAAACTATTATTATAAATAAGAGCTGAGTTGGAGAATCTGCATTCCACATTGCTTTTCCCACTAAGTTATGAACTATGTGAACACGTGCATTCACATGAAAATTCCTTGCTGAACGTAAGTACACTCATAAGACCACCGCTTCTTTCTCTTTTATGTAGGCAGAGAATCTATTTAAGCAAGACCTAAATTCTATGTACTGTTCAGGGCATATCTGAATGGCACACCGTGTCCACAGAAAGTGGGCCACTCAACCAGGCATCCTAGTATTTTGACATAGTCCCTGTCAAGCAGAAGGTTCCATGCTACCAGATACACTTCTTTTGAAAATGCCATCCAAGGTATAAATTGATTTTCTGTCTGTCTCAAATGCAGCTGCTACTCTGAACTACATTTCTATCCTATTAGAAGTGCCCCATTCCACTGTCACACAGACACAGAGAAAATGATGGAATTGACATATGTGTAGAATGCTAAGTCTCAGTGGTTCATTCATTTATTCAACTACTTTGCAGAAATCACTATTCTAGAATCTGGGAATGCTAGTGAAGAGGATGACAAAGATTCCACTCTTACTGAATTAATTGCTAGTAGAAAACAAATAATAATAAAGAGGATTTTAGAGCATGTATTTTGAAAATAATGAATGAGACAACAGAAAATTATATCAACAGACTCTTCGGTTTGAACAGCCAATGAAAAATTTCCCAATGCTATATTTTATTAAATCATATGTAATAAACCTGAGAGAAAATACACACAATTTAGAGAAATGACCCCAGTTCTTTTCTTCTTCTTCTTCTTCTTCTTCTTCTTCTTCTTCTTCTTCTTCTTCTTCTTCTTCTTCTTCTCCTTCTCCTTCTCCTTCTCCTCCTCCTCCTCCTTCTTCTTCTTCTTTAATAATTAAGCAAGTATTAAAAAGCCTTCTGCTTTTAAGGTGGAATGGGTAGCCTATTGAAACATTTTCAGTATCTGTTAAAAGGTTCACACTGGCTCAACTTGATAACCTTTTCCATTATGATATTTATATCATGACTACACCCCCACTACATCCACCTTTCTAAATGTGAAGATTCTAAATCAATGGCTTTCAGCTCTCTGTGCATAGAAGTCACCAAAAATTCCTTGCAGAAAATATTCCTATAATTTCAGTTCACTCTGGAGTTGAGAGGAGAAAGTGGGCATTGCCTGTTTTAATAGGAGTGGCGGGGCTGCGTCCCCAGCACCCCAGCCGCCTGCTAGCTTATGCCCTGAAATAATTACACAAACACTGTATTCTTTTAAACACTGCTTGGCCCATTCTGCTTGGCCCATTAGCTCTAGCCCTTACTGGCTAATTCTGATATCCCGATCAACCCATCTCTAATAAACTTTGTAGCTCCGGTCTTACTGGGAAAGATTCAGCATGTCTGACCTGGCGGCTTGCTTCATTGTGTGCGTCTGCCCGGGAGAGTGGAGCATGGCCTCTCTGCTCCAGAGAGCAGAGCTGTTGAGTCTGAGCTCACTTCCTCTTCCTCCCAGCATTCTGTTCTGTTTACTCCTCCCACCTATGTTTTAACCTATGAGGGCCAAGCAGTTTCTTTATTGCTTAACCAATGAAATCAACAGATTGATATATGACACTCTCACATCACTTCCCCTTTTTCTGTTTCTGCTATTGATTAAGATATTGTGAATGTGTAGTTCATTAAAAAATGTAATGTATAATTAAGAAATATAGGTTAATGGATAATCATCAGTAATAGTCAAGCTTGTAGTCATGTTAGTTAGATTTTCTAGATATATAGAGATATATTTCAGTTAGATAGACATTCTTCATATCTTTCAAAGACTGCAGAATATGGCATTTAAGGTTTTAATAACTTAGGGCTTTTCATGACAATGAGACACTCTGCTCCTGGCAGCACCAATCTACTTCAAGAAGAAGATGGGCATCAAAGAGGATACTTATGGAGTTTGATAGCCATTTGGGCAAGAAACTGCTCTTGCCTAGACTATTGCATAAACTGGACACAGAGAACCCGCAGAGAGAGGACTACTGAACTTGCCTAAAGGTGAGATGATCTTTCGGGGTTCCTGATTCATGAAGGAGTCTGCAAGGCATTCTGCAGGACACAACAGATAGTGACTGAACTGACTTTGAATTTTCCTGCTTCATGGAAATGTCTGCTGGATACCATGGGCCTGAAGGTTGAAGATGGATGCCCCAACAGTACAGAGGAACTTTGGGTGACTGTCCAGGCAGCAAGATGTCTCTGTCATTTCTAGAGTTTTGTAAGTTTCTTATTTCTTGTTTGCTTAGGTAATATTGTATCTTTCTGGAGTCTTTGATGAAGTTAAAGAATATCTAGTTATAGTTGTGGTTTTGCTTAGTTATGATAAAGATTGTAATTTTTACTTGATAACTGTTTTGTTTTATGTAATTTTGCTATGTTAAAGTTAAAGCCTTCTTTTTTTTGTTTAAACAGAAAAAGGGGAAGTGATGTGGGAGTGTCATATATCAATCTGTTGATTTCATTGCTTAAGCAATAAAGAAACTGCTTGGCCCTCATAGGTTAAAACATAGGTGGGAGGAGTAAACAGAACAGAATGCTGGGAGGAAGAGGAAGTGAGCTCAGACTCAACAGCTCTGCTCTCTGGAGCAGAGACGCTATGCTCCCCTCTCCCGGAGACACGCGGTGAAGCTCCGACCCACGATGGACGTAGGCTAGAATCTCCCTGGTAAGCCACCTCATGGGCTGCATAGATTATTAGAAATGGGCTAAATTAATATGTGAGAATTAGCCTAGAAGAGGCTAGATAGAAATGGGCCAAGTAGTGTTTAAATGAATATAGCTTGTGTGTTGTTATTTCAGGGCATAAGCTAGCCAGGCAGCCGGGGTGCTGGGGACGCAGCCCTGCCGCTCTTATTACAACAATTGCCATTTCCTCAAGTTATTTGAATGTTAATGTTGAGGCATTGTTCTACAAGTGGAGAAAAGGTTAATTATGAGGAAAGTCTTGCAGGCTCAATTCATGGACAGCTAGAGAGAGGGCAAGAGGGCAGAGACCATTCCTAAGTTGTAAAGAGCAGTTGTTTCTAGATGTTCCCCTCTCTTACATAAAGTGACCTGTATAAACAAAGAGAAAGAAGAGAAACAAGCAAACAGTAAGCTCAAAGATGATTTACTCTAGATAATTAAGAAAAAGATATCTGTATCAGGAGTTAGAAATTCTACAGTATTAATATCAAGCAGATTCAGATTGAAAGTGATATGCAGGTTTGTATTGTTCATAGTGACCTCTCTTTTTCAAGTTACACAGTAGAAATCACACCAACTTGGAGTTAGATACTACCCTACTGACTTTAAGAGATCTTAAATGGCACACCTCCACCCCCATATCAAATTAGGCAAAGCTGATGGAGGAGGGTGTCTGAGGTTAGAATCACTGTCTTGCCCAAGTTTTTACTTGCACTACCCATAACTAGTGTCTTTAACTTTCTACCTGTGCTGCACTAAATTTCAGACATTAAAATGTGTTCAGGCTGTTCTAAGTCTTGCACTGAACTACATGGTGACTGGTATTTGGAAGGACCAAGACTAAATTAAAACTTGAGTCAAGTACACATCAGTAAACAAAATACCTGCAAGTGAGTGTCTTCACTCCAGGGCTTTCTCATTGTCTGCTACCAAGCACCCATTTATTTCTCCAAACTCAATTCTATCTAATTTTCAAGGTCCTATTCTTTCTCATTTATCCACTCCACTGATCTTGTAGGGTATAAAATTTTGCTATCAAAGACACATGCTATTTTTCTAATTGCTTTATATTTCATGTGACTGAAGTTTTAGGCCCCTGAGAAAAAGTACTTAACAGCCTATCTTCTGCCATCCCCTAGTAAGCTCCTAGCAATTAGGCTAGGGTTTGAAGCACACACATACTTGGAAAATAAGCAATAAATGGAACTGATTTCCAAAATATCTTCATGCTGGGAGGTTTAGGATTGGAGTTTTATTTAAATCACGGGTTCCCCAATAGAAGAAGAAGAAAAAACTGAAGCCTCAGCAGCCATAACTGGACTTCTAAAGCTGAGCACAGAAAGATAACCATTGCATAATCTTTATTAGATGTGAAACCTAAGAAGTAAAATTCATAAAATGAGAAGGTAGACTAGAAGGGGAATCGGTTTTTTACTAGGGATGAGCCTCATTGTGTGTGTACGTGTGTGTGCGTATGCATGTGTGTGTGTGTGTGTGTGTGTGTTTTGCAGACTGGTGTGGTCTGCCTAGTGCAATATTGGCTGTTTCCCAATAGAAAAACCAAGAATCTAGTGTTATTTAGCCCACTGGGCTGAATGGCTCAGGTGGTTTCAGTATACCATGGAATCCTGAAAAAGTAAATTCTAACCAGCAAAAGAGTGCCTCAGCATCAGGATAGATGAACTTGCCAGCAAGAGAGAGGACAAGCAAGCCAAAAAGCAAGTTTCCTTCTTTCATGTCCTTTTATGAAGGCTGCCAGCAGAAGGTGTTGCTCAGATTAGGGTAAGTCTTCTAAACTAAAGTGATTCAATCAAGAAAAATCCCAAACAGGTGTGCTCACATGCCTGGGTTTTAGTTGATACCAGATGTTTTCAAGTGGGCAATCATGATTAAGATAATAGATAGACTCATATATACATATGTATTATACACTTGTATTATATACAAATATGTCCATTAGTCATGTATGAAATATTTAAATAAAATTTTAAATTAAAAAATAAATAAAACAAAATTAATTTTTAAAAAAAGGAGATGAAGGAGAAGGTCTGGATTTCAGTTTCTTCTAGGAACAACTTCTGATGACATAACCACAGCTCAGTACATCTAAACTCCTCAAATTCCAACTACCTCACAATTCTACCACAGGTCGGGAAACACAACTTCAAGTTGTCCTGCACTTTAGGAGAACATTTAAGATCGAAATTCTCAGACTTACTGATACTTTCTCTTTGTGACAAGCTAAGGAAGGCAGTAAAAAAAAAGTTGATCAACACTGATTTGATTCTCAACACTTATTATAAACAAATAGCCATGAAAGACAGGGACATAAGACAAACTGATATGAGAGAACAAAGCTTCAAGCGCCGCTGCTCTATGGGACTGCAGCACACTTCACTGAGCCACTCTGGGGGCTTTGCTTCTAGCTCAGTGGAGAGAGATCAACACTGCATTCTGTTTTCAGCACCAAGAACCTAACAAATGAATGAGACGACACTCAAGGACAGCTCTGCCAAACACAGCAGTCCCTCCAAGAGCCAGCCCATGAGCTTCTCCTGCTTGTCATTTCAAGGCAGCTTCAAAATTATGGAACCTTCCCATGCTTACTGCATAGGCCTGCTGGCATTGGTTCAGCTATTTGGAACCCAGGCCATTCCCTAACAAGCCGGACCTCCTCTGTTCAGACTCCCGTTCATACCTCCAAACAGGCCGCCACCCTCAGCCTTCCTTCTGCTACACATTTCTCCCAACCAATTACGACGATCTTAAATGTCACGTTTTTCCATGAAGCCTTTTCAAACTCTTCAAACTGTTAAATTTCCACATTTAGTTTTCCATTTTATTTCATTAGTTCTTTCCTCCAGCAACTGTAGAATCTACCTAGATGTTTTGTTTCTTCTGCTAGTTATCAACTAGGTTTTGGCTCTTTTCCTTACATGGGCTTCAGTCATTTTCCTACAGTGGATATTTGTTGTTTAAAGGCAGGTTTCATCAATAGAGACGTGGTTGCTAATGTTTACACATTGCACACTTTTGTCTTGATTCAGACAAGACAACTCTTAATGAAAAGGAGGAGCATCAAGAGTCAGAGATCAATGAACCTACATGCATTTATGGCAATCATATATTTCTGTTTAACTCACCTCTCTTAGTGGGTTTTGTTTGCAAAGCTAATGAAGATAAGCTCAACAGAGCATTAAAATGGGAGGCATGGGTCATTCCCCTTCATCTAGTTCAAACTGACATGTACAGTATGTACAGTTCTGCAAAAGTGGCCAACAGCTCGGATCTCATGGAAACTAGATTGAAAGATGTCAATCTGCTAGTAACAGCATTGGCTGCTTCTGACAGTGCATTCTAACTGTGATACTACACTCTTGATTGCTGGAAAAGCATGTGTCACATGTTCTGGGAATCATGCAGATACATGATAAACTCTGCTTCAGTGCCTGCCCCTTAGTTTTTTCATTTGGTGTCCCTCTCCCCCTATTAGCCCTCGACCCACAGTAACTGATCACCCTTTGTGTTCACGGAGGCCATGATCTTCAGGTAGTGAGCCTTCTGGGGTTCCTGGTTTATGGAAATCCTTAATAGGGTTCCTTTCTGTTTGACTATGGAACCCTGGCTCAGAATTTCTTTCAACCTCCCACCTTAAACGAGCACTGGTACCACTGTGTTAAAAACCTCTTTGTTATTTATTCTTGTTTATCAGTGCCTAAGATGTATCACATAGTGTACACTATGAATTAGCTAATTGAACTAGTCAGTTGTGGGTTTGTGATTAAAAAAAAAAAGAAGAAGATGAAGAAGAAAAAAAATCCAGGCTAGAGAGTACTAGGGACTGAGGGCCAGGGACATACATACTCCTTTTTAAATTTTACAAGGGTCTTTTAGTGACTAAGAAAACTTTTTGAGTAAGGATCCATGAAACACAAAGCTGGTTTTGGTGTCAAATCCCTCTCTCCTAAAAGCAAGAACAAACTAATTCAAGCTCTGCCTGAGAAGGCATAATGAAGCCTCTGGCCTGTCTTTTTCTTGAATTTGCAGTCATCTATCAGAGAAAACTATTAAACAGATTAATAAGTGTTATAGCCCTCTAGTAAAAATCATGTTACAGAAAATAAATTTTTATCATTAATATACTTGTATCACTCACCTTCTAAAACCTGGTTCAGAACAATTCCCCCTTAGATATTTCGGTACTGAAATGTGAAAACATATCATTTCTAACACCAATAAACTCAAGTGGAAATATAATGGATTTTTAATTTTCCTTTCCCATTTTTCCTTTTGGATTATAGATTATGGAATATTTTATGCAGCAGTTGGTGACAAAATATATTTCTTATTAATGTGTAATATTTGCTACATTAATAATTTTATGTCATTAATTATTGATGCAAATTTAATTGTGCCCCATGTCCTTTTTCCGTGCAGCTCAATAAAAACTATATATTTCTTTAATTAGGCTTCACTTGAAAACTGGAAAACAATATAGAAGTGGCATTTGCTGGTTCACCTATATAGAGCCCACAAAGAAACGAAATTAGTGTCTTGAATGTGATTTAGCAAGGAAGCATCGAGATATTCAGAAATTGCGGCTTTTTCAAAATTAACCTCACCCAGAGGCCAGGAACATGAAGACCACCAAATCCCAGCACTGTGGTAGGAGAAGCTTTCCTCCCTCCTGACCTGCAGAGATATCCCATTGATCTCAATGGAGACGGAAGGAGAAAACTGGAGTTAGCTACAAGGCTAGAACAGCAGCTTCTCTCTTTACACTCTGTTTCACTAGATATGCAACTCAGCCTTTCCTGCTTGATTTCAATATGCTGTTGTGTTCCACTGAAAATCTCTGGGAATGTTGTAGCTACTTTTTGTCTGTTTCTAAATGTTCTGCTACAAAATAGCATCTGTTAAGCATCTAGCCCAGGTTAAACGATGTGTTTCTAATAGGTTTTTTTTTCCTATTTTAAGATGTCAAGATGATGAAGAAAAAACACACTGGGCTTGAGAGATGAAGAACCCTCTGAGCTCCATCTTTTATTTTCTACTATTGAAGGAGAAAATAATAACAACAACAACAAAAAAAAAGGCTTTCCCAGTAGAAAAATAACAGGACAGCACAAACATCAATCTGTACAGTGTCAGGCCAGTCCCAGGGAGCAAGGGGTCTGTGTTAAAGATGTGTGCCACACCCACACGACATTCCCACCCAACCATGGTGCCATCTAAGAACATCGACTTTATAAGGCAGATCTCAAATGAATAAACAAGATGGCAAAGTTGGGTTTGTGTGAATTTTCTTCTTTTTGAATGATTGTTTTAAATTTTCTTAAAACAGTACAAAACATAGCTACAGTTGTAAATGACCTGTACTATTAGTCTGATATTATTTCTGTAGCAAATTTAATAACTAAAATTCATAGTTGTATTTTACCGTATTTCAACCATCCAACAACTTCTTTTAGATCTATTTTAAAAGTACCATGGATTTTATCTTAAAGGGCGAAAGTTCTTAAACATGGTTTCCTTTAGGAAAAGTTTCTGAACACAGTTTTTTTTTTTTTTTGCTTTCTAAAAATTATTCTTAAAGTTATATATATTTTTACAATATCGAAAATGGAGAACAAAAAAAGTAAAATAAATCACCATAACCCTGTAGTGCAAGCACAATCACTATAAACAGTTATATATTCCCATCCAGGATTTAGTGTTTTATTTGTATCTTGTGATATTTAAATCACACAAAAACACGATTCTGCATAAGTCTTTTCCCTTAACTATATTAAGTATCACTACATATGACTTGCTGTTAAATATGTTTAAATAGCTATATACCATGTCACTGAAATTTTGTACTAGTATACTAAATCAATGTGATTTAAGTTTTATACTTGAAAGTAAATCTAAATGTTGCAAAACACATTTTTTGCATAAAATCTTTATATGTTAAATTTTAGCTATAGACTTTAAAAATATAATGTGCTGCTATTTATCCACATATCCAAGTAATGGCTATCAAATATCAAGTACTTTTTGTCAAGAACATGTTACATATTGGCACTGCAGAATATCAGTCTCCCCAGGTATTAATGTATCTTTTCAACAAAGTTCAAGTTTGTAGTTTTTCATTATCGTATGAAAAGAGTCAAAAGTCTTTTCAATGCTAATTGAAAAAAAACTTGATATCCACTCAGTTGATTCTTTACTTACTAATTAGATTTTTATTCCTGATTAGTTTTTTATGAACATGATTGATCTTACTTTGGAGGAAATGGTCTATGAGTGATAAGGCGTGCATATGTTGGTCCCATACAGTTCAATGCAAGTTTTGGTTCACAGAGATGTTCTGTGCAATTATTTCTCTTTTCAAGAATGTTGTAATTTAATAGAAAGATCCAAGACAACTACACCATCTCTATCTGTGATGAAAATAAGGATACAAACAAAGATAAAGAACTATAGATGAAATTTATAGCACTGATTATCAAAACCGTGGTACCTACTGAGAAATTCTTATGTTATTTCATACACATAAAAATCGGATGAGATGAAGGAAAGCTTGGAGGAAAGACAGGAATTCACTTGCCTTCTGGATAAATAACAGATGAAGCACTTGTATTTGTGTGTATATGTGTACACATGCATGCATGCATGCATAACATAATAAGAACGTTTTGTCTAATATTTTCCCCATTAGCTTCACATAAGGCCTCATTTTTACAACCAGTCGGCTGCTACTTTTGACTTTGCTGATTCTCTATGGTGTGTACTTGTTATTCAAAATCCTTACCTGGAGCTTTCTAAAGAAGTTGCCTGCCAGTGAGCCACAAAAGGATCGTCCCATCTCCACTCCCCCAGTGCTGGGAACACAAGCATGCTCCACACCCACATTTTTTCAACACTAGCTATGAAAAACACAATACTTTACCAACTGAGGCTCCCTAAACTATGTTTTTTCTTTGACTTTACAACTTCTCTGTCCACAGGCAAACAATAATTGTTGCAGATTTTAATGCCAAAAGCTAAGTATCTTGCAACAACACAATTTACTATCTAGCAAATGCCTTTCTCTGGGGTTCGAACCCAAGTTAGTCTGTCCCAGGTATATAGGCAGACTTTTTGTCATACCAGCCAGCTCCCAAATAACCACACAAAGACTTATTATTCATTATAAATGCTTGGTCAATAGCTTAAGTTTATTAACTAGCTCTTACATTTTAAATTAACCTTTTTCTATTCCTTTACTTGCTGCCATGTGGCTCCCGGCTTGTTACCTCATTTTGAACTGTGCTGCTTCCTTTGTGTCCAGACTGTGGCTGGCAACTCCTGAGATTCTACCCTTCTTCCCAACATTTTTCTGGTCCAGTTTTTCCACCCAGTCTCTTCCTTTCCAGCTATAGGTCACTCAGCACTTTTTCACCAATGATAGTAATCCGTATTTACAGTGTACAAAGCTTATTCCACAGTACCCAGCTCTTACCTTGAGTTCTAACAAGGGCTACAAAGCACATTCCCTGTTCTATGAGTCCCTTTTAACTCACTAGTTGACAGTAAAGTCTAATTCCTGTGGTTTTATAAGGAGACCCTTAGAAGCATATTCAGCTTCCAAAAATTATCATCTAGGCCTTGTCCTGTGGTCCTTACCATACACATTATCATCACACAGCAGTTTGCTTTTTCCAGGCAATCAGGCTATCAAGAGAATTATTCCTATTGCTTCCAATATCTCTACCTATGTTGGGAGCCCATCCAACTAGGGTAGATTCATTCATATTTACCCCCCTCTCCATCACATCAGTGTGAGGCAATTAGAGACTTGCAAAGTGCAACACACATTACAATAGTTTCCACCATCATACTCACAGTTCCTATCCCCAGTCAAAGAGAGGTGATGATACACAGAGGATGGGAATCTTGCAGCTCTCCCAGGATTCTACCTACTGTAGCTGCTTTCCTCAGGCTTCCACTAAGACATTGGGTTCCTCTGAAAACAAGAGACTGAATAGACTCACTTTCCTAACTGCCTTTCAATTTCTACAAATGTTTTGACCTCTTGGTGCTGTCTTATATATGATCTGATTGGTCCAGTGTTATCTACATGCAATGCCTTGCAGTATTTTTAAAGTGTCAGTGTAGGGGCCATTTTCCTGTCACTTGATAAGTATAATAAATACTTGTCACAAATGAAACTTGCACAAAAGCCAACTGTGTGATGTCAATAACAGGCAGTTTTTGTAGCAATAATGTAAGTTGATTTTTGAAATCTTAAATTTATTGTTAGTACATGCTATTCAGAGGGTCTTAACTCTTGGTATATATAGAAAACTCAAACTTCAAAGCATTTTAGAAAAATGACAGGCATCTGAGAGTCCTACTTTTTATTCCAATGAAAATACCTTTTACCAAGAAGTCAAAATTTCCCACAAAATGTAAAAGGACTAAAGAAAATAAAGGCAATGAAAGTGCTATTATTCTCAGTAAGACACCCATAAGCCTGTTGATTTAGGAAAATCTTTGAGCCTTTACCCTCACAGTTGCAAGGAAGGTTCAGTTCTCACAGTGCAAAGAAAAGCTCTGAAGAGTTGTCTGGGGCTTCTTCTCAGTTTGTTTCCTTCTCTGCCAAGGAACTTATTTCATATGACATTTTAATACTCTTCCTAAGGATATAAGAAATATTTAGGTCTGGAGAAGAAAACCACCCATAAGAATTCAAATTTAATTTTACCATCAAACAAACATCCCAATCAATAAAATCAGTGATTTCCTGGGTCCTTTTAACAAATGAATAAAAACTAAAACTAGCTAGTTCTGCTGTCTCATTGGCTGCTTGGATGCTGATGAGTGAGGTGCTGGCAATTTAGAGAGCAGTTGCTTATTTTATGTCCTACAAATTATAGTACAATATTTTGTGATATAGAGAAGAACCACTGAGCAATAGTAGTATTTTCCTCTTTACAATAGCAGTAGCTAGGACACTATTCACCTCTTTAGAGTAACAGTTGAAACAATCAGCTCACTTGATGCACGGGAGTCATTTCTCCAAGTACTTCCTCTTCAATAAATCTTCAATCAGACAAACGATGAGTTTATTTTTAACAGAAAATTTTCACACTTCCAAAACTATCACTGATGAACCTCTTGTTTATAATTTAGAAATTATTTGCATAACTGGTCAGCTCAAAATTGACTAGCTTATGCTTTAGTATCACATTGATTTACTAGATCAATTACATCAAATAACAGTATTTCACCCTGCTTTCTTTTCTGCACAGTGTGCTGTTTTGAAACCTTGTAGAGAAATGTTTTTGTAGATATGACTTGCAACACTGAGAGCCTACAAGGTTATACAAAAAATATAATTTAACCTGAATTCTTGATGAGGAAACCAATCCTTCTTCTACATGCTTGTTGTGCCATTGACATGCCCAAATATCTGAGTGTCTTACGAATAACTTTATTTTTTGATTAAAGGGACTAAGGAGACTTTTCCAGTAGTATCTTAGATCTACAGAAAAACAGACATATGATGGGAAGCAAAGTTGTCAGTTAGAAATTTCAACAACCATTTATTTCATTCACTTTTGCCCATTGGCTATCACTTCCAAAATTGTCAGAGCATGAGAGTAAAGCTAGGGTAAGGTGCTTGTGGAAGAACAGTATTTTCATTTTGTATACTTTCCACTTTATTCAAACTCATGTAGATGCCACAGTTCAACTCTACAATTACAATATGAACATTCAAATCTTCCCAACATTGGTTCCCACCAGATAATTTATGAAATATTAATTTCTCTAATTAATTTTTGTCTCTTGTCTCACCTGCTTCTCAGTAGTTTTCAACACAGCTGTTTCTAGAAGCTTCGTTTTTGGGGTCCTACAGTAAGAAGGTAGATGTTTATACAAAACACCAAGAGCCCAGAATTTGTAACCCTGGAAATGGGGCAGTTTTTCAGTATTTTCTCCTTCAGTTTTCAGAGGGCTGGATTATTCAACTGCATTTAATCAGAGGAACTGAAAATAAGAAAGTCGACAAAGGAGTGCTGGGAGCTTTCTGTAAGGCAGGCCTGCCATTTGCTTCTCAGAGTGTCCCCAAATGCAAAGGTAAGTGCTATCACAAGAGCTTCCTGAAAAATACAACAGCTCCCGTCTGTAGTGATTTATCCAAATTTCCCTGATATTCATGATACCCATTTTCACAATTATGGATCCTGGATCAGTCAATAACTCTTGAACAAGGCCTATTTTTTCTTTTTAGAATATTGTTTAATAAATGGTGAGTCTCAAGCAAGAAACCTTTCAGTAATGATAAAATATATAATGTGGTCCACTGACAAATATAAAACCCTACAATAGCACAATAAACTAATTTTGAAGTTGATCCTTAATATTGGTTCATATACCTTCAAGGTCTTCTTTACCATAACATATGAGAATAAACAGAAAAAAAATGTACTGTTGTAGCATGAATTCTAATTGGTCTTAATAATACAAGCCCAGAGTCAGATGTTCCAGGATGAAAGCTGAGTATCAGAGAAACAGTGCAGCCAGCCACTAGAAAGACCTGTACCTCTATTAATGCTCAGACAGAAGGGTCGATCCTGTCCTCAGACTGTCTCCTCAGACTTTGTCCTCAGACTGCAGCTCTCTCCACCAAACCTCAGACTGTACTGAGTTCCTGTCTCCTGCCTTGTCGTTCACTCTCTTCCCAGCCATATTATTCCTGTCTCTGCCTCAGTAGTGTTGGGATTAAAGGCATGGGAACCCAAGTGCTAGTATCACCTTTGTGTGAACTCTGTTTCTCTTTTAGAAAGACTCAGTATTGTGTAGTCCAGGGTAGCCTTGAACTAATAAAGATCCCTCTGTCTCCTGAGTCCTAGGATTAAAGTGGTGTGCCACCACTCCCTGGCCTCTAATGGCTTAGCTCTGCACTCTGATCTTCAGGCAAGCTTGATTTGTTAAAACAAAAACAAAATATCACTACATACTGTTAGTGAGCTTAGATATTGGACATTAGACCCTATGATTGAGAGCATGCAGGATGCTTCTCTAGGTTAAATTTGATATCTCTAAGTGGGAGAGATTTTATTTGTTATTTATAATAACACTTGCATGTGTTTATACATGTGCATAAATATATACAGCTTCCAAGTAATTCAAAGTGCTTTAGAAACCTTAAGATCATATTTATAATATGACAACCAATGTTTTTACTAAGTATGAATTATTACATGTGATTAAATGGTGACGGGAGAAGAAATACTTTCCACTAGAAGGCTGTGTGTGACCCACTTTGCCTTATAATCAGGGAGCTTCCAAGCTCAGCTTCTTTCCTAACATGATTAAGTCAAATCGTTCTAACTAGGGCTAAAATTGAGTATTTTGGCACTAAAGGAAACTTCAAGATTATCTAGAACATCTGACTCATTGTATAGCCAGGGAGAATGAAATCCAAAAAAGGGAATCATATGCCTTGCCCAAGTTACACATTAATTAGTGACAGAATTCTGAGTCATCCCAGTACTTCTTTTGTCCAGTGTAACATTCTTTTCATAAGACAGAAGACTGGTCATTTCCTGAAATATGAATAAAATACTGCAGTTCTAAGAACGCTTACTAGAACCTAAACAATGAATCTTTGAGAAATCAGGACTCAGTTTTACTACAATATTTCTGCTTGTTCTTGGCGGTTCTCTCATCACCAAGAATATATACTTGTAATATATATTTACAAGTTGTATATATATTACAAACTTTCCACAACAAATCTGAGAGTATGTGCATTAAATACTCAAATTTTAAATAGTCAAGGAACGTGGTTTTGGTTTTATGTGTTTGCTCTGAGACAGTATCTTCCTAGTCTTCCAGGCTAGCCTGGTACTCAAGACAATCCTCCTGCTACGGCATCTTGAACATTGTAATTATAAGCATACACCACATGCTCAGACTTGAAGGTGGTCTTCATAAAATAGAATTTAATCTCAGATTTATAGTCAGAAATATCCGGATCATTCCATTTCATTCCCCAATTTTGGAGAGGAGAAAGAGTCTCTAAGACGGTAAAATGAACCATTCAATGCCAATTATCACCTGGTAAAGACCAGAGCACGGATATTTCCTGTTTACTGCTATTTCATGACCTTAGGAGTATCATCGTAAATTATATCTAGGCAATAGAAAAGTGAAGTTACTTAGGACAGTGTGCCTATGAGAAACATTTGAAATAAGATAATGGCATTAGTGAGATCTGTCGTCATGGGCATCAATTTCTTTATCTTCACCCCTTTCACTGCCCTCCATTTTGGCTCTATCAAAGTATACTATTAAGAAAGACTAATTTTGCAATTTTTACTTAATTATCATCCTCTATAGCATACCATTTGCTTATATTAGTATTAGTCCCATCAGTTTAGTTGCAAAACTCTGAAGGCTGCTTCTGGATTGAATTACATGGTCACACCTGCATTGTTCAGAGGTAGTCCATAAAGACCCAAGGCCACACTGAGAAGTACTTTTCTTAAAACACTTCAAATTGAGGGATATGTGGAAGTATGTTGGAAATAGAATGTGCATCATGCATGTAGTCTCATATTAACTTAGTCAAACATCTGTGAGGACTTGGATTGAATACCCATTATTGCAAAGAATAGTAAATAGGTAGATAGGTAAATAGATAGATGGATGGATGCAGAGATAGATGTAGATAGATGATAGATAGATAGATAGATAGATAGATAGATAGATAGATAGATAGATAGATAGATAGATAGATAGATGATAGATAGATAGATGGTAGATAGATAGATAGATAGATAGATAGATAGATAGATAGATAGATAATAGATGGATAGATAGACAGATGGATGATAGATAAATGGATAGATAGATAGATAGATAGATAGATAGATAGATAGATAGATAATAGATGGATAGATAGACAGATAGATGACAGATAAATGGATAGATAGATAGATAGATAGATAGATAGATAGATAGATAGATAGACAACATAATGTCCACATGAAAAGAAATGCAATTAGAAGAGAACAAGAGAGGGACAAAGAGGAGAGAGGTGGAAATAAGGATGCTGAGATCATGGAGTCAGCCCAGTACAATAAAGTTATAAAGGATCCTTTGCACAGGCCCTACTGTGAAGGACCTGATGACTTAAGTTAGCCATTGTTACATCCTATTTCTTCAGAATATACCGTATATGCATGCAGTGTGTGGTGTCAATCTCAACTGCTTGACCAGTGGAACAGTTGGTGGTGCTTGCCCTCAGATATCTGTGGTCAGTTTCAGTCAGTTATTGTTAATAATTTATCTCAAAATTTCCTTCTTAGAAAACAAAAGCACTTACTCATTAGGAGAAAGAGTTGTACTTCAAGACTTTTAAGGTGGGAATATATTACACTTAGAGAGAAAATATATTTCAAATGAAAATCTTCAAAAGTTGATAATACATTTCACTTTTAACATCTTCAGTAATTTGTTTTTGTTGTTTTGTTTCGTTGTTTGAGACAGTCTTGCTGTGCAGCTCTGACTAACCTACACTTCTCTATATAGACCAAACTGGCCTTGAACTCACTATCTACATGCTTCTCCTTCCCAAGTGCTGGCATTGAAGGCATACCCAGTTTCAGTAACTTATTTTAGTAAAAGCTTCCTATCAATGTCACGTGGGAAATTTATCTAGTATCCAAAAAAATAGAATTGTACTATTTCTTTTTCAGTAAATTTAGAAAGATTCTGCTACAGCTCCAAATGAAAATATTTGAGTACAACTTAGTTTCCCTTTCATTCTATATCATAACAGCTATGATCCAAAAAAAATCCTTATTTTCTTAATAATTTCAAACCTCACAAAGGAGACATATTAAGATTGGAAGTACTTTGTAGCAACCCCACACCAATTTTCCTCAGGAGTGGGCTACCCAGGCATTATCTGTTGTTGTACTCTTTTAAATATGCCAGCCGAGGTAGAAGAACCTAAGCCCCATGTTAAAATCCACATCTGCTTATGCTAGAATGAAAACCCATCTGAGAATCAATGAAGCACGTGGAGAGGGTCTAATTAAATCCCCATGCCATTTCCTTTAAAACTGTCAAATTGAAATTGTAATCGTGTATTCATTCACCCCCAATGGTGTAGTGGTAATTTTAGAAGTGGGAATATTTAAGCAATGAGACCCAACAGTGTGTATTTTGCTTGGATATCAACATTGGTGAATATTTCTTGGGTATTCAGCCAGTAGTCTGGAAAGAAACCTCTCCTAAATAGCGAACCACAAACCCTTTTCCAAGTATACACCCACACTAATAAAAAACACAGAATTCTGTGTGGAGAATAAGAATTCAAAGTCAATGTATTTATTAAGCAACAACAAAATAAACCTAAACTAATAAAAATATAGCAAGGGTTTGGCGCATTAAGTTAAAGTGGCAATGCATACAACAAATCAAAAATCAAACTGAAGATTTCTTGCATGGCAGCCATACTGGCACACCACAATCTTACTCTGTCTGCTGTCCTTTGTCATCTATTTTTTTTCTTGCTTTAAATGGCTCTCAACTAAAACTTAACTGAGGAAGTATAGGAGGAGTGTTGCTGTGTTCACTGATATTGTATCTTCTGCCTTATTTAGAGGATGGCAAATGCTTAAAAATTGGAATATGAATCGAAACAGCAGTATCTCCTTTCCATTTACATAAAACTCAGTCCTGTAATTGTCTTAAGCTCTCTTAAATAACAAGTAATAGACAACAGCCATCAAATGACGCAGTGAATTCACTGGCTGTATTTAGTCACACCCTAACGTTAGAAACAAGCATTGTTCTACTTTTTAAGAGAAATTCTTTATCTTCTTGCTTCTGAGATACAGTATAGCTTACATAAACTAAAGCCAAAGGCAAAATATACTCCTGCTGAAATTGGAAAGCATCTCCCCTTACTACACTTGCTAACTGAAGGACTGAATAGAATCAAGACTTATAAGGAGAGAATGGTGGCATTCCAAGCACTTATGTGTAAAAATGTCATGTTAGGAATAAGAGTCTGTCTGTTCTACAGATATGGCCTAGGTGGGAAAGGTTATTGCATTTGAGCATCAACAGAAAACAACGCACACAGGGAGCGGGCTTTGAGCCACTGCCTGCCCATCTCTATGCCGGTGCCCACTCCACACAAGTGCCTCTCAACAAGCTCTCCTCGGGCAAACTAGGCCATCCTTCAAGGTCACCATGTGAAAATGCAGCAACAACAAAGACAACGTAGGGAAGTTCCATTGTCCTGTATATCCAGAGTGACCTTCAGGGGAGAATCGAGAAAAGTAAAGTTGACAATGAAAAAAGTAATACTAAATATCACTTCTCTGTAAAGTTGTATAGAAAACGGAGTAGACTAAGGGTTCATACAAACCAAGGGAGTAACTAGGCAACATGAAGGTACGTTTCCCAGATTCATCTCCGCTTTGTTTGCCCCTGTTCCTCTTTGGTGGTTGGGGATAGGAGTTGGGATGTGGGCAATCAGGAGAATGAAAGCAGTCCACTACTTTCACTGAATTGATGTTTCCTCTCTCATCCCTCATTATACATGAAGACCAGTCATACCAGGAGAAAAAGAGACATGATAGTGAGTCACATGTTACATTCTGTACCCTACTCTCTAGCATCATCCCCATAAAGAGTGGCAGAATTTAAAGACAGGATAATGAAATGTGAAACTCATGAGTCATTGGTAAGAACTGAAAACCACTGAAATACTAGGACAATCCATAAACTGCATCTCTCCACAATAAATAATCAGACTCCAACACAGGGAAACACAAATACAAAGTTACAAGAAACTTCCAATGCTAAACTCTGGTGAAAGGTAAAAAGATGAAGAAAGCATAAATATTATGGGTTGTTTTAAGCTAAGGTCAACATTCAAATTATAAAGAATTAGTCTCTGGGTACCTATGTACCTGATTCTATTTTCTTCTTCTATTTAGTAAAGCAATTGTTTTAATAGGCACATACTCCCATTCTTCCAGGTCATTGATAAATTTCTAAAATCTTGCAAAAACTTGCACAACCGTTTTTGTCTGTGCTCATTGAAATAACTGCAGAATCATCCAGTATTTATTAGTGATGCCAAATACATAAACCAAAATTAAAGTAATGATTATCTTACAGCTTTATTTCCAAATGATAACTGAATTTCACAGATGTGAAAGTGTTATCCCTCAAACAAGCACCAACTTAGTGTGTGTTTTTATTTTTATTTTCTGTTTTGTAGTGTTATGCTCCAATCCAAGGGCTCCATGGCTGTTAGATATGTGCTTGCTGTTGAATAACCAACCCTACCATGTTAATTTTTTAAAGACCCACCTAAGAAGGTTACAGGAGCATCTTCTGTCTTTATCATTGTATAACATATGTTTTCATTTTTGCATATAATATCATAACACCTACAGTGAAAGAGGTGTGTCTCCATTAAAATAAATAGTTGGTTACCCCCAAACTGAAGAGACAGTGACTTTATAACACTCAGATGATTCATTCTTGCATATATATACTGAACGAGAACATTTGTAAGAATGAAGTATTATTGCCAGCCTAAAATGGGTGCTTCTGCTATAATATAAGCAGGTCAATAATGGAAAATATCTACTATAATATAAGCAGGTCAATATTGGAAAATATCTATTTCATTGGTCTTTGTCCACATAAGAGAAATATAAAAGATACACTGTTCTAGGTATTTCAGATAACTACTTACTTATTTTGATAGAAGAATGAAGCAAAAACTTGTTAAAATGGCTTTGGTTTCAATTAGGGATGTGTTATCCTGAAATACTTGCTATTTGCTTTCTTTCTTTTCTATTTGTGGAAAAATCCCTTTCTAATCCTGTTGGTGCTCATATAGTGAAGTAAAATTATGGCTTTCTCATCAGCACTTTGACAGGTAGAACAATGGCTTAAATAGGGAATAATGATCCAAACTCTCCTAGTTTAAAAATTACTAAGAAATGTATGTAAGGTGTTCTGTTCACTGTGGGTTTTGTCATACCTGAGGTATCTGTGCTACAAGCATGCTGAGATCTCAAAGGTGGGCTCATATGAAAAATAATGTCTGTTAGGATCCGGTAAAACAAGGCTAGAAAATTAGCCTAACGGTAGATCTATATCCTCCATGGAATTCAAATGGTATGTTTAAGAGGGAGCTGCTGTTTATTTGCAAGAGGGACAGAGCTGTTTGAGGGAGCCCAGGCTCAGTAGCAGGCAGGACTGGCAGAAGAACTGCACAGAAAGCATCCAGGAGGTGAGCCTCCACCAGCAGTGGTCTGGGCTTTGCGATGGAAAGAACACACTACAGTGAGAGATAGCTGTAGCTCGGCTTCTTCACACACGAACCTGCCCATGTGCACAGCAGTTTCAGGATGCAAAAGCTAGTGCTAAATCCCTGTTCTGATGTAGAGGTGACTCACATTTCTCTTCCAGTTTTAGTTCTTACCGGCTTTAACCTGCACAAACATGTGAATACAAAGCACAGGTTTGCAATAACTGAGATAAAGCTGAAGAACTTAAAACCTACCTTTCGGTGTTGTTTCCCATGCATGAACATACACAAGTATACAACTACAGTCATATACTTTTTATTAATCCATTATGAATGATTTTTCTCCAATTCAGGCTTTTTATTGATAGAAATTTAATGCTATGAAGTCTTAAAATATGACAAATCGGGCATACAGTGGTTTATGCCTGTAATTACAGCACTTTGGAGCATGAGGCAAAAAAAAAAAAAAAAATCTGCAATCCAAGTCCAGCTTGGTCTACACAGTTAGTTCCAAGTCCCTGTGTGCTGTAAGTGGGACACTTTCTCAAAATCATGGCAAATAATAGCTCATACTAAAAAAATAGGAATTTTATTATTTCTGATCTTTGGCATTAAGTATACTATCTTAAATGCATTAAATAAATAATCTCACTGAAAGGATTGATGAACTTTTATCATAGATCGTGAAAGTTAGTGAGAAAATATGGAATAACCCAAGAGAATATACATATTTCCAAATCTGATTTTTCTAATTTTAAGCTCTTTAGCTCTTGATTTAGGAAATGCAAACTCTGAAGTTCTTCAGTGGTAATTTTCTTAAACACAAATATAGAAAGAATTGTGTATATTTCCCATTGTTTCATTTTCTCAGGAAACAGATGGAAGGAACAATGATGCTGACTTTCAGAGGACTGAGGGACATACAGTGTGCATGGCATCTGTGTCCCTGAGGACTCTGACACAAATTCACTTTCATATACTTGTGCTCCCTGTTACTTTAAATGCTTTCTACTTAAAAGAAAAGAAAAAAACGTAAGTCCTTGCTCTTAGAAGGAACAGCAGTTTAGGGGCTAGCCTTCAAGTAGGAAAGCATGCAAATAAGCATGCTTTCTTAACAGCCCAATTTTTCAAAAATTATATATAAGTATTTCATAAACCTTCCAAAAATATAAGTCTTCATTATTATTAAAGAGTTAACAAAGTCAAAAATACCAGGGTTTGAAAGTCAGCAGATAAAAGATCAGCATCCTTAAGTTCCAATCGTTGACATAAAATGTTTAAGGAATTAATCCTCGGGAAAACTATTTGGATTCCAGAAGGATGTCCTAGAATCTTACACACACTGACACAAAACCTACAAATGAGACGGGAGTGCCACTGCCCACTCCACCAGCTGCCTTGCCACCTTTGCCCTTTTGTGTAATTGCATTCATTTTAAAACATACAGATACTTCCATGACTCTCATTTAGTATTCATATTAGTGCTTTTCTAATTGGTGAAAGAAAATACCAGACAAGGAATGGCTTAGGAGAGGGATGGTTTGCTTTGTCTGACAGCTCCAAGAAGTATCCTGTCATGGTGAGAAAACTGTGGTAGCAGGACCTTGAGTCAAATAAGCACATTGCTGCCACAGTCAGGAAGCAAGTGGTGCATTCTGATACATAGCTTATTTTCTCCTTTGATTTCAGTCCAGAATACAAAGCCTATGATACCACCCAAAGTGAACACAGTCTCACCACCTCAACTAAAATTGTCCACGGGTCTCTCTCAGACACACACAGGGACAGTCCTCATAGACATACACAAAGGTTTGTGTGCTGGATTCTAGGCCTGTCAAGAATACATGATATATTAGCTATTACAGTATCTGATTAAATGATAATCAAATTACAAAGTTTGCCACCCCCCCAAGTAAAAAGCTATATTGACAGAATGTAAGAGTTTCTGACATACTAAAATTTGGTACAAGAGTATGAGAACAAAATTATCAATGATACATTAAAATTATCACCTCTCACGTGTAGGAGAGATACAATCACTTTTTTAATTTTATCTTTTGTATGAGATAACAATAGTCAAATGTTACTCTGTAACCTGAGACCTGAAATATTTCAAATCCTTACAATGGTAATGAACATTTCTTGAAGGGTCTATGCCAGACCCACTTGTAAACATATGCAGTCCCCAGGAGTTAAGGAAAAAAAAAACACAGTCTTAAAATCAAAGATTCAGACCTTTAACTGATGTGTCCTCATGTACTTAGACAAACTAAAAATACTTTAAAATCTGCTGCCGAGTGAATTAAGCTAAGCGCATTTATTTGATAAGTTATTGTGGTGGTTTGAAAGAAAATGACCCCGAAAGGGAGTGATGTTTTAGGTGTGGCTCTTTTGGAAGAAATGTGTCACAGTGGGGGTGGGCTTTGAGGCCTCTTTTGCCTTGCTCAGTGTGACACTCAGTCAACTTCCTGTTGCCTGCAAGATATAGGGCACTCAGCTCTTCCTCCACCACTGAATCTCCCTGCTTGCTGCCAAGCTTCCCACCATGAGGATAAACAAACTGAACCTCTGAAACTCTGAGTGCCTCTTCAATTAAAAATTTTATTTTATAAGAATTGTCGTGGTCATGATGTCTCTTCACAGCAATTAAAAGTCCTAACTGAGATAGTTATATACACACATTTAATTATCTCAACTTGCTTGGAGAATTAGAATTAAAATTTTCATCTCTTACAGTAGATTTTCCTCCTAAACATGGAAACTCTAGGCTGAGAAGATGGCTCAGTAGATGAAAGACAATACCAGAAAGAACAACTGAAGATATTTTCCTCAAGTTATTACATAAAAATACATTTTCTGTTTTAACATTGATATGAGCATGAGACCTAAAGAGATTTTTAAAAGTTAGCATTGAAAAAGATTTTAAAAAATAAAGTTAGCATAGAACTTCAGACCCACTCAATAAGAAAATCAAGCTTGGTACTAGATATTTGGGGATCTGGCAATCAAATCCTCAGGACTAGTGAAGTCCTTGGAGAACTCACAACCAGCTCTTTACTAAACCAACATAATCCCCAACGATACTCTAAGTATGTGTCCTTATTCCCAAAGAGAAGCTGAACAAATCAATAGGCATTTCAAACTGAAAGGGAGAAGGTCCACGAGAAACTATCGGCCTCTAAGGAGTGCTGAGAGTGGGAGAGCAGCTTTCCTCACGGAAGAACATAACAACTGGGTATCCAACACTAAAATCAGTCCAAAAAGAAGTAACGTACGGGCTGAGCAGGTTGTACTTATGGATTTATAAATACATATGTATGAACATATATATGTGTATGTGTGTGTGTGTAACAACTGTTAATAAGAAAGAAGTCATGAATTTGAAAAAGAGGAAGTATGGTATATGGGAGAAAAGAGAGGGGACATAATGCAACTATATTATAATCTCAAAATATTAAAAAACTTTTTAAGTATTTTATTGTTTGTATTGAGCTATATATTTTCTCTGCTCCCCTCTCTCCCTCCTCCCTCTCCTCCTATTTTCTCCCACGGTCCCCATGCTCACAATTTACTCAAGAGATCTTGTCTTTTCCTACTTCCCATGTAGATTAGATCCATGTAAGTCTCTCTTAGTGTCCTCGTTGTTGTCTAGGTTCTCTGGGATTGTGAACTGTAGGCTGATTTTTCTTTGCTTTATGTCTAAAAGTCACTTATGAGTGAGTACATGTGATATTTGTCTTTCTTGATCTGGGTTACCTCACTCAGTATGATGTTTTTTAGTTCCATCCATTTGCCCACAAATTTCAAGATGTCATTATTTTTTCTGCTGTGTAGTACTCCATTGTGTAAATGTACCACATTTTATTTACCCATTTTTCGGTGGGGGGGGCGGAATTTAGTTGTTTCTAGGTTATGGCTATGACAAACAATGCTGCTATGAACATAGATAAGCACATGTCCTTCTGGTATGATTTAGCATCCTTTGGATATATACCCAAAAGTGGTATTCCTGGGTCTTGAGGAAAGTTGTTTCCTAATTATCTGAGAAATCACCACACTGTCATCCAAAGGAGCTCTACTAGTTTGCACTCCCACCAGCAATGAAAGAGTTTTTCCTTTATTCTTAAGCATATGTTGTTTCATATATACGTGTGTGTATATATATGTATGTATGTGTATATATGTGTGTGTGTGTGTGTGTGTGTGTGTGTGTGTGTGTGTGTGTGTCCCAGTGTCCTACACATTGTGACAATTCTTTAAGAAAAATTTCTATGATAATAACTGCAGCAGGAAAACAGACCTAGCCTGGGCAACTTAATGAACATAATGGTAGCCTGTCACAAAATCAGAAGATAATAAGGTTAAAAAACTGGGGGTGTGGATCACTTACCTTGCATTCATAAGACCTTAGGTTCTATCTCCACTACTATAAATCAAAATAAAAGGCTTTATTTTTACAAAATTTTAGTTGTTTATATATATTAAAAGCACACTATTTCAAATATACTGACTAAACATATGTAATGTATCAGATCAAGTATCCAGATTGTGACAAGCTAGATTCCTGATACATCAGTATCATTTCCAAATGTAAATTAAGTACCAGTTGAAGTCAATCATTAGAGTATAATTTATTAAGCTCTTTCTGCATTAATGCAACTTCCAAAGGTGACTCCCTATCGGTGAGTTGGTTAGTACCTAGAAGAACCTGACTCATTATATTCAGTTAAGACTGCTTCAAAACTTAAACACCAGAAGCTAATGCTGACCTCAGGGGAGATTGGGACCTCCTGAATTTAATTATATTTTAAATCTACAGAAATCAAAGTAACTCATTCCCCACTGGTACTAATGCAGGTAACTGTATTAAAAGTTATATGGCCTTTAACTCTCTTGGTTTGCAAACATGCATATGGCAGAATCATAGGGAGAGTTTATTTTGCTCTGGCATTCTTGTCCCATTATGACACTATCCAATATGTTATGGCAATTGTAATACTTTGTAGACCGGTGGAAAATACATCTAAAAATAACTGTAGCATTTCTGAGCCAAAGCAGAGGTAATTGATGTTTCCTAGAAAAATGATCCCACCTGGCTTTGTAGAAGATCTGTGTGAGCGCTTCAGTGCCCGTGGACCCTGAGGAGAGCTCTGTCCTCGGTATCATGGCAATTCTCTGAAGCCCCAAAGCAAGGTTCATACAGTTTCTGTAGAATGCTCCACTTGAAACTCAGATTACACAAGTGGCCTGTGGCGTTCTCTATTAAAGGCTCCCTGCTGCTCAGGCATTTTCCCCATTATAATGCATTGCTGTAGATATAACATTGTGGATGCTCTGTCATTTATCTAATGCAGCTCAAAAGGTTTCCATCACTGTGGATGCTTCTAAATTATGTCATTACAAACATCCATACCACTGAAAGGCTGCTTGTTTAGCAAAGACATTATGTGGCGTATCAGCACTAAAGTACTTGTTCCGTATTTCAAGTTCATCCATAATATAGGTGCTGAACAGAGAAGCATTAGATATTTTACAAATATAAGCAGTTTTGTCAGCAAGTTCGTTTGTAAATGCACATTTGTAAGCTTAAGTGCACTGCCATGCTCCAGCTTACACCCTTCTGAAGGCAGATCTTTAAATATTAGTGAAGAGGGGGTCTCAGTACTCAGCTTCTCCGGTTCCCCTTACCCGAAATTGGCGATCAGCCACTAGGATGTTTGTCCCTGTTGTACGTGACCTGTAAAGAAGGCATATGAAGCAATTTAAGCAAGACAAATTTCAGAAGAGACTAAACTGTACGTCCTATGCTTACATTGCTTGAAGATTTTTTCTTCCAGCTCTCCTCTGAAAACAGGGTTAGGGCATATGCTGAAGCTGAAGATGACTTGAGAGAAAGTTGCTTCCCAGGCAGTTTCCTCTCCTTCGTCATAGGTGAGAGCCCTTAACCACTCTTCTTTGAAAAGTGTATTAATTGTTAGGGCTTTAGAATGAGAGAGGCCTGGGTTCAGACTTGGCCTAACGTTGTGTCTTATAAACTCTTTGATAAACTGTCTGATTAAAACTGCTCATTAGTTTTCCCTTGTCTATGGCATATTAATCTTTGTGGTTCAAGCTAATAGCTTTTTGATCTAGAGAACGCATATGTTTTAGCCATATTCTGCAAGGAAGGAAATCAACACTCGATGAACTTGAGATACTGGTGCTATCTTAAACAGAACTATAACAGAATCATAGACTCCATGACCTCTGGCTTCCGACTGCCAGCTATTTCTATTCCAATATTCAGAATTGTCAACATGCTTTTTTTGTTGAGAATTCTAACCTTACTAATGCAAAGAGTTATTTTCATTTTTAACCCAAACATATCTTTATTTAATCCAGGCATGTGAACAGGAAAAATATGTCAAACAGCTCATCAGGTCAAATATACCTTACATCTGTTATTTTGAAACTTTGTCCCTAGTTCTCCCAAATTGTTTCTACTTTTCTCCAATTCTTCTTACATTTCATTTCTGAGCTGAAGAGATGTGCCTCCTGTTCATCTCTAGGACTGCAGGAGTACCTTGGAGTAAGTACAGGATGATGAATGCCCTCCGTAAGTACAACTCTTGGGTCCTCTAATGTAGTCTAGGAAATGTGTTGAATGACATATACTTACCACAATTTTTTCTGCAAATAATTTGATGATCAAAAAATTATAGAACTTACAGTGAAATATACATCTACAAATTATTTATAAAATTTTAAATGCAGATTGTATTCACTTCAATCATAATATGTCATAATGTATAAGTTATGTTTCTCTCTTCACTCACACCTCTCAGTACAAACAAAATACAGAAATCAGTCAAGTACTGTGGTGATTCTAATTACTCATTAATACTTAGAAAAAGTGCCAAGAATATTAACACTTAATAGATATCTGTTATATGAATAAATGGATGCTTCCTTGGACTAAACTACATCTCTTCACCTTCCTGTATTCTTACACCCTGTCTTCCATCGATACAGTGACTATCAGTATGAATTCCCATCTAATGCCAATGAAGCCACTTTTAATTTTTTTTGAAGGTACTTTTTTTTCCCATTCATAAATTTACACTTCCTCCCCTCCTCCCATTCCCCTCCCGCTCCCCCACTCACCCTCCTCCCTCCTCCTCCCTCCTTAAGAGAGGGCAGGGAACCCTGCCCTGTGGGAAGTCCAAGGCCCTCCCTCTACATCCAGGCATAGGAAGGTGAGCACCTAAACAGACCTGGGTCCCAAAAAGCCAGTACATGCAGTAGAAACAAGTCCCAGTGTCTTTATCAATGGCTTCTCAGACAGCCCCCATTGTCAGCCACAATCAGAGAGTCTGGTTTGATCATATGCTCACTCAGTCCCAGTCTAGCTGGATTTGGTGAGCTCCCATTAAAACAGGCACACTGTCTCAGTGGGTGGACAAACCCCTCACGGTCCAGACTTCCTTACTCATCTTCTCCCTCCTTCTGCTCTTCAACTGGACCTTGGGAGCTCAGTCCATTGATGAAGCCACTTTTATACTGTATTGTTCTTTCTCAACTATATTATAAGAATCATGCCTAGTTAAGGCACGATTTCCCCCTCTAATGCCTGTACCACCTGTCATATCCTCAAATTATTCCCATTGTCATACAATAGTGCTTTAATATCTATCAATATTTTAAAAAAAAACTTGATCCCATAGATTCCGCCAACTTAATCTTCCTTTCTCTAGCTTTTCCTTTTTCAATGGAAAAATAAATTTTTTTATAAAATGCATTTTGATTGCTTTCCCTCCCCCAACTTGTCACAGATCCCCCCCTTCTCCATACCAACCCAACTTTGTTTTTTATCTCTTGTGTCTCTTTTTTCCTAACTTAATTTTTTTTTATTCTTTGTGGATTTCACATCATGCCTTTCAATCTCACTCATCCCTCTGTCTGTTCTCATCTGCCCTCTGCCCTTTCAACCATTGCCCGAGACAAAAGGAAACAAGAGTTAAGAGAAAAGCAAAAACACAAATTTCTCATTGGGGAATTATAGTGTGCCATGCGAGTCACACAGTATATGCTTCCTATACATCTTTACTTGTAAATGTTCATTGAAATGGGGTTTTGTCTGGTTTAAAGCATCTGTTTTCTGCTATACAATCAATACTTGGCCCTCACTGGGACTCCTCTTGGATATTCAGTTGGTGTCCTGTGTTATAAAGATCCTGAAACTTTGAATCTATAGGATCAACTCCTTCATATGTTCCAACAGTTTACAGGTGAGGTGGATGTTGGGGTGGGCCAATGCATACCCAGGACCTGAGCCTGGGTGGTAGCTGGATTAGTCAACCTGCCAGCTCCCCCTTATCCTCAACACCAAGGAGAGCTCTCCAGCACTCTCAGGCTTGTTCACCCTATACAGCAAGAGGCAAAGGGCAGGCCAGTTCTCCTGCTTTCAGAAGGCCTGATCTCCCACACCTACACCACCAGGATTGTTGGGCCAAAATTATCTCAGGGCCTGTACTTTGAGGCCTGTAGGACAGAAAAAAGCCTGGCTCGAGTTTGAGTGAGAATAAGACACAGAAATTAGGTAGATGTCCTTCCAGCCAGAGGGTTTGGCTGCCTCTCATTGGATGGAGGTACCCCCACATCACAGCATGTCACTTAAGCTATGTAAGCTGATGCTCACAGTAATAAACTGAGTTCCTGCTTGACTTGATTCCCTATCTCGTCTGATTGTCTTGCCTCATGGGGCTGTGGATTGGGCAGATAGCGAACTTACCTTTCCCTGGGGAATAAGGAGGCCTAGCAACGACTAGGTGAATAGAGAGGATCAAGAAGCTTGGCAATCGGAGGCTCAATGAAGCCAACACAGGGGCAGCTCTACTAGGCTGCAAAGAGAGGTGCGGTGGCCACTCTGCCATTTCTCTCTCTTTTTGAAAGACAAACAAATGAATTTTAAAAAGAAAGAAAACAAAGAACATACACATACATACCTCACAAAAATAGAAATAAAAAAAGCAAATACAATAAAAAAAAGAAATCAAAAATCTACAAAATAGCATTAAATTCATTTTGTGTTGGCTAATATTTCCCAAATACATGCAACAAAAATCATGCTACTTAAGAAATTGAATGAAAGAAATTAATGCTGTGATCACAGTCTGAAATCATTCATTCCAGTGTTAAAATAGCACACTTCCTTCCTTTTGTCTTCTATCTTTCCTTTTTTCTTTTTGTGTCATGAAGATTTTCTAAAGTATAAAGTCAACCAAAAATCACCAGACTCTCTACCATGCAACAATAAATGAAAGAAGTATTCTATTTTTGGAAATAATAAAAAAAAAACCCTGCAGTTTTCATGGAAACAAGAAAGAAAACAAAATCCAACTTAGAGTTCCAGCAATATATTATTTTATATGGCCACCTTTGAATTATTATTTTTTCCAGGTTCTTTTTGTTTCATTAGAGCATATTTCCTTCTTAAAACACAAGTTTCATTTAAGATGAACTTAATTATTATTTAAAGGGCTGTTCAAATGCCAGTTCAGATTGCACCTGTTTCCTCCCTTCCAAGAATCCTGCTTAGATGTGAGGTGACACAATTGTGGATGTTCTTTCCCTAATGTGTATTTTCTGCACTCCGTTGTAGTTTTTCATGTGGTAAGAAACAGAGACTTCATGTGGATGTACTCAGTCACCACTTGAGACCCATATTTTACCTTCTCTCATTTGCTTTTCAAATTGATTATAATTTTCTTATTTCATACCAAAATAATCTTTTGCCTTAAATACACGTTTTTCTCACCAACTTGTCGTCTGAAATATGTGATCTCTAATAAATCTTGACTAGACGACTTCACTTCATCATACGTTATCTAGCACACTGAAATATTTTTAATGTTTTGGAAATAAATGCCAACATTGTAGATTCATTCTCTGGTGAATTCCAATTCTTACTTTATCATATTTTATTAATCCAGGTCAAGATTTTATATTTTAGATATTATACATTTGTATATCGATCCACAATCAAGAAAGAAAATTTAAACAATAATGGAATCCCATTTTATACCTCTTTTTGATGAAAGCAGTATCAAACAATAAGCATCCTTAGTACAGAAAGAGCCATTTAGAGGAATAAATTGGTAATGTGTAGTTAAACTCCTGATGGAAAATGGATGCATTCTAGGATAAAGGCATTCTACTTTCTAGTTGATTTACTTTGTACTACTTAATAACAGCATAGACTGGGTGGGCTGAATAACAGACATTTGTTTATTTTTATTATCATTTTATAGTTCTGAAAACTAGAAAAGCCACCTACCAGGTCATTACCTGGATTTGGTTCTAGATGAAGGCTTTCTTTCTGGCTTGTCCATAGTTCACACCTCATTGGATAGGCATCTAACCTTCTTTTGTAAAGGAAAAAGGAAGGGTGGAGGAAGGTAGGGAGGAAGGGGGAAGGATGAAAGAAAGAGGGAAAGAAGAAAGGCCTTTTTGTACAATTTTTTAATTTATTAATTAAATTATTTCAATTATTTTACATTCCAATAACAGCTTTCTCCCCCCCCCCCTACTCCCCTTTTCTTCCCTCACCTCCCCTCTGCCCTCTTTCCATCCTTCGTCCACCTCTGTTTAGAAAAGTGCAGGTCTTCCATTGGTGCAACAAAACATGGCATAACAAGCTGAGGGAGGACTAAGCTCCTCTCCTTGTATTAAGTTTGGGCAAGGCAGTCCAGCATTAGGAACAAATTTGCAAAAGCTAGTCAAAGCATTGCGAACAGGTCCCGCTCCCAGTCCCAGGAGTCCCAGAAGTAGACCAAGACAGACAGCCATCATACATATACAGTGGGCCTAGGTTGGTCCCATGAAGTCTCCCTAGCCTTTTGGTCCAAGTCTGTGACCTTGCATGAACAGGCCGGTTGTTTCTGTGGGTTCCCTTGTAATGACCTGGAGTTCCCTGGCTCATAAAATCCCTCCTCCCTTTCCTCAATGGGATTCCCCCAGCTCAACCCAGTGCTAGGCTGTGAATCTCTGCTTCTGTTTTCATCAGTTACTGGGCAAACGCTCTCCAATAACAATTGGAGTAGTTATCAATCTGAGTACAAGAGATAGCCAGTTCAAGTTGCCTATTAACTATTGCTAGGAGTCTTAGCTGGGGTCATCCTTGTGGATTCCTTGGGGTTTCCCTTTCATTAGGATACTACCTGACCCCAAAAGTCCCCCATCATGTCATCTCTTTCATTACTCCCCTTTCCATCCTCTCCTCAACCTGATCCCTCACCTGCCCCTAGTCTACCCAGGAGTTCTCTTCTGTTTCCTCTTCCCAGGAAAGTCCATGAACCCTCCTTGTTATGTATCCTCACTGGGGCTGTGGATTGTAGCCTGATTATTCTTTTCTTTACAGCTAATATCCAGTTATGAGTGAATATATACCCTGTTTGTCTTCCTGGGTCTGGGTTACCTCTCTCAGGAAGATTATTTTCTAGTTCCATCCATTGGCCTTCAAATTTCTTGACACCATTGTTTTTAGCAGCTGTATAATATTCCATTGTATAAATGTACCACATTTTCTTTATCTATTCTTCAGTGAGGGGTATCTAGGTTGTTTTCAGCTTTCAAATATATTTTATTTACTGTTAGTTTTAACAATGGAAGATATATTTTGTTTTTGTTAAATTTCACTTTATAATTAATTTAAAGAATTATTGAAATTTTAGAATTTAGAAAATTTACCATTACATGAAGGTTGAAAATTTTTAAAAAGCCAAGAGTATTTTAAAGAAATATTCAGCCAACTTAGATGTTGACAAGACATTTACAAATACAGAAAATTTGTGAAAATGTACACTGTACTGTACTAAGACTACTCAAATGGAAAAAGATACTATTTGCATTAGTTGCAATATGAGTAAAAACTAGAGTACTCATAACCTATACTGAAAAACCTAAGGGAAGATTATTATGCTTCTGGAAAAAAGACAAGGTAGGCCAGAACTCCACACTAAACTTATAACTTAGCCAATTTTGTATTTCAAAACAAGTTGAACTAACATCAGGACACTTTGCAACAAAATATAAAGAATAACAGAATGTGAGAAATCTTCATATAGATGAAGTATTTTTCCAAAACATTTATTGTAGTAATATTTAATTTGTATTTTAATACATAAAGCTGACCTGAAGATCAGAGAGTAAAACAGCCCCACTGGTCAGATTTACAGACCAGTGGTGATACACACCTTTAACCGCAGTAGCCACCTAGTTTGTCATAGAAATGGGGTGGTAGTGGTATGCACTTGAATCCCAGTCATAGAGACGAATGTAAAATGGGAGAAGACAGCTCTCAGTCTCATTCAGAAGATTCCTGGAGGCAGGATCACCATATCAGACTGAGGTAGAAGTAAAAGATAGTGGCTGGCTGTTTTGCTTTTCTGACCTTCAGGTTGAACCCCAATATCTGTCTTTGGGTTTTTATTAATTGTGTTATAACTTATAGTGATTGGAGATACTCTGAATTATTATTATTTGAAGGACAGTTCAAATGTCATTTCAAACCACACCGGTTTCCTTTTCCAGGGCAGTAGTTAGAACTAATGCTAAGGGAGGTGTTCTTCTAAAACTGTCTTTTTTTTTCACAACCCACAACTTTATGTCTCTAAGCAGGTCTGAGTTTTTTATTATCTCAGGCTGTCCTGGAACTCTCTTTGTAGACCAGGTTGGCCTCAAACACACAGAGATCCACCTACCTCTGTCCCTTGAGTGCTGGGGTTAAAGGTGTATGTCACTATGCCTAACTGACCCTTGATTTTTAATGTGTGAAATTATCCCATATTCGAAAATGGGACATTTAGATGACGTTGTCATCTCCCTCATCTTTAAGAGAGGCTTTAAAATCATTTCTCATGAGGTTTGATTATTATTCTATAATTATGGAGGAGAGATGAACATAAGTCTCCTTCTTGGGAGCTTTGCTCCCACTGACAATCCAACAGAAGCTTATGTGTTGATAGACCTAATGGGAACCTATTACAAAGGGGCTCGCTCTAGGGTCCTTTGTAAGTGACTTTTTTATCTGCTTTAGGGGAATGGCTACCTGAGCACCGAGACAATATAGACTGTGCTAAAGAAGCTGAAGAACTCCACCACAACAAGGGAGAATGGTGGCTCTGATGAGAGAATCTCAAATGGAGGTCCAGAAGTGACTCATTTGTCTGATCTATGCACACAAGCCAGCACATGTCACAAGCCCACCTTCCGCTCTTTCTGCTCTCCTTCTTCACCAAAGGTTACTGGAACAGTCTGGGGAGATGACTCAGCCAGATTGTTGTAGTCAAATTTTTCTGTGGGCCACCAGCTCACAAAACCGACACAAGGACTTGTTACTCATTATAAAAACTTGGCCTTTGATTTAGCTTGTTTCTAACTAGCTCTTATAACTTGAAATATAGCTTCTGTAGGCAGAGGCTACTTACTCATTCCCCAGTCTCCCAGACCCAAATAATGACACAGAAAATATATTAACTACAACACTGCTTGGCCTATTAGACTTCTTATTACCTAACTCTTACAACTTTAAATAATCCATAATTCTTGTCTGTGTTAGCCATGTGGTTTGGTACCTTTTGTCAGTGAAGCATTCTCATCTTGCTTCCTTTGCCTCTCAGTGACAACTACAAACTGAGCTTTTCCTCTTCCCAGAATTCTCCTATTCTTCCTATACTTATAGTCACCCCACCTATACTTCCTGCCTAGCTACTGGTCAATTAGCATTTTATTAAACCAGTACAAGTAACAAATCTTTACAGAGTACAAGACCATTGTCCCACAGCATTAACCCATTTATATTATGTTCTATCCTGTGGCAGTACCTCCCTTCCATCTTACACCTCATGTTTCTTCTCCTTGTATCCTGGAATCTCCCCTGTGCCTCCTGCTTCCTCCCTCTCCCAGATGTCCCACCTATACCTCCTGCCTAGCTATTGGCCATTCAGCTTTTTATTATACTAATCACAGCAATATTATCTTCACACAGTGTACAAACATCCCACAACAGTTGAGAAAGTGCCTGCAACACAAGTATCATGATCTGAGTTTATATTCTCATGAAAAAAGAGGTCATGATATAAATGATATAAGAGTATCTGAATGAAGGAAATGGAAAGTAAAATGATGTAATTATAATATTAAAAAGTAAAAAAAATTATTAAGTAAGAATTTTCGGTCAATTCCCAAAAAGATTACATGTATTTTTTTTTATTTCTCATTCAATCATTTTTAAAAGAATGAAGACTTGGATTTTCTCATATTTTTTATTTCCCTTGAATAAGATGTAATAGGAAACACTTAAGTCACTTTTTCTGCAACACCATCCACAAGAACCACAAACGCTGAAGCCTGAAATACAAAGTGCGTTAGAACACCAGATGTGAGGTAGCTGGGGCCTAAGTGCTTACGAGGCCTTGATGGTCTACTGCCGCACATGCACGGTTTAAATTTTCACCCTGGAGGTAATGAGGAAGAACTTCAGAAATTTTAGGAACTGAGAGTCTTGATCAGATTGATGTTTCAGAAAAATCGTTTAGGCTACAGTTCAAAGGAGTTGGGAGAAGCAGCTAATGGGCTGTTGTAGTTAAAGGTGAGATAAAGAACCATGGAAATGAATCTGTTTGGGAAAGGAAATGATGGGGTCAGTTTGGGCCAAGTTGAAATCACTCTGAAAAATTGACGAAAACACACTTTTTATAAATCTTTTCCTCCTAGGCCTTGGAAAACCAACTACATTTTTTTTCTTTAAATTGCATATTCTCACCGTATGGTCACAGAAATAGTAAATAACCAGCAGTAAGCTAAGCTATTCCTAACTCCAGAGTCTGTGTAGCTTTTCATTATAAACCTAGCTGATAGAGCTGGTTCTATGCATGAACTATCCACAGAGTAAAATTTGCTTTTAAAATTTCATTTGCTTTTGATTTAGCCTTGAGTTACAAAAAGCGAAAATATACTAATGTAGAAACTTTACAAAATATGCACATATGTATGTATATCTATGCATACAAACACACACATGTGTCAACTTTCATCAGAAAAAAAAAGCCTTTTATTTCAGTAGATAGTGACTAACACAGAAACATGTAATTGATAAGGATACAGAAACCAAGAGACTTCAGAATGCTCATCTGTATGAGACATCTATATCATTCCTCACCACCTATGGCTCAGGAATCATGGTGAACTAGGGGGCAGAAGCTGTACTAGCCATAGCTGGTGATGACTGCAAGGACACTGTGTTCTGGACACAGCTAGGCAGCTGCACAGTGTGTTCACAGTGGTTGTGACAGGATGCACAAGACCAGCCTGAACTGCAGAAGGGGTGTGAGCATGAAGTCCACCCATAACTAAGGAGCAGAGGATTACTGCTGGGAAAGACAGAGTCTAGCTTTTAAATGAGTGGCCCCTGTTGGGTAGACCACTCTCCAGTGAAAGTCATGCATCCCAAAGAATAGACAACATAAACTACATGATGGAATTTTTAAAATTGGACACAGACTTTGTTGGATAGGAAAGAGGATGGAATAGGAGAAATACGTTCAAAATGCATAGTTAAAAAATCTCAAACAATAAAAATAAATTTTTTAAAAAGCAAAGCAATAAATTAGAGGAAAACAAAACTGTTCTAACAAATACTCCAATTGTCTACTTATTGGGAAATTTGGAGCAGAAGACTGTGTGTTCATTGGCCAGCATCCCTCAGAGCACAAGAAGGTAGGACAAGAGCAACAGGAGCTAATCTGCTATGGTGAGTGCCCTGAGACTCATTATGGTCCATGATGTTTTTATGGTCTGCTAATCTTAGGAAAATTCACAGGTAACTGCTTTTGAAAATGATGTTATAAAGTTCTTTGTCATTCTCTCTTAGAGAAAAAAAATACTTTTAGATTTTAAGCACTTATCCTATTAGTAATATGTCACAGCATTACACTTCATGTTTCTTCAAACTGAAAGGAAGAGCCAAGCTATTAACAGAACTGCTTTACTATAACTCAAACAACAAAGTAAGGAATATCTTTTCTCTTCACACATGTTAAAGAAATGTCACATTTAAATGTTGTATATGTATGTACCATGTACGTATGTGTGACCATATATGTATAAATATGTAGAGGCCAAAGGTCAATGTCCAGTGTTCTCCCCATTTTGAGCGGGGAGGGGAACAGGGTCTGCCAGTGAATCTGGAACTCACTAACTCAGTTAGACTACCTAGACAACAAGCACCTGGGCCCTGGGATCCTTCTTCCTCTTTCAGGAACACTGTGACTACAGACAGATATTGCCATTCCTGGCCTTGTTGTGAGTACTGGATATTTAACAAGTATTTGCAAGCTATTTTTTCCAACTGTCCAGCTTCCCAGCTCCTTCTTTCTCTATTTTAGAAATGAATGACCAGAAGCTTGAAAGATGTCTCAGTGGTTAAAAGCACTGACTGCTCTTTCAGAGGACCCTGGTTCAATTCCTAGCACCTGCGTAGTGGCTGAAACTGCCTGCAATTCTAGTCACATTGATCTGGTGCCCTCTTCGTGCAGGCAATGCATGCACATGGTGCCCAGACATACATTGAGGCAGACACTCGCATGCATAAAGGAATAATAAATAAAATCTCAAAAATTGGATAGCTAAAATACACAAATTGATATAAGTGCCAGACATTCAAGATAAGGGACTAAATATAAGTGAGTACATCCCATGTTCCTCCTTTTGGGTCTGGCTTACCTCACTCAGGATAGTGTTTTCTATTTCCATCCATTTGTATGCAAAATTCAAGAAGTCCTTGTTTTTTACTGCTGAGTAATACTCTAATATGTATATATTCCATACTTTCTTCATCCATTCTTCCATTGAAGGGCATCTAGGTTGTTTCCAGGTTCTGGCTATTACAAACAATGCTGCTATGAACATAGTTGAGCATATACTTTTGTTGTATGATAGGGCCTCTCTTGGGTATATTCCCAAGAGTGGTATTGCTGGGTATAAATAAAGGACATTGAGCTTATAAATCGCGATCCTAAAGAAGCTAAATAAGAAGGTGAATCCAAAGACAAACATATAGGCATCCTCCTGAATATTAACCTTCATCAGGCGATAAAGGAGACAGAGACCCACATTGGAGCACCGGACAGAAATCTCAAGGTCCAAATCAGGAGCAGAAGGAGAGGGAGCACGAGCAAGGAACTCAGGACCGCGAAGGGTGAACCCACACACTGAGACAATGGGGATGTTCTATCGGGAATTCACCAAGGCCAGCTGGCCTGAGTCTGAAAAAGCATGGGATAAAACCGGACTTGCTGAACATAGCAGACAATGAGGACTACTGAGAACTCAAGAACAATGGCAATGGGTTTCTGATCCTACTGCACGTACTGGCTTTGGGGGAGCCTAGGCAGTTTGGATGCTCACCTTACTAAACCTGGATAGAGGTGGGCGGTCCTTGGACTTCCCACAGGTCAGGGAACCCTGATTGCTCTTCGAGCTGATGAGGGAGAGAGACTTGATCGGGGGAGGGGGAAGGAAATGGGAGGCGGTGGTGGGGAGGAGGCAGAAGTCCTTAATAAATAAATAAATTTAAAAAAAATAAAAAAATAGAGTAGCAAAAAAAAAAAATAAGGGACTAAATAACTAAGCAAGCATACTGGGCTTTTATTCAATGATGAAAATCCAAACTTCTTTAATATACCTATTTATTTAAATGGGCATAAAATTGCAATAAATTTGAAAACTTTAAAATGTTTAAAATATGATGAACTCCAAAGCTTGTAATTTCAGAAAAAGGAAATATTTCATTAAGCTTTGATTTATCAAGTAAATTTGAAGTGAGAAAATTTTGTAAACCTAACTTCTCAGAATATTAAGAATTAGCTAAGAAAAATAAGCTTTTATTTTCAATGTTTTCTCCATTTTGTATACATTATATGGTGTTGTTTGAGTCATGTTTAATATTTCACTGATATCCTGTTATTATGATCTTTGAAACAAACATTATTACTACTCATATGGCCTATGTGTAGTATTACAAAAATGATTTAAGCATTAGGTAGGTTTTTTAAAAAGCAATACATCCACATCATAAGCCAAAAACATTAGGAGAAAAATGCAAAAATTAAAATTATAAGTTTCTGAGAATTTTGCAAGAGCCTCACACCATTTTTGTATTTTGAAAAGAATGTAAGAAACAAAACAAAGACTTGTGCAAATAAACAATAATAAAGGAATAGTAAATCAAAAAAGAACAATGTTCTGAAAGTCTGCTTCATATATAGCTACAGCAGAGACTAGAAGTTTAAGTGACACCACATGGTTTCTTAGAACAATTAGGGTTCTGTCTTGGCTGTCATGATGATGCATGAACCATCACAGTCAGGGAGACTCGCAGAATGTCTTTGACTGCATCAAGCCTTCAGAGCAACCATTGCCACATTCACTTGCGACAGTTTTTAGTCCATCAGTGTTGAGTATCATACAGTACCATTTCCTTGAACAAACTGCCTCACAACTTGGTGGGGGGTTGGGGTGATTACAAGTTACTAGTAGAGTCAGTCTGAAATGCAGATAAATTTACTACAGATCATAATAGCAGGTTTGAGAGTAGAACCTCCTCCTAACCTGTTCTGGATTTTATTTAGCTACCTCATACTAGTTCAGATGTAGTTAGCCAATAAATAGGTAAGGGGCCATCACAGCACTGTAAAGCTAGGCATTGTCTTTTGGGCATGGGCCTTAGCTGTTTTATTTGAAACTCTGAGAAGGATTTATTTGCTATAAGACTTGTAGCAGAGATTTGGTTCCTTGCCTCCATGATTTTTCGTTTACTCTTTCTGCCTTGCCAGCAGAAACCAACTTAGTATAGAGTTTCAATGTGTTGGACTTAAAACTGTTTCTCAGCCTCCTTAAAACGTGATCAGCCAATGACTGCAGTCTACCAATGAAATGTAAGCAGCCGTGGTTGCGTAGGGGCATCTTGCATGTACATTGGCCACTTCCTTCTCCTTATTTGTTCTGCCTACTTTGGACATGATTTACTCAGAATTCCACCCGTTACTGTGAGCAGAAATAGAGAAGACCCTGAGGCACGGAGTGGCATTTAGTAAATATCATTCCAGCCTAGGTCATCATGCTTTCCTTGCTTGGTGGATTCTAGTTGCAACCCTTCCTGAAATACTTTGATACTGAAGCAAACAGCTAATGATCCATTAATTTCTCCCATAGTTTATAAGTAGAACAACAGACAATGTGCAAAGGAGATTTTATGATTCACCAGTTGTAAATTTGAATGGTTGACTCATGATTGCAAAAAGATCCCAAATTTTGGGTGTGACCGTAGAACCAATGCTTCTGCTTGGTTCGTAAAAAGTACATGTGTTGGAAATTCCTGTTTGAAAAAAAAATCTTTGTAATATAAGTTTCAGTCACTTTACACAAAGTGGAAATGGTGTAGTACTACACAATTCTGATTATAAGTTAAGTCTGAAAGAAAACAATTTATTTTTCTAAAGATAGCATCTATTTTAATAGCAAACACTATAAAATTTTGTTCTTTCATGTTAATTAAATATATAAATCATATGCAATCAGAGCACTAAGCAAACCTTGATGATCCTCTAGCCCAGGATCTCCTGTTACAATAGGATTGACAAAGAAAAGGCAGGAGGAGTTAAGAGGGTTCAGGATTCCTTCCTAAACTATACAGCTTCATAGAGAAGAACAGGCTTTGTAGCATTTGCTTGGCTTCTCCCTTTATACCTACCTCAAGACAGCCTTGTCTAGGATACATTCCTTCTCCCCCATTTAACCTACCAAACCTGAGAGGTATGAGCCAAGACTCAGCTACAGATTCATCCAGAAAGCTGCCCTGGCTTGGCCTTGCTCTCAGCATGCCCATCCTTGGCACAGTGAGGACCTGCTCTCCTTCCCTGTATCCACACTGTAAGAACCAGCCCTTCATTCTTAAACTAGATATAATGGCAGTTTGTGATTGTCAAAGGGACTCTATCAAGAATGAACTACAATCCAGAAGTGGAGGGTGAATCCAATTTTAGTCTGGACCTTTGAGGCAGGAAGACACACAAGTTCTGGATCTTGAGGCAGGATAACTCGTGCCTTTAATGCAGATCTTGAAGTGGGAAGACACACCTTCAATTTGTGCTAAACTTTCTGTTGGAGGCCTATATAAGGAGATGGAAGAAGGAGGATTTCATTATTTGCCTGCTAACCCTCACCTTGCTAGCACATCTCTTCCTTTCCTGGCACTGGAGCCTACTTCTTAGGGATTCCAGCATATACTGAAGAAATTCTGATACATCCAGCCTTGTGGGACTAAGCAGGTACCACACTCTTGGGCTTTCTGTTCACAGGTAGCCATTGTTGGATTAGTTGAACTAAAACCTGAAAGTCATACCAATAAATTTCCTTTTAATATATCCATAGAGAGAGTCATTCCACAATTTCTATGACTAGAGAACCCTGACTAATAGTCCAGACAAGGACAAGAGTCACTGTGCAATGCGAGATCTTGGAAAATATACTTGTCTGATACTTACTGCTCAGAACCTATACACCAACGAAACTTAGTGGACCATAGACAGAACTTGAGTCTGGGATTTTAGTTAGTTCTCTACTGTATTTTGAACCCTCTTCCTGAAGTCAAATGTGATTAAAGTAATCTCACACTAGCTCAGAATTGAGTATAATGAAGGGGTTCTTTATTTAGGGAAACTCACAGATCACAGCCCTCAGCACAAACAGGGAACAGGAACGGAATCCAACATCCAGGTGTGAGAACGAAGAAAGAGAACAACCAGCCAGGTGCACACTTTTTTGGTATCCCAAGGCCATGCCCAACCTGGTCCAGCCTCTCAAAGGCCATTGACTCAAGGAGGTTCCCCAACATCCTCCTACTGATTTTGTCAAGCAGATTTTCATAATCTTGGGCCAACTAGATCCAAAAGCAATGAAAAGAGTTGTGAACCCTAGAAAAAAACAAATAACCCATTTTAAGGTGCAGTAGAACATTCAAAGGACATAATTTTATCATTTCAAATGGGACAAATTTTCAGGTCTAAGGAGCACATAAGGGCAGGTAAGCATGCAGAGTGACCTGGATCATATCATTTATACAAATCTCTGGTTGCTTAGGATTGATTTCCTGGCACGTTGCACTAGATATGGATTTTGAAATTAATAGGTTAATCTATGATTAAGGGAAGAGGGTATAACAATGGAAACAGTGGTGATGCAATCACCGGAAACAAACCATTGTAAGGTTGCCCAGAACAGAGAGATAGAAAACCCCAATGCCTCATTGGTATTCTTTAGCATACTAATGTTCTTTACAAGATCAACTACCATTTGGCAATTTTAGTTTTAGATAATTCTAAATGGGAGATTTCTAATATTTCCCCTACTTCTTCTAAATGACTTCTTTTCCATTCATCATCTTTTAAAGGGTTCTATAAATAGTTTTTATGCTAAAATACAGTTTTCTTTGCATAATAACATAAATTTGAGGTCTTATATAAAAGATCCTACAGTGTGAAATATTAGAAAATAACTTAAGGAAATAATTGATACAGTCATTTTAATTTCCACCTTGTTATCTCTGACCTAGTTTTCTTGGAGTTCTTATGGAGCCTGATTCTCTAATTTACAGGAGAATGTTAGATTTAGAATGGATGTAAGACTATGTTGATACCTTCTCTCTTTTGCTAAATTAACAATATTTCTTTAAAAACAAATCAAACTAGCTAAACTCATTGTGGATATGGTTTTCTTAACAGCAAGTATATATTAAATTAGCTTTAATAAAGAAGAAAAGCAGTTTTTCCTATAATTATGATTTCCTATAGAGTATTTATATCATAGAAGACAGGAGCAAAAGCTGTCTTAAGTTCCACTACACTGCTACTGCACCCAATTGAAGCAAATGAAGCAGAAGTTACTATGCAGACCAGAAGCAAGTCTGAGCTCTTTTAGATAGAGCATGAAGGGATTTGTACCCTGATTTTCTTTTTCCTATAGTAAACTTTGATTGCAAACTCTTCCCTAAAGACCAGTCACTGTGAGTCACCTCAAGTAACCAAGACATGACATAACACTCATGTGCCATAAAAAGTGTCCCGGTTGCATAAATCCCATTTGTAGGATATATAAAGGTCTGAGTAGAAGCAATTATGAATTGTAAAGTGGTTACAATTTACAGGGATTCAGAATATTTTCATGGACAATGGTGAGAATAATTTTTAAAAAATGATGATAGCCAAACCTAAACACAGAAAACAAGTTTCTATAAGACACTCATATGCAGGGGCGTCTTGGCACAATGCATATGTGCCCATGACATAATTCCAGTGCAAACTCTCTCAGTAGAGCAGTTAGATCAGAACCCTCAGATGACAGCATTGAGTCAGAGATAAAAAAAAAAAAAAAAAAACACCTCTCCAGAAAGAGTAAACATTCATTCTGATCTTCAATGTTATGTTCATTTCTGAGGTATCCGCATATACATACCCCAGAGACTTTTACATAAAGTAAAATAGCAAAGCCACTTTAGAAGTTAAACACTTAGAAAAATTATTTAGAAATTAAGGCAGACCTTCAAAAAACAGCACTACATGTGCTCACAAAGGCTGTCTTATGAAACACACTGCATGAAACTTCAGTATTCTTCTTTGGGCATAATTTTTAGATTTCTGGCTTGCCAACTGTCCTTTCTTAGCATTGCTGCTAAGAAATTATTCAACATTGTTATTAAATTCACTTCTAACCTTATATTTCTACTTACCTTGGTATTCATTCTGACTATGTGGTATCTTTATAAATATGCCAAAATCATTTTTGTTCCTTTTGTGATGTAGGATTCCCCTCTATATGTTGTGGTTGCCATTAATAAATAAAGAAAACTGGCTTGGCCTGATGAGGTAGAACAGAGCTAGGTGAAAACTAAACTGAATGCTGGGAGAAGGAAGGCAGAGTCAGAGGAGAAGCCACCAAAACCGCACAGAACTTTACCTGGTAAACCACAGCCACATGGCGATACACAGATAACTAAAAATGGGTTAAATTACGATGTAAGAGTTAGCCAATAAGAAGGTAGAGCTAATGGGCCAGGAAGTGATTTAAATAATATAATCTAAATAAATTTAAATAATATAGTTTCTGTGTGGTTATTTCAGGACTGAGTGCCAAGCGGCTGGGAAACAAACAAGCAGGCCTCCTTACTACAGTTTTGTTGTGTTTCTTGTGTGAAACATTTGACTATGACAGACAAGTTGGTGGAAGAGTAGACTATAGGTGTGAAGAAGAAAGACCAAGTCAACCCTGTGCCCTGGACCTTGGAAGATGCACTTATTAGTCTTTACTGTCCACTTGGTACTATCAAGAGTTGCTGGGAAGCAGAAATCTAAATTGAGCAATTATTCAGGTCAAATTAGCCTGTGGCCATGTCTGTGGGGAATTGTCTTGATTGCCAATTGATGTGACGGCCCACTGTGGGTGGTGTCACTTGTGGACTGCTTGATTTGGATTGTTTAATAAGGTGGTTGAGCAAAAACACATTAGAATGCAGCGTTTCTCCATAGTTCCTTTCCAAGATTCTTACTCTGACTTCCCTCAATAATGAATTGACCTGAGAGTTGAAAGATGAAACAAATCCTTTGCTTCCTAAGTTGTGTGGGTCATTATGTTTATCACAGTGCCCAAAAGCAAATTAGAACAGAGCACAATGAGATCCATCCTAAGATTTTATTAGTTCCTAGCTTTTTAAAATCTCACTTTGGAAAAAAAAAATCACTTTGGATATGTCTGTCCTATGAATAACTTAACCTCTCTGAGCCTCAATTTCATCTAAAAGGGGGGAATATAAGCATATACCTAGCTGAATAAACGGTCAATCATGCAATGTTCGACTCTTAGTACTATTTCTGTCAATGCATGAATTCTGTGTTGATGATCTAGGACAAACATAAAAGAATGCATATATGTGTGTGTATGTATATAATGCACATATATGCACAAGTTTTCTCCAACAAGCACACACACACACACACACATACACACACACACACCTGTTTTCTTTTTATTTTTCTAGTATGGATACCTCATTCAGAAAGTCTCTATTAAAATTTCCAAAGCACTTCTATGTGAGAAGAGTTAGGAAACTCACCTGTTTTTCACAGAAAATGCTACTTTACTTTTTGTCACAATTATCATACACAAAATATAATGAAAATATATCTAGGAACTGAATCATTTTACAAAGGCAATTTGGGTAATCTATGTATTTAATAGAAGCCCAAGAGGAATTTCTCCCTATGAGTTCCCCAGCCACCCTTGGTGATTTACTCTGCCTGTCTGTTACAATAATCGTCGCCAGGGTACACAGTACTCACCAATGACCTATTGCAGACAGTTAATCAAGAGCAGAGAGACCAGCTTTCACGGTACAAGTAGTTACTTGTTCTCAACTTTTTAAAGTTCATAATTCAGTCTTACTGTCATTTCTTTCCGCTTGCCGGTGCTTTTATGAAGGGTAAAGCAGAACAGAAAGAAAACCAGAGTCATTAACTGCTTGAAAGTTTAATGTGCTACCAAACCAGAATTAGATGTGATAATGAAATTTCCACTGCTGAAAGCAGACTCTGCTAGCTGATGTATGTAGTGAGAAGGTGGTCTCATAACCAATGAATGAAGAAAATACTTAATTTTTTTTCTATTTCTCATTCAAGTTTTTGTCTACAAAGGCCAAACATCAAGTTAAACTTCAGTTAGACTTCTTTAAAAAGAATATGTAGTAAAAATTCGTGTTCCTTTTAGAAAAGACATTGCAAATATATAGATGTCAGTCAAATCCCTTTCCATCTAGAGGCATTCTGGAGCAACAGATACGGTTTAACACTTCACATTTCTATGCTTTATTCATTTCTTCTGAGGGAGCATTCCAAAATCACCAGTGTCCCTTCCGCAAGGCCTAACACAGCCCTAAATCCAGCATTCATGGAATATCTAAATAAAATTCTGAATGTTCTAACTACAGATGGTTCCAAATTGTAAATTGTTGCATTTACAATTTCCCAGCTTCGCCATGGAAGTTTCTTTTGAGCCTTAGCTTTCTCCTTCAGGCTGTGAGGTATGAGGTACGATACTCCTCGAAGATTCCAGGCGGCAGCAGCAAAACTGCCCTCTTAGTCAGCATGTGCTCATGGGTGCAAAGAGCCTCTACTCTACAAAGCACTGTTGCTGAGTAGGGTAGGATGTTCAGCGGGTTAGTATAGTAAATGTATTTTCAACTAATTGTCAACTAACAAAACATACCAATCCCTGTATTGGGACATAATTCCATTTTAAATCAAGGAATATCAATACTTCAACTTCTGTCTCTAGGCTTAATATTTATTGTCAGATGGATCATGTACTCATCTCCAAACACAATACAATCTTGTCTGCCTTTTTTGTCTTTGCATATGTCACTTTCTCACCCTAAAGTTCTGGAGCAGAGCTGCTTCTACTTGCTTCCTGCCTCTAGGTAGCAACTGTGTCTTTCTTCCCACCACTTCCACTCAGGGACCTGTTATAGATTACCATCTGGTGAAATTCATTTTAAATTCAGTTAACCTACCCCTCTCGAGAAAAGTTTCCTTTTTGCCCACCCCAAACTGACCTGATCTCTTTCTCCTCTCCATGCAAGAGTCACATTGATTTATACCTTATATATCAATTCTCTTTATCTGTTGCACATGGTAGGAGTTCATTCATTGTGTGATCAGTGACTTTGGGTGATACTGCACTTTTATTTACCCCCAGTCTCCTCCTGGTCCTGTGCAGATAAATTTCTTAGTCATCAAAGGGAGGGGGGGAAGGCGAATGCTTATTAATCTTCATAACATTTCATTATCTAATAGGCTCATTGCACATAATGCAGGCCTGATAAATACTTCTTGAATTGCATGACTAAACTGGGTCAGTCAGCCTCAGCTAGAAGTACTTCAGTGTTTTAGATTTATCGGGAGCAATGCTAGTGATCCAAAACGCTATTGTCTTTGCTGAATCATAACTAAATTTATACCACACTACATTTTGGAATGTACCACCTTTTGAGTTAAATACAAAGCAATAATCTTTTTGTATGTTACATTTTGCATTCTCTTGGCTTCTTTCAGGCATGAGGACATCTCTGTAAGGTGTTGACCTAAATTTCTGCTGACCTAATTTCCTTGTTGTAAAAGGATTTCGGTGCAGCCAGTCCCCACTGCGGAAAGGTTTTGTTCTACATCACTGTCAAATTTCAATGACAAATGGAATGAACTTTGTTAGTCCTTTTGAGATTTCAGAATAGCTCAGGACATTCCCCTTTAATATCTAAGAGGATTTCAGTGATTTGTCCTACTGGCTACAGAGTGTAAAGGGGCCTCCCTAGTTCCCATACACTTACTCTAAGCTGTCAGGCATGTCCCATGGAAGCAGTAGACACTACCTGTAAATAGTTTTACTGTGTAGTAGCAGGAGAAAGTTGCTAATGAAATGGAGATGGATACAAGTGGGAAAATGGATGTATTGGGTTCTTGAGTCAGATTTACATGTGTTTCCAGCACTAATGGACTCTGCTTTGGTACTGGTCCAGTGTATTTTGAAACAAACAGAAGATAACCGCTGTTAGAATCACATATTTGCATTTAGACTTAATATGGGATATATTGATTTCAAGGTTGAGAATTTTAACAGATTTCAAGGATATGATGAAAGTGCCTCCAACTCTTTAAACTCTCTAGAGTCCTCTTATTTCTGATCACAAATTACAGAGCAGCAATGGTATTCCAGTGTTTCCACTGCAGTGAAGTCTCTTGAATGACCCTGGGCAATCAGAGATATGGTCAGCAAAGTGGAGAGGAGGCAAAAAAACAAAACAAACAAAAAAAAAAAAACCAGCTGTCTCAGCAACTTAGACTGAACTTAAGTTGTAATATAAAATAATACAAAAAGAGAAAGCAAAGCTGGCAAGGAAAAGAAACAGCTATTCTCAAGAGAGAAAAGATATACGAAAATCAGCTGCAGGTGAGGAGTTATTTTTAATAAGAACAATATTAGACAAAATTAATAAAGAAAAAATGGTAAAAAATCAAACCCTGTTGAATATATTTTTGAAAAGTATTCTGGATGTTAAAAAAAGTAAAAGACATATCTTTTACCCTTTAATAATCAGGTTATGTGGAAAAAAAAGCCAATTAAGTGTCCTTCATCACCAAGAGTCTATTAGGGACAGATATTGATCCAATTTCAGCAAAAATAGTGACTCAAACTGGCAAACTCATCACGAATGCGTTGCTGCACAATGACTAGGTGAACTTATGGCCAGAGGAACTGATAATCTAGAATTGAGTACTTTACAGTAACTGGTGTGCTGATTTAAACCAAAAGCAGAGAGGAAGATAGAGTGTAAGACCAGAAGGGGAAAAAGGTGGAAGAAGACAGGGGGAAAGGAGAGGGAACATCAGGGGAAGAGGAAAAAATATATGAGAGACAGTGCACCCCATGGCTGGTTCTTCAGCTGCGGTGTTGATATGGCTATCTACTACAGAGGAGACAGTCCCTACATAGTATTTGCCAGAATCTCTAACGATGTTTATTAAGAAGAGAAATCCACAGGGTTTCCTCACAAAATCAGTGGTCATAGTCATTCCAAAAGATTTGTTTGAGAGAAAGGAATATTTTGTAATATTTCTGTGACAGCAGCAAGCGTAACCTATGAAGCAAGATTTGAGAAGCTACTGCATCCCCTAAAAAGTCTCAGTACACAATGGCCTAGAAGGGTTTACATGCATGCTAGAGATTTTGTTTTTGTCTCTCAAATCTCTTTATTATTCCCTAATTAAGGAGCCTGTGCAACCTCCATTTTGGTTTGTCCAGGAGACAGTAAAACTTTCAAGATCCAAGTCAACTGATAACTGAAAACATGTGTATCCAAACTCCGCGGAGAAGTTGAAAGTCATTTCTTCTGATGAGAACTAGTTTTCCATGATCATCTATTGCAGAAACTATTTGAAGAACAAATAGCCTCTGGCTGCTGGGCTTTATTGACTCAGTGTTGTCACCTGACAGCATCACCAAACACCTGCTGCTCCCGGGTCTCTTGGTCAAACACAGGAAAAGGAGAGCAACTTCTAAAACTCATTTTTACTTTATCAGGAACAAAGATGACAACTGAAGCAAAAGTCAGGTCAAATCCAGCTTTTCATAAAGTTGGCTGAGCCTGTTTCTGTTCAAGCACACTCCTTGTTGAACCTTCACTTTCAGAAGCCGCAATAGATTGAACAATCAGGGTGTTCTAAAAAGCCATCATTCCCACAAGGATTTGTGAAGTGCTCAGTGTCTGGCATATGGGTGTTCTGAATAAAAGGACTTTGCCAGGAATTTTGAGATCAGAGATTCACAATTAATTCTGACTGCTTGGATCAATAAAGATTGTTTTCCTTTGAAACAGAGCACCTATAAAGTTATATAATTTGAGGTATAGGAAAATCATTGCTGAACAAGCAAAGAGGGCTTAGCTGCCCACAGAATCCATTTGGTAATAATTTCAGCATGAAAATTAATACCATTATTTTGATGGGACAAATGCATTTGAAAGCCATGAAAGATTATATCAGTGAAAAAAATCTATTTGAATAAAATATATTCACAGCGCAAACTGACTCAGGTGTAGTACTATTCACAGCATAAGTGCAGCTCATGGGCGTTCTTTCCTAAAGGAAAAGCACATGTGAGAACTCAGGTTATTTTGTCTAGCGCAGCTGCTACTTGTTCTGCAGAAGCAGGCATGCGCCTGATGACAAGGTAGAATGGAACGTGACACCTCCGTTGGCAACCAGCCAAGGATACAGAATGTTTTAGCCGGTCTGTGGCATGTGATCCATTTCTTAATTGTTGATAACATATAATTAGGACAATCTTAGCCGAGTTTAATGAATGCAGTAAGTTAAACTGCAGTGCTTGAGTATACTTGGATAGACGTTGTTAGTCTTGGAGCATGGAACTGCAGAGCAACATTTTATAAACAGTACAAAATGGAATCTTCCCTTTACAAACTATCAGCCTGGAATTATGGCCAACATCCTAACCCGCAGTATAAATTCTGTGCACTGTATAAATGTCAACTGATACTCATGGCCAATGTGCCCAAAATAAATTTTCCCTTTGAAGATTTTAAAGGTAAGATTTATGTGAAGAAATTGGGCACATATTTAAAAATGACAGACTACAGGCTCTGCTAATCAGTTATCAACCTGATTTATTCTGACAGCTTCTCTCTCAGATGATAGAGCTCAGTTTGTGGACTACATTGTTTTGTTTTACTTTGAATGCAATTACTTCCTTGAAAATAATTTATTGATTATTGCCTTTTCATTAAAATTACTTCTGTGAACTTATTTTCCACACTCATATTACTTAGCATTACACTGTTCAATGCTGTCATTATAAAGAATACTAACATCTTTATGTAGGCCCTAAATAAATTCAACTAAAATTTTCACATTTCTTACAAAAGATTAATTTTTTAGACGGAAATCCTATCAATCTATGAAATAACACAGAAATTTTAAAAACTGAGAAATGCATTCCACCTTTAATCTAAAACAAAATAATAAAGCAAAAGCTTGCTGAAAGGGAAGTCATGTTTGTCGGTAGCATTCACACGTTCCCTAATGTTTTCTTTCTTTTTTGTCTTTAAATTCGTTCTAATGTTAAAAGAATCAATTTTTAGTTTCAGTCATCCCAAAGGAGCTGTCTTGAGTGGAGCTCTTATCGGGAAATTGTAATGAAGAATCAGCTCACAGTACTGTTACTATGGTGCTCACATATCTGAAGAAAATTCTAGTGGAAACAAAATTCCAAAGCACTAAATTTAGAGGTATTTCGTTTCCTAGTAAGAGGCATAAAAATAGCATTACTAGATACAATTTAAATTCCGAGAGGGGGATATTTATTCCTGCATGGTGTTCAAATGTGTACATTTTACCAAGCCAGTTTCTTTCCACCGTCCTCGAGACAAATTAGAAATCATGCTACCAAAGTCCAGCCTCGCCTTTGAAGGACAGTGCCTAAGAATGGAGACCCTCATTTTCCCTTTAGTGACGGTTTCATGCAGGAATATTAACGATGAAAGCATGGCTGTTGGAGGCTATACTTTTATGTACTAAGAAAAATGTTGTCATAATATGTATTTATGGTTGGGCACTAAGTTGTTTATTCTGTCTCAGAGACAGGGAAAAACAGAGGGCATCATTGATATCCTGATATGGTGATTAGAAATCTCAGTATAAACTCTATTTTTTATTGAAAACATTAATATTTTAGTATGCACAAATCAACAAAATTCTATTTGCCAAAAGTAAGAGTAGTAAAAAGTTTCAGAAATTATTACAAAGTATATTTCTAAAATTAAAATTACTCCCTCACATTGAATATAATTTAAATATACCTCTGTCCACTGTTCAAAATGATGCCCAGTTCCTCAGTTCGGGTCTACTTTCCAGAAGCATTGTCTCAGAGTCTGCAGGAAGAAGGAAGTTTTAAAATTCTATTTCAATTTTCACTTCATTTCGTGTTTTCTGTGATTAAGAAAAAAACAGAAAACAGGTACAATAGCTTTTCATATTTTATCACATCTGAATTTCTAAGTTTTTAAGCAGAAAGAGAATTTTTAACTTTCACAAAACATGACTTAATCACCTCTTAATTTTCTGTGAATGAGTGATACAATGTAAATACTGAAGATGGGGACCAAGGAGGCCTGCTGTTTTCTCTACATTGCCTTCAAGTTTATAATCCATTCTTGCGTATGTAAAATTCGAGAGTACTTTCTAAAGAGAGAGGTTTGTGAGCGTGGTGTGTGACACTGAGAGCAAGGGGGTGGTTGTTCTCTGTGTCCTACAAATTGTCCTTAGTGGAACAGTTCGGAAAGCAGCCATTGCTCCAGCCTCGAAACCAGAACATGCACTTTTCACTAGCATGATGACATGTGCCCATGATTTCAGAGACTATTTTAGGGAGTGTGGTCATTATGTGCACTCCTTTTTATCATGAATTTTAGATTTGGGAAAAATGTCAGCTCAAAATTTAAAAAGAACGGCAAGACTTTATGAGAGCTGGAGATGATACTACAATGTTTGAGTGAGCGATCCGCTTTAAACCGAGGTCTAACTCAGTACTTCCAATTATCCATTTGCACCATGAACGCAATATTCTTTCACACATTAAAAATACAGAGTGTTTTTCAAATTTTGCATTATTTTCTACACGTGTTTCCCATTTTATGATAGTTTGATTTCATTTCTATTTGAAAAGGCCTGTTACAGATTCTGAAATCTAATTGGAAAAGAAATATAAAGGAGGAAATTTCATTTTGCTAACACATAAAACAGGAACACCATACCATTCATAAAATAAAATTTACTAATCCTTTTTTTTCTTTGACAACACATTTCGGTGACATTGTTTTTTGTTTTTTTAAAAAATGACATTTTAAACTGTGGAGGAACACTGCGCTGTAGACGTCACCCTTGTTCATCATGTATTGACAAAAGAAGTGTTTTATGATTTTTGTCTGTAATTATTTTTCCCTTTTTACAGTCTTTATACTAAATATATTCTACTAGTTTGTATTCATTTTTAGTTCACAGCAAACCCCACCTCCACCTTTGCTACTCGCTAGACAAAGTGCATTAGAAGTGATTCTCATATTAACTTCACAAGGAGATACAGTTCCTTCAGCCACACATTTGCAGGCTTTGACCAATACAGGAAATGGATTTTGTGGATACTAAGACAATGTATCTCAAAACACCCCCTAAATCACATTTCTGTAAAGGGTGACCCAGAAATCTCACTGCTACAGATGAGGAAAAGATAAGCATTTGACTCAAATGCAAGGCATTTGGGAAAGTATACAAATTTGTTAAATGCTTCTAGAACCTGCATGATGTTATAGAAATTTAACCTGGAAACTTCACTATACGTCCCTCATTATGAAAGTAGAGTTCCTTCTACCTATGAGCTCCCTAAGCCTTGTGATTGTTCTATCATGATGAGAGGGAGGGCTGTGTACAGAGACAGGAGAGTCTTGCCACTGTGAGACCGCATCTCAGTTTCCCTTGCAGTTTTTACTCTGCTTGGTTGTTGAGTGAAGAAAGGCTCAAAAGAAAGGCAAATTCAACTTTGACACCTGAATCCAGAAGGAAATTGGCCAGAGCTAGCTATACAGCAAGCTCAAGAGTACTCATCTAGTAACAGTGGCTCTCCTAGACTCCTCTTGGTTTCAATGTGCATAGGTATCAACAAGGAGTTCCCATAGCACCCCACTCTCAAACCCAAGGATAGCTGAGGAGGCAGCAGTGTTGAGACTTGGCAAAGGAAGGGCCTCTGTAGGAGAGACCCAATCTGGGCTTCCTCCAAGAAGTTACAGTGAAATAAAACAGAGAACGAGCTCTTGTAAACCCAAGTCAAGCCAATTTGCTGGCGAGCAGACCAAGCCAAGATAAGCGGTCCCCACATCATCTGTAGTACCTGCAAGCCCAAGAGACAAGGGACCTCATCATGGAACTGAGAGGATCCGTAAAACCCAGGACCCAATAATGCCAGCTCTTCCCTACCACTCATAAGGCTGTAAAAGCACCAGACACTAACTTGAAGGAGAGCCCAGAAGTGGACAGAAGGCTGAAAAATCTGGGAGACTAAGCATGTTTTCCTAAACAGACAGCATTACCTAAAAGGATGGCTTTAATTATTGGATTGGAATGAATTTGAAAATGCACAAGACTCTAAATTTATAAGAGAACCAGAATAGTTATAGACAAAATAATCGAACTGTTTTCCAGGGACATCCAAGTTGTTGTGTTCATGAAATCAATGTTCTGTAACCAACACAATGAAAGAAGTTTCTGCAGTGAAAATGCCCACCTCCCAATTATATCTTACCTACAAGACCACTGCATGGCATTTGGCTACAAATAGGAGGAGCTTTTGTGATCCATCTTCTCTGTATGTGATGACTATGCTAACTAACAGGCCAAACGGTCAACTTTCTTTTTTGCTTTTCTATACATGTATGAAGTAGAATTATAATGTCATGCTGTTATTAACACACAAATAGTGGGTTTCCTAATGACATTTTATACATATATATTATTGTACTTTTCTCATGTTCATCTCTTCCATTGCCTTTTCTACTCTTTCTTAGGATGGTTGTGTGTGTGTGTGTGTGTGTGTGTGTGTGTGTGTGTGTGTGTGTGTGTGTGATGCTGTGGATGGACCCCAGGACTCTGTATATACCAAGCAAGCACTATATCATCAAGTCACACCCCAGTCCTAAGAATGTCACAAACATTATTTTTAATTAAAGAAAGACCCTGACATAGGGCAAAGCCTCTAACTGTAGACCTGAAAGTGATTCCAATAAGGAAGATTGATCTCATCTTATGTAAAACAATAATCAGATGGCCAGGCATTCTGAGCTCTAAGAAGAAAACTAAGTTTCTGTGAGGTTAATTAAATGGTCGTGGATTACATATCTAACAAACAGCAATGGCAGAGCTCGGACGCAGTTTCTCCTGTCTCTCATCATGGCTATAATTAGATTCAATTGATTGACTAACTGAAAGTAATTAATTACAAGCAGCTGTAGCCTGTGTCACCAAAGTATGTTCTTCCCTGCAGTATCATGAGACCCATTTTGATATATTATATTGTCCTCATTATCTACTATAAGCAAATAGACAGAGGAAGTGATAAAGGAAGAAAGGAGTTAGGTAGTACACATGAATTATATGTATTTCTGAGTTAAGATTTTTTTTTCTAAGAGAAAAGTTTGAGCAGATTGCTCAGGACTTTTGGGGTATAAAAGATCCTTAGCGGCTACCATGTATCTGCAAAACATGGACAAAATCCATAGCAAACAGGTGTAGGTTGTTCGCCACCATTTTGTGGCTTTGATGGAAGCTCTGAAAGGTGGAGGAAGGAGAGAACACGAATCAAGCATGCATTTCTGACGTAAGCTACCTGTACACTTACCACCTGCCACTCAAGAGGCATTGCCACATCTGCTAAGCCAGCTTGTGATTATATTTTCTCTTATTTGCAAGCAAAATAATGAACTGATATATGGGAGCACTCAAAAGCAAGAGCAGGAGCCGTTTACACTTACATGTTTCAGTAGTAGTGCAAAGTCATTGAAATGGTGTTGGCATTTAAATTGTTTAAGGTTAAAAATACATGAGACGTTTTGGATCTCAGAAATACCAAATCCAACCTGCAAGGAGTAGATTCTGAGGTCTCAGTCACACACAATAGCAGATGGCTTTTCAATGGTTGGAGGAGACACAATCACCCACCCTCTTGTCCTATACATCTTAGTGTGACAGTGGCTAGTCCATCTGCTTTACAGGTGTCAGCACCAGAAAACCGGGCGAAGAAATCAGTCCAGAAGGCAATCTGTAAGTGGAACATGCTCTGAACAGGTCTCCTGTGCTCAAGAGGAAAGGGGGAGTTTTCTACCCACACATTGGACTTTCTGTTTCTGTTTTGTATCCTGTACCCCATCTTAGGCCCCCTTCTCCACTGAAAGGCAATGGGAAAAATAGACTTCACCAAAGCACAAGATAGAAAGGCCCACAGTGCAGTTCTGGAAGACAGCCAGTTCCCCAGCATTGATGTGGTCTCACTTAACTCCTCTGGGGTGGACGCATGTCGAGGCTTAGTGACAGCAAGCTATTGCAGCAGCTGGCATACAGGGAACTGAACTGGAGTCACTGCAAGAAGGGTGGGCAGAAGAAACACTCCAGAAAATGCTGAAGCATGATTTCAAGCAATGCCGCACTGTTTGGGAATGTGGGAAACCACAGGGGTAAACAGACCAAGCTGGCATGCAGCAGGCAACAGAAAGGCAGGGCGTTTTTAATGTGACCTAACAGAAAAACCAGATCAAAGATCTGGAGGAGTTAGCATGAAACGCCTGTTCTACAATATCGATTTATTCTGTGAACAGCTCTTTGGTGCATACCTACTATGTGTCATATTCTGACGCTGGAATCCAAAGAAGAAGGTATAATTCTGTCCTTGATGCACACACACACACACACACACACACACACACACACACACACAAAACCAATGCCATCAGACACAGATGTCCAAAATATAGATAACTGTACTTTTTTTCTACATCACAGTGTGTTTATTTGAAGTCCCCATTCACATAATAGCAGAAATAAGCCCTCCTTTTAGCCTACTTTCCAATAGGTTGCCTATAACTTCCAAGGACTTAAAGTACCTGGGAACTGGACTAGGTGGACGGAGAAGGAACTCTGGCCTCTTCATTAATATCCTGCCAGCACCCTGCACCCCTTGTTTGCTCATCCCCATAGGTCCTTCTTGGCTGTGAAGTGGGATTCTCCGAGTCCTGTGCTCCCATGTCTGGATTCAGCATCTCACTCTTCTCCTCTGTCTCACCATTCCCGGCATCACTTGGACTCAGGGTTGAGCAGCTGCCAGCATCTGTATTGTCTTCTTTCCTGGCCATCTAGCATTTGCTGGACTAATGACATTTTATCAAACCTAGATTGAGGAGGGTAAGATGGAAGCACCACTTTAATTTTTTCAAATCTGTTTTCAAACTTCAGGTCTTGAGTTGTCAAATAGTAGTCATCTATTTCCTGTCGTTGTCTTCTTTGTTGCCGTGCCTTGAATTGGTCCAGCTTCCTGAATACAGAGAAAGAGCAGTGGTTATGGGAAACAGAGGCACAAAAACGTCAGTTCATGTCTCCGGAGACCACTTCACTGTGTAAGCTGTGTTCATCTTTGGAAATGGAAGAAAATCTCCTTAAATAGTTATCATATGAGCCCAATCTTGAAAGCAGGTAAATGTTCATCAAAATAAGACAGTAAAAGGGGTTCAAAGGTCTGAGAGAGGCTTTGCTATAAAACATTAACTTAGCAGGCTTTCATATCAAGGTAGCATAAAACAATACAACAGCATAGAATGTCACAGAATGTGAAGGTTCAATGCCATTTATGTGATGATGTGCCCACAGGTAGACAAACTAAATGATGTTCTATTTATATAGATATAAGACTTTTTTATTGAAAGTAGATTCCCCTCTCATGCAATAAATCCTGATCACAATTTCCTCTCCCTCCATCCCTCCCAGCTCTCCTCCCACTTCCCAACTCAATCAGATCCACTCCTCCTCTCTTTCTTCTTCAGAAAATAAGACCCCCAAGAGTGAACGGCCAAGCAAAAGAAGATATATACAAGGGGACAAGACAAAAGTCCTCATATTGAGGGTGGACAAGGCAAATCAATAGGAGGAGAAGTATCTCAAGATCAGATAAAATGTGTCAAGAAATACACCGGCTACTACTCTTAGGAGTCCCACAAAACACCAAGCTAACAGTCATAAAGTATACGCAGAGGACCTATTTAAATTCCATATTATTTCTCTCATGCTTAAAGTTAAGGACATTGAATGATTAAGGAAAACATAGTCCCAAAACAAAAGTCAGGTACAAAATGGCAAATACTCTTCTATTATACTTTAGCAAGCGCCTATTTGTGTACAAACTTCCAAACTTCCATTACAACAATTGAGTGATCATTGTGTGTGAAAGGGTCCCCCAGCAACACTTCTTCCAGCTCAGAATTTAAGTTTCAATGTTTCAAAACTGATTTTAAAATCTTTTTGTTAAAGCATGTGGAGTCACAACAAGCAGACAGTGTTTGCCATCATGAGTGTTCGATTTCTCGCACCAGTTTGCCTTGCAAGTTCTACTGCACAGGTGAGGCTTCCTTTGCCCCTTTAACCACTATGTAGTCAGTCTATGTGCCCTAGAGAAGAAAATCCCGAAGACACACATCACTCTTCCCAACTCGCATTCAGAATTCTGAAGTTGAGCATGCTCAGTGGGTCTAACAGGGGTTGCTACTGAGGACTTGACTCTAAATAAATAGTTTAAAATAAAAAGTTGTATAAATATCAGGCTGTGCCAAGGATGCGGTTTGAGAGGGAGTGCTATAAACACAAAGTAAATTAAAAGGGATCTGCTTTTGTGGGGTAGAGGGCTACTTAGACTGGTTATTATAGAGAAAATTGTGTTGCGTGGTGCGACAGCACGTACCCATGTGGCTAACCTACAACTGGTAGAAGAAACAAATCCCACCCATACCTAGGACTGGTGCCACGGCCAGACCACAATTCCTGTGGGGATGAACTTAATTTGCTGAAAATGAAGGCCAGGCTCTGTTGCAGCTCATTAGCTGGTCACAGACACACTGCAAGGGAAGAAAGTGGAATTTGCTCGATGTTCCAACTTCTACATGTGCTGTGAATAAAACAGACTATTGTTTTTTTGATAAAGAAGTATTGTTTTGAATGTGCAGATTGGCTAAGTGAAGCCAGCAGAATTTTTTGGCCAAATATAGTCTCTTGCTCACTCCTAAAAATCCTAGCTTTCAAATTAGGAGCTGAAGTCATTGAAAAAAAAAAAGTTTACATTCCTGCAGCCTGCTGCAGCAAAGCCAAACAAATGTTTGGCTTAAAGTTCACTTACATCGCTTTCATGAGCCTTTTCTTTAATGTGGAAGTCTGAAAAATACCATTTCTTTTTATCAAGCCATTTAATATCCCGCACTTGTGAGTGAGTGAATGAGTGTGTGTGTGTGTGTGTGTGTGTGTGTTTGCATTTGTACTCATCAACAATATTACAGGGTCAGTGTAGTAGTGTAAACCATGTGGGTCATACTTGAATTTAAAGAAAACCATGACTTTATAGCTTCTGGCATAATTTAGGTCACAGTCACAAACTGTGATTTTTTTTAAGCATCATTAACCACTGAATGGACAAGGAGTATGTTATTTTCAAGAAGTTTCTTTGGTGCCAGTTCAGGCAATAAAAACCTATAGATGGGGTCAAACTGGGAGAGTAGTATAATACTCAGTTGGCTTTTCAAAACCATAAAAATGACATGATCTTCAACATTGAATTCAAGCACTAACTGGATAATGTGGAATGGGAACATCGGTTTGCTCTAGGAAAACATCTTGATGGTCAGTTCCTGTACAGTCCATCAGATTAGTGTTCTGACACTATGAAACACCCATAAAGATGACCAAATTGATGATTCATGTGCAATGATCAATATTTTTAGAATTACTGGTACGTTCTCATGATACCCTTTATAGGTTACCCAATTTTTTCTATATACAAGTCATTTTACTATTCAAATTATCTGTCAAGAAGCAGAAATAAAATAGCTCAAATCTATTGTTTTATCTTTTATAACCCTTTAAACAGTGACAACATATGCTCAGATCTGAGGAAAGGGCATGAAGGCAGACTTGTGCACATAATTCTCATATCTTACTCTTCGTTCTCCACTGGCCCTGGAAACAGGTTCCAGTATTTTGTTTGCAGAAGCACTTTGCAATTTTTCCAAATGCAAAGGTTTGAAAGAAAACTAAAGATGTCAGATGATCAAACTGTAGAATCACGAGCCACTGAAGCTCTCCTTAGGTCAGTTCTAGTTCCTTTCTCACTTTCTTTTTGTTAATTGTTTTCATTGAGCTATATATTTTTCTCCGCTCCCCTTGCTTCCTCGCCCCTCCCCTTCTGCCCTCTGCCATGATCCCCATGTTCACAATTTACTCAGGAGATCTTGTCCTTTTCTACTTCCCATGTAGATTAGATCCATGTATGTCTCTCTTAGGGTCCTCTTTTCTGTCTAGGTTCTCTAGGATTCTGAACTGTAGGCTGGTTTTTCTTTGCTCTATGTCTAAAAGCCAATTATGAGTGAGTACCTATGATATTTGTCTCTCTGGGTCTGGGTTACCTCAGTCATTGATGTTTTCTAGATTCACCCATTTGCCCTCAAATTTTAAGATGTCCTTATTTTTCCCACTGTGTAAGTGTACCACATTTTCCTGATCCATTCTTCAGTGGAGGAACATTTAGGTTGTTTCCAGGTTCTTGCTATGGCTAATAATGCTGCTATGAACATAGATAGTTGAGCACATGTCCTTATGATATGATTGAGCATCCTTTGGGTATATATCCAAAAGTGGTATTCCTGGGTCTTCAGGTAGGTGGTTTTCTAATTTTCTGAGAAATCGCCATACTGATATCCAAAAGTGCTGTACCAGCTTGCACTTCCACCAGCAATGCAGGAGTGTTCCTTTTACCCCACTTCCTCTCCATGATAAGTTGTCATCGGTGTTTTTTTTATCTTTGCCATTCTTACAGGTATAAGATGGAATCTCAGAGTTGTTTTGATTTGCATTTCTCTGATGGCTAAGCATGTTGAGCATTTCCTTAAATGTTTCACCCATTTTAGATTCAGCTGCTGAGAGTTGTCTGCTTAGGTCTGTACTCCAATTTTTTACTGGATTATTTGTTCTCTTGATGACCAATTTCTTGAGTTCTTTGTATATTCTGGAGATCAGTGCTCTCTCTGATATGAGGTTGATGAAGATAATTACCCATTCTGTAAGCGCTGTTTTGTCTTGTTGATTGAGTCCTTTGCTTTACAGAAGCTTTTCAGTTTTAGGGGCTTCCATTTATTAATTGTTTCTTTCAGTATCTGTGCTACTCAGGTTATATTTAGGAAGTGATCTCCTGTGCCAATGTGTTCAAGTGTATTTCTGACTTTCTCTTCTATGAGGTGCAGTATGGTCGGGTTTATGTTGAGGTCTTTGATCCACTTGGACTTGAATTTTGTGCATGGCAGTAGATATGAATCTATTTTCATTCTACATGTTGATAACCAGTTATGCCAGCACTATTTGTTGAAGACGCTTCCTTTTTTCCATTTTATATTTTTTACTTCTTTGTCAAAAATCAGGTACTCATAGGTGTGTGGATTAATATCCGGGTCTTCGATTTGGTTCGATTCTACTTTCTGTCTGTTTTTATGCCAATACCAGGCTGTTTCAGTCCTGTAGCTCTGTAATAGAGTTTGATGTCAGGATTGTTTTGGCTATCCTGGATTTTCTGCTTTTCCATATGAAGTTGAGTATTGTTCTTTCAGAATCTGTAAAGAATTTTGCTGGGATTTTGATGGGCATTGCATTGAATCTGTAGATTGCTTTTGGTAAGATTGTCATTTTTACTAATTTATTTCTAACTTCCCAAGTTCATGAAAGAGCTTCCCATATTCTGTTTTTTTCTCAATTTTTTCAAAGATATAAAGCTCTTTTAATACAGGTCTTCCACTTATTTACTCCATGATATTTTATGTTATTTATGGCTATTGTGAAGGGTTATAATTATCTGATTTTTTTCTCAGCCCATTTATCATCTGTATAAAGAAGAGGTACTGTTTTTTTTTTTAATTAATCTTGTATCCTGCTACATTACTGAAGGTGTTTATGAGTTGTAGATGTTCCTGGGTAGAATTTTGGAGGTCACTTATGTAAACTATCATATTATCAGCAAATAATGAGAGTTTGACTTCTTCTTTTCTGATTTGTATCCCATTGATCTCCTTTTCGTGTCTTATCGCTCTAGCTAGAACCTCAAGAACTATATATTGAATAAATATGGAGAAATTGGACAACCTTGTCTTGTTCCTGATTTCAGTGGGATTGCTTAAGTTACTCTTTATTTAGTTTGATATAGGCTGTTGGCTTGCTGTATATTGCCTTTATTATGTTTAGGTATGTTCCTTGTATCCCTGCTCTCTCCAAGACCTTTAACATGAAGGGATGTTGTGTTTTGTCAAAAGATTTTTCAGCATCTAATGAGATGATCATATAGCTTTTTGTTTTCCAGTTTGTTTATATGGTGTATTACAGTGACAGAATTTGTATCTTGAGCCATCTCTGCATCTCTAGGATGAAGCCAACTTGATCGTGATGGATGATTTTTCTGATGTGTTCTTAAATTCAGTTTGCCAGTATTTTTATTATTTTTGCATCAATGTTCAAGAGTGAGATTGGTCTGTAAGCCTCTTAATAGAGGACAGTTGTCATGTGAAAAGAATAAAATGAACCATATATCATAACATTATTTATATAGTAACTTCTATCAATGAAACATCAAAATCCTGATTTTAACTCTATCTAAAAAGCCCCTAAACTATCTCTTTAGAAGCTATGTTTTCATGTTTAATTCTTTTAATAGAATTTTACCTATATTATGTTATCATTATCATAGTGACTATAATAGCAATGTGTGTTTAATTTTGTGCTTATTGTCTACTTTTTATGTATTGTCCCATATGTAAATCCTTGTGCAGTTGGTGTTTTAATATATTGCAAACTACCAACAATAATTTTTGTTTATATATTAAAAACCTCTTAGGATTAAGTCTAGAAAGGCCATAGACCCTATGGCATAAAGAAATAAAGAAGGTCATCTTTTAAAAGAATGGCTAAACACAGCCATGAATTCTATACACAGAACCACTGTTTTAGTGATCTATACTCAGACATGAATTTTCAAAATAAGTATTTTATAGGCCCATATTTCAGGCCAGGTTCTCTGGCCAGGCTTGGTTTCCAAGGGCAGCTGCTACCTGCCAGACCACCTGTGGCTACCTAACAAAGGATCAGGAGGGACTGCTCCTTCTCTTTGTTATTATTTAGATTGCCTGGGAAGAGGTGTGGATTCCAAGCTAGTGCCTGAGTTGCAGGTGTGAAAGTACTCCCTTGTCCCCAGGAAAGAGAATATTAATGAGTTTTCACCTTGGTTTACTTGGGGGAATAAAAGGTGTTTGGATAATAAACTCGGGTGATCTTCAGGAATGAATGAATGCTGAAATGCCCTTCTGATATTGCTGCGTGAACTGTGTCTCACTATTTCCAGCACCTCCATATTGGTCCAGTTAGGGAAAAGTAGTTTTTATGTTGGGGCTTCGAACCCTGGCAGTATTTGTTGGATACATAAACTAATAAAGAGATTTAGTTTAAGCAATTCTGCTAGTTCCTAAGATGTGTTTGTCCTTATCTCCACAAAGATGAATTTTAGAATGTAAATCAACCTTTTCTACCATGACATTCCTGTGAATATTCACTGCTGTTTCGTGTCTGTATGCCATGACATTACTGTGGATATCCACTGCTGTCTCATGTCTGTATGCCATGACATTACTGTGGATATCCACTGCTGTCTCATGTCTGTATGCCATGACATTACTGTGAATATTCACTGCTGTTTCGTGTCTGTATACCATGACATTACTGTGGATATCCACTGCTGTCTCATGTCTGTATGCCATGACATTACTGTGGATATCCACTGTTGTCTCGTGTCTGTATACCATGGCATTACTGTGGATATCCACTGCCATGTCACATGTCTGTATAACATGACATTACTGTGGATATCCACTGCCATGTCACATGTCTGTATAACATGACATTACTGTGGATATCCACTGTTGTCTCATGTCTGTATAACATGACATTACTGTGGATATCCACTGCCATGTCACATGTCTGTATAACATGACATTACTGTGGATATCCACTGTTGTCTCATGTCTGTATAACATGACATTACTGTGGATATCCACTGCCATGTCACATGTCTGTATAACATGACATTACTGTGGATATCCACTGCCATGTCACATGTCTGTATAACATGACATTACTGTGGATATCCACTGCCATGTCACATGTCTGTATAACATGACATTACTGTGGATATCCACTGTTGTCTCATGTCTGTATAACATGACATTACTGTGGATATCCACTGCCATGTCACATGTCTGTATAACATGACATTACTGTGGATATCCACTGTTGTCTCATGTCTGTATAACATGACATTACTGTGGATATCCACTGCCATGTCACATGTCTGTATAACATGACATTACTGTGGATATCCACTGTTGTCTCATGTCTGTATAACATGACATTACTGTGGATATCCACTGCCATGTCACATGTCTGTATAACATGACATTACTGTGGATATCCACTGTTGTCTCATGTCTGTATAACATGACATTACTGTGGATATCCACTGCCATGTCACATGTCTGTATAACATGACATTACTGTGGATATCTCATGTCTGTATAACATGACATTACTGTGGATATCCACTGCCATGTCACATGTCTGTATAACATGACATTACTGTGGATATCTCATGTCTGTATAACATGACATTACTGTGGATATCCACTGCTGTCTCCTGTCTGGATACCATGACATTACTGTGAATATCCACTCCATGTCACATGTCTGCACCTCATCTGCGTGCATTCTCTTTCTAGGCTGGGTTCTCAGCTGAGATTTGCTATTGCTGTGCCCGTGTCTACTGGTATTTCACATTTTTTCTTTCAATCTGCTCTTAGATAGAAAAGGAGATCTAAGTCTGTAAAGAGTTTATGCTAACAGCAATCGATACGATTCTGGCTGGAAACAGTTATTTATGTCCCCCACTACATTTTCTGCCAGAGAATTCAATTCAGAAACTTTAGTGCTCAGGCAAGTAAGGGGGTTAGTACAAAGTACAAGGCCTCATCACCTCTACACTATTTCAAAAAGCCAAAGAATATGTATTGAAACAGAAATTCAAGCTGACCACCAAATGAACTTCCCTTGAAAACATTTCCATTTAGACACTAGTTTTTATCTTCAGCATCTAAATGTAATCTTTTTTAATTTATTTATTTTTTAAAAAAATCAGTCTTTTCTCATTTTGCATACCAATCCCAGTTCCCACTACATCCTCTCCTTTTTCTTCCTCCTACTCCTACCGTCCCCCTTCCCCACTCCCTGTCCATTCCTCAGAGAGGGTATGGCTTCCCAAGGGGAGTCAACAAAGTCTGTCACATCACTTTGAAGCAAGACCAGCAGGACCAATCCACTTTATCTAGGCTGAGCAAGGTATCCCTCCAAAGAGAATGTGCTCCAAAACGTCAGTTCAAGCACTAAGGATAAATCCTGGCCCCACTGCCAATGGCCTCACAGACTGCCTCAGCCATACTGTCACCCACATTCAGAGGGCCTAGTTTGCTCCTATACTGGTTCCTCCCACTGTCAGTCCAGAGTTAGTAAGCCCCCACTAGCTCAGGTCAACTGTTTCCGTGAGTATCCCCATCATGGTCTTCGCCCCTTTGCTCATATTATCGTTCCTCCCTCTTGTCAGCCCAGTGCTTTGCTGTGGATCTGTGCATCATTAAACGTTATTTTACAAAGCTCAAATAACTTCCACGTAGACTTGCTATATTTTTGTTTCTCCTTTATAACCAAAATACACTTAGCTCCTTTAGGTAACAATGAACAAAAGTTTATTTCTTCTAGTATAAGTTATTATACACTATTATAGGGGAATCAGAAACAACATCAGCCTTACAACAAACTCCCTAAACATTAAATATTACTCAAAGAATGGGGGATTGTTTGGACTACCAAATTATGACAAACAGCTTTTCCTATTGCATCTCAGAATGTTTCTGCCTTTGTCATGGCTTCAACATCAACTTACTGAATGTTAAAATATAAAAATAATAAAAATTTTCAGTACTATATACATTGTCTCATACATTAAATAATCTAAAAGAAGTGCCCACTCACATGCATACATGGTGATCCACCAATAAAAGTAACAGGGATTTGAGTGTGAAGCATTTCAAATAATCCACAGTATGAATCTGTAGTTGCTGTTGACCTCAATTCTAAAAAAAGAGACAGAGAGAGAGAGAGAGAGAGAGAGAGAGAGAGAGAGAGAGAGAGAGAGAGAGAGAGAGAGAGAGAGTTGCAATCTTGTCCCAGCTGTTATGAAGACCTGAGCAGGCTCTTGTCCTTGGTACTTTCACCCAGGATAGACAGCCTTTCATAACAGAAACACCCTAAAGGTTTCAAACAAAAACCCACAAAGGTTAAGGAGGGACATATAGATGTGACAGAGAAATATTAGCCCTACGTAGTCCTCAGATGAGGAAATGTACAGGCATCAGTTCACTGGCTTCCTGAGCATGCTCACTCCCGTGAAACACTCGTCTTAGTATCCTAAGTAAAGGAGCAACTCAGAAGGAAGAGTGGTGGAAATTTCCAAAATACATAGAGTCTGTTTGGTCAAAAACAGTGAAGACAGGCTTCTATATTTAATGACAGGGCCTGGGCTGCCGGCCTTCTGTGATCACTGGCTCTGTGTGGTAGACTCTGGTGACTATGGTGGTGTAGCTCACCCAGCCAGTGAAGCACTCCTTCCTTTCAGTGCTGTTTATTCTTAGCTTATGCACACAAAGAGGGAAGAAAGTTGTCAACAACACATCCAGTTTATACACTGAAAGCTGCTAGGAGCCAGGGGACTTAAGTGAACCAAGAAGCCCTTATAGCCTGAGAGTCTTTCCTTCATTCGTTCACTACACAAATATTGACTTGGACCTACTGTGTGCCAGGCATGACAACAGAAGAGGTTAGCTGGGGAAACAAGTAGAAGAGGCCACAGAAGAAGCCAAGAAGACAGGGAAGAGGGGAGAACACTTTGCTTTGTATTAATTTAACAAGAGTGCTCATTCATATTAAATATGCTCCTTTCTAATTTAACCCATAATAATCTGAGGGACATTATTCAAACTGAAATCCTCATAGGAGCTTAAAAAATGCATGTACATCCATTTTTTTAATGTTTTTTTAAAGAACATAGAACTCTATAAGCATATCTAAGGCAAAAAATTATGCATAACTTAAAGAGATACGTTGTTTGTGAAAATATAGATAAATTACAGATTATAAAGCCATTTGTGTGTTCATTTTACAGTGGGGAATCAAACAGATTAAAGCGAGTATTGTAGCAGCACTGAATTGGTAATAGCTTTGAGATAACTGTTTGGGAGAACTGGAGGGAAATGGAAGACAAGTGTTTTCGTCTGGAATTCGGTGAAGTTACAGATCCCAGCATTTCTTGTAAAATGAATCCCTGTCCTTGGGAGGTGGGATTTAGGAGCTCTGGCCCATGGCAGGGTGTTTTAATATCACTCCGCGAATTGGGACAACAGAAATAACACTTGTTCCGTAAGTGTTTCCAAGTCATGATTTCTCAAAGTCGCCTCACTTATCACTATGTCCGAATATTTTTCTCCAGTCCGTTAAAAAGCAGGCTCTGCCTTTATGCTGCTTTCAAAGATTCCGAAGGTTCACTCCCAATGTCAGACTACAATAAAACTCAGTGTAATGTGAACCACTCTATGATCTTGCCTTTCCTTATTGCCTTTCAGTAACACCATTCTAAATGCAATAAAGGAGAAGTCACTCTGAATGAGACAGAGAGAGAAATAAGGATCATTCTCTGAGTTGAAAAGTCACAAACTGTAATAGGCTAACAGCTTCAAGGAGAATTTCCTATATTGATGCCTGGTTATGCGTGTTTCAACATCTGAGTAGCCTAAAACGCATACAGGATTGCCTATTTCAAGTCATGATGGTTTGTATTCGGCATGCATTCCACAGTGAGCAATAAAGCGGTGCCCTAGCCAGCTGCAAGTGCATCGGTGTGAGAGGGCAAACCCCAGGCTAAAATGTGCTTGTAGGAAAGGAGACATAACAGACCTGTAAAAGCGAGACTCCTTTTTGATATGGAGCCTGACTCTCAATAACAGGACAGAGCTATTCAGGGGGCTGTAAACCTAGGAATGTTCGGAGATGCCAGTTGAGGTCGAAATGATCGCAAGCAGTTTATGTGCAATCTTGGCATCAAACAGCCTGCAGCTCCCTGTGTACACACTCAGAGGTAAGTTTCTTGCCTGGAAAACAGGAAGGAATACATGATGCAACCTAGGTTTTTCGGGTACCTTTCGTGGACTCATGAGGAGCTTGCAGGTGGTAGCACTGGGTTTTTGGATGACGGTAGGAGCATTCTAAACATAAAAGATCTAAACTGTTCTGAGCATTTCAATGGTGACTTTACATATGGTCATCTGTTTATTTTAAGATGAAAAGAAGGACCGCCAGACAATCCAGCCTATAAATACCGCTGTCCCTAGTCATTATTTTAAGTGTTTCCTTCACCCGCAAAGAAAAAGAGAAAAGAAAAGAGTAAAGGAGCTCTAAGATTTCACGGGTAATTATATTTTGAAGTAGCATCTAAAGAATATGGATGATTCCTGTCCAGGTCACATCTTGGGTAGTTTTCGTGCCAAATTCCCACTAATGATCCCTTTGCCTAGGACCTAAAATAAACCCCTCTTTCTCCCGAAAGGAAAATAACAAAACTCTCAATGCTTGCAGGGAAATGATGCCCTGCAACATGAGTGAGTCATGCCAGGCACTGCAGCAAAGGCTGCCTTCTTTGAAAACATGATGCCTTCCATCGAGGGAACCACCTCCCTGACATCTGATGGAGAGCACAGAGCAGGACTTTGTGTCATGCACGAGACAAGGTCCAAAGAAGTTCTGTTTAACGTAAATGCTTGGATGTAATTCAGTTGCCTGTGAAGTTAGACCTATTGATAGAGCCATGGGGAGAAAAATTGTTCGAAACATTTGTAATCTCACTTACGAGTTCCACGAGCTTTTAGTTTTTGATTGTTTGTTTTTTTATTTCATTTGTGCAAAATAGAAAATCTGATTCCTATGACTTATTCAAAGCATATATTCCAAAATATTGTGTTTGAATTCTATGTCGCCTACAGTGGCCCTTTATTATTAAGAAGTCACACTGACTGAGCCAACTCTTTAACTGCTTAGCAATTATTCTTTGTTAGAGATTTATTTCATAATGAATTTTCATAAATAAAAATGTTATTGATTAGAATCTGTCTTATTAGCTGATTTATACATAATATACTTGCTTAGCACTTTATTTTCTACATTCTATTGCAGTTACTAAATTGTTAAGAACTACAAGGTTGAGGATTCTAAGATCTCTACAAGCAAAGTGCTCAAGTTCAATAGTTAATTTCTTAAACTGAATCTTTCCTATTATAAAAACATAACAAAAAATCCACTTTTAAATATATACTTTATATCAGTGAAATTTACTATAATTATAAAATTAATTTATTTGGTTATAAATTTTACACTTTTCTTTATTGAGATTCTAATGTTCTCAATGTTTTTAGCGATTTCACAATTATTAGAAAAAGAAAGTGACTCTTCCATGAAAGCAAAGAAAGAACATTGAGGTACATATACTGCTATTTAAAATCAAGACTCTGGTCTACTTAGTTCTAGGAAGTATATTTTTGGAAGAATTTAAGAAATGAATATAATCATCTTTAAAATTTTATAAATACAATAGAGGCAAAGGCAAGAGAATTTACATATGATGCCACATGCTGAGACAAATATAATTATATTTAATTAAATCTTAACTCCTGCCGCAATGAGAAAGCAGTGTGCTACATGGTTATCTGGGTGGGATCGACACCTCTGATTGAGGCCACCACACCACCAGCCTCAAAGATAAGCCGTCACTTCAGTACCACCATTCTCATGAGACAGCAGCCCAAGTCCCAAGACAGTTCCTAAGAAAGAAATGCAGATAGCAGCTGAAGGATTTAGGGCTGAAAGCAGCATGAAAAAACACTGGTGATGAAGTCACCTACTTTTGAGGAATAAAGGAATTAGAAACCTATGCTATCAAATTTAGTACATTTATGTATTTGGCGGCGTGGGGGTGACATGGCAAGCAAGTGGAAGTCAGAGGGGAACTTGAGGGACCTGACTCTTCATCCTGCAGGTCCAGAGAGGGAACTCAGCCTGCCAGGCTTGGGGACTAAGACCTTTATCCATAGAATCATCTTGCAAGTATCAGTGTATCTTTAAAATTTTTAAGTAATTATTTTAACTGATACACAGTAAAATAAATGTATCGTATTTATTGGTAGCCCTGTGTGATTTGATACATATATGCTTTATATAATGCTTCAGTCAGGTTAGATGCATTTATTTTGTTAAACATTGTTCATCTCAAAAAAAAAAAAAAAAAAAAAAACATTGTTCATCTCTTACCCTGAAAACACACAGCACTCTTTCTCCTAGTTCTTTGAGTGAGTGCACAGTGCATTGGAATCTGTGGTCATCCTACTGTATGGTAACATTAGAAATTCTTAATCCCTCTAGGAATAATCTAGAACCCTTTGAACAACCTCACCCTATTCTCATCTATCTCTCTCCTCTACCACACTCTCTGGTAACCACCGCTGTAACTTCCATACAAACAATATTTTTAATTCGATGGATGAGTGAGATCATGCCATATTTGTATTTCTGAGCCTGTCTTATCACTTATATGATAATTTCTATCTCTGCTTCTGTCATTTGGTATGCGACAGAACAGTATTTCATTGTGTATGTGTATAATTGCTGATTTCATTCTCCTGCAAGTTCCTTTTCAGTTTTCCCAGAAAAATTAATGAAGGCTATCCTTTCTCTACTATGTTCTTAGCATGTTTGTAAAAAATCAGTGGTCTATATGGGTCCAGTTTTAGGCTTTCTCTGATTCCCATTGCTATGTATGTCTATTTTTACATCAGGTTTCATGTTTCTTGATTACACTTTTGTAGTGTTAAGTGAAATCAAATATAATGCCACTTGCATGTTCATTGTTGTTGTTATTGTTCAAGACTACTTTGGCTGTTAGGGATTTTTTGCTTTGATCTATACAAATTTTAAGTTTTTTATGTCTCTGAATAATGTCACTGGTATTTTAACAGAGATCGCACTGAATTTGTAGATTAATTTGAGTAGTTTAAACATTCTAATAATATTGATTCTTGCAATTCAAGAACACAGAGACAATTGCAAATTTTATTTTAAAGACATTTTAAATTAAAATGTGTAGGGGGTGAACATGCATACAAGTTCTCATGGAGGTCAAAAGAAGATGTCCAATCCATTGGTTGTGAACCATCCAGCATAGATTTGGGAACCAACTTAGGTCTCCCACAAAAAAAAAAAAGTCCTTTAACCACTGAGTCACCTTTTTAGCTCTCATTCTACGTTGTAAGTTTTTTTTTATGTATAATATCTCTCATTATAGACAACTTTCACCTTGCACTTCTCAAATGTTGCATTTAGTTTGTTAACATTTTGTTGAAGGCTTTTGCTTCTATGTTCATCAGTGATATTGACAACGATTCCCTTTTCTGCTATACCTTTGCTTTGATATTAGGATTTTGTAAATATCATAGACTGCATTAGATACCTTTGTCTTTTTTAAATCTGGATTACAGGGATTAAAATTCTAGTTAGAAGAATATGGGCATGATAGCACAAAGAAGGAGGGTGATGATTCCACCCTTCATCCTACATCGCAATTTCTGGGTCAGCATCAGCTTTACTGTGAGACCTTGTCTCAAAAAAAATAAGAAAAAAACTCTACAAGAAAACAAATGAGCAATAATGTTAGGTATGATCAGAGTAACATAGAATCTAGACTAAATTATTTTCAGCTACAGTGCATGTAAGATAGAACAAAAATCCATTCTGATTGACAAGTAGAGAGTTATCTCTAAGCTTATAACAGACCCAGGCACCATCTCTCTATAATCTCTTCAAATGCTCCTTTCCCAAACTTGTGCTTCCCTCAAACACTGGCCCAAGTTAGTGCTGCTAAATTCCTGAGTGACCTGTAGATCTCAGGGACCATTTTCTGTGCATTGCCTTGTCTTCTTGGGTGTTCAGCAAAATGTGACCACTACATTCTTCCACGCATTTCATCTTCTATCCCCTCAGCTTAAGGACTTCGCCTCCCTTCAGTTAGTTGTTGTTGCTGTGTGCTGTGTGACCACAGGATTCAAAAATCTATGTTCTCACCCCTCCTGAACGACTGCCATTCCTTCATGTATAATGTTCCATGTCTTGAAACCCACTGCTTTTGTGCATTTGATTTTTCTGAGTTAGTTTTTGGTTTTGTTGCTGTCAAAGATTTTTAGAGATGAAGATTTCAAGTTTTTCAAACTGTTTAAGAAGAGTTGGTATCAGTTACACCTTCGACATCAACTGTAACACTGCAATAAATCCACATGTTCTGGACACTGTCTTGATGGGAATGATACTTTTTATGATTATAAACAAAATTGTTGATCTTGTTATCACTTTAAAATTTAAATTCTCTCTACTCAAAAACAAATTAATCATAAAATTGGGTTTTAGACATTCTTGTAATTTTGATAATGAACTTTAGAGCATCAAGTGCTGGCTTTTGAAATTATGTTTTCTACATTTTGCTGCCATTTCTAATCAATACCGTCACACCTTGCTTTATCGAGCCTGCTTGGCCGTATCTAAATCTCACTGTGGCAGTGTAGCATGCTATCTCTGAAGCAGGTGCTTCCGTGTGTTGTGCAGCCATTTCTTCCAGTGTAAACAATTTCTTCATGGGGGAAGTAAAGAAGCTCATACGAATCAAAACATAAATAATGCTACAAGTCTCGTGGAGCAAGTTATAAGATTATAGGACACTCCCGACCAAGGTGGCAAAAGTAGTAAACGATGATCAAGGAAATGAGCCTTTCTGAATAGCTGAGCCGCCTTCAGCTTGTTCAGGGAGCATCGGGGATGCCCGTCTTATAAACCATCACTTATGCTAGGCTGAGCTTTCCATGGCTTAACTGCCTTTGAGTCATCTATGCTCCTGTCAGTAGCCCCTCACCTCTGCTCCTGTAAGTAACCCTAGTAAACTCAATGGATCATTACATTAGACTTAGTGGAGTAATTTCCTTAGTCATCAATATCCCTACCTGAAGTGAGTAGGCATTTGCTTGTGCCTTCCCATGAAGTCACAGAGCACAATTGCTACCTGAACAAGCACAGACAGAACTAAGGATGAGCTGTGGAGGAGTGGTTGTAAGACCCAAGCAATGGATGCTAAGACAAGGAACTGAGGCTGATCAGCATGAAATGCCAATATTTGTGTGGTGACCTTTCCCTATGTCTGCTTGATGCAGTGTGGATGAATGATCCTTATAATGGATCAGATGGCATACAACCATCACCAAGTCTTCTGAGAATAATTGGTCTTTAGTGGAATCCAAGTCATTCATCTTCTTCTACTTTGCCTAGGGTGACATACCTCCTAGGCAAATACAGTCCACCATAACATACAGAAATGTCTCCAAAACTACAGAAGAACTAGAGAATTTGTTGCAATCTCTGAAGAAAGTGTATCTGTGACAGGACTGTAAGCAAGGCTTGGCATCAGCTGCATACCTTTGTTGAGGTCAATGAGAGATGCAACTGAGGCTTAACCATTTTTCCAGAAATAATGGACCCATTTATGGAAGAATAACAAAGACAAAAAGAAAGCATGAAGGTACTATCTACTGCCTTAGCCCTTCACAGGAACAGTCAGGAAAGATGAACATGAGATGGAGGTGGAGTCTTGCTTTCTTACTGTTGACCGGATGTAAGGAACGAGTGCAAATTACAGCTACACTAGTAGGTCCTTCCTAGGATACAGAAGTCTGGAACCCATGGGAAAGGGGAAAGAAGGAGATAGACATGATAGACAGGTCCAGCCTCAGTGCAGAGTAAAGGAGATTCTGTGACTCGTCACATAGATAGGAGCCTTAGTAATGGCTAAGAATACAAAAACTGATAACAGTGAGTAGATAATCTGTATCCAAAGTGCTTGAATTGAGGACATGTTTTAAACAGGTAATGAAAAGACATCTCATAGATTAGCTTGTGATGTGGTCTGGGACCTGGGAGTCTTTGAGATCAGTCAGGGTTCTGTGAAAGAAGAGAGACTAATCACAGAATTGCTCATCCTTTCTTGAGATAAAATCTATAATACGAGGGAAACCAGTCTCTGATGTACTGGCTCATATGAGCCACTAAGGATGCATAATCCTCACCAGCTGAGTTTCCCATGAATATCAGGGACAAGAAGACAACAGAGAAGGAGAGGCTTTATTTGGAGAGACTGAGCATGAGAGGTGGTATGAAATCCCCAGTTTGCTGGAGTAGATATCCTATTCTATTTGGATGCATACCTTCCTAAGCCTGGATGGAGGGGGGAGGGCCTTGGACTTCCCACAGGGCAGGGTACCCAGTCCTCTGTTAGGACTGGAAGGGGAGGGGAGTGGGGAACAGAAGGGAAGTGGGAGGAGGGAAGGAAGTGGAAATTTTGATTCCTATTATTTATAAAGTAATAAAAAAAACTATCTTCACAAGAGACTAAGAGGTTGATTGAACAGGAACCGTGAGATGGGTGTCATGTCTTAGTGACTTTAATGAACCCCTGGTGAGCATGATCTATGTGAAATAGGAAAGGCTCTGTCACACCTGAATAATTTTGAATGGCATACAATGTATGTTCATAAAGGGCAAAAAACATCTAGAGAGGATGAGAAGATGACAGAACAGAAAACGGAATCTGTCTGAGTCACTGCAAAGCAATGTGGCAAGACTTGTGTTGGGCTAAAGGTTGTAGGGGAAGTCATCTGCTATGCTAGTAAGTTTCTAGAAGACTCTAGAAGTGTCTGAACAATCGTCATGGAAAACATGAATGATAAACAGTACAGGTGAGGAAACTTAAGCTTCATCTGAGAGCACAGTCATTCCCTCGAGGATGTGCTCTCCAATTCTCTCCTGTAAGAAACTATATTTGAGGTAGAGGTTGTACACATTGACTAAAGGCCTGTAAGTAGTCAAAAATGACTTCCAGAAAGACAAGAGCTATAGTGTTGACCAGAGCCTGTCAGAACTATCAATGGCTACAATATGCTAGAACAGGGTCTTCCTCCCCTGAGGTCAACGCAGGCCAACTAACACAAGCTCCATCAACCTGAGAGCAGCAGCAACCCAGGCTAACGTTGGATGATTCCCCAAAAAATGAACATGGATTATGAAAGACTACCTATTACAACATCTCCCATCCATGTTGACAAGCCCAGCATTACTCTTGATGAGACAGTTCAAACAAATTATAGGATCTTTTCATGCTGTATTGGACCTTGTTATTTCCTCTTGCAGTATCCCTTCAGCCATCCAAGACCAACAGACACTTGCTGGCAGAGGAAAGTAGTGAACTTCTACAGATCCTGCTACTCTCTGTCAAAAGGTTTCTTTATACAATGCTATCTGTTGAGTGTTTTAGAGCATATGGAAGAAAAATTAGGTTTAAAGGAAGGCACTCTGTGCATATGCAAGGGCACTCCTAGGAACCATAAGGTGGTTGGTTGAAAATCCCAATAGCAGAGGTGAGCTCTCCAAGTATGACTTGTTAAACAGTGAGAACACTGAGGTCGTCCAACAATCAGGCTATTGTTATTGCTGTTGGTGGCATGCCTGGGGGAGACAGTAAAGTCCCATTTGCTGGAGAAACAATGTTCTCCAGCAATTTTCTGAACCTTAAAACTGTAGTGAGTTCCCTGAGCCTTGAGTTTTCTAGTGCTTCTTAAGTCTTATGAATCTCCTTCCAGGAAGAAGTGCTTTAATTTGAGGGGAATAATTGCACAACATCCCACCTTTTCTTCCAACTCTTATATTCTTCCAGTATCCTGAAATCCTGGAACAGATTTGGTTACAGAACATGAAGAAATCAAACTGGGCCTTCCTCCCTACTTTTGTGATGCCAGACATTACCATGAAGGCTGCTAAAGGATATTTTCTCCATCAGTCCTGCTCATATATGGAACTGTGTATTATGTTGCAAACATGATGGGCAAAATATGTTCACAATTGCATCATGGGTGCTTGGGTGTATCCAACTATTTTTTAGCTGACTTTAGAGCAAACTACACAGGAGTTAACTTTTATCTAATACTATGAGTCAGAACAAGGTCATACAGCCCAGTGGACAGGCCACCTATGTTATTTTGTCAAATGGGTTTGTATGATGTGAACATCACACTATCTTCTAAACATTTTTTTTGACCATGCATTTCTCTGTTGTTAGTCTTGGCCAGTCTTAAAAGCATACTTCTTTTTTCAACAGGAAGTATTATCACAGATATTCATACAATAAGAAGTGATTGTTGCTGTGGCATAGTGGTTCAATGCTTAGATACTCAGTCACAGAAGAAAGAAAATAATTAAACTCCTGTACCACCCCCTTCAAGGCTCCAGGATTTCAGGATACTGGAAGAATATAAGAGTTGGAAGAAAAGGTGGGATGTTGTGCAATTATTCCCCTCAAATTAAAGCACTTCTTCCTGGAGGGAGATTCATAAGACTTAAGAAGCACTAGAAAACTCAAGGCTCAGGGAACTCACTACAGTTTTAAGGTTCAGAAAATTGCAAGGTTTGCTACATCCTTCCCTAAGCCTATGAACACAATGAACATTAACTGGGAAGAAAGATATTCCCTCACTAGCTAAACTTCCTGCAACTTGTACAGGGATCCTCAGGACTGAGGTTCTGTCAGTCATCACCATGCTGAGGCAAATTTTCCAGTGATAAAAACGCCTTAGAGTCACCTGGCTCTTACAAACAAATTTTGGCCTGTAACCAAGACCCAACCAGAGTGAATAAATATGTGTTCACACTTCCTCAAGAGAGTCATACAGCATCATTGAAAACATAAGGCACCTAAAACCCTAAACAACAGCTATAAGAATGTCAGATAGTTCGCAAATAATAAGAGTAATATTTACTTACCTTCCACAGAGGTTCAAATGTAGCGCTCTGGCCAGGATTCTTGTGACTGCCCTGTCAGCAGAAATTACTAGATGGTCAAGATGGCCATTGGATCTAAAAAGAACAACAGAGTTCCATTAGGATGGATCCGTCTTTAATTGCCTACATCATAGAGTTGTTAAATGATAATAAATAATACTTAGAGAAAGGCGCCATTAATTTCCAAAGCAACATTTACTATGCAACTTTCTGGGAAAGGGGGAAGAGAAGGTGGAAAGTGTGCCTTCCCCAATGAACATACGCATCTTACTAATTAAGCAGTATGCTGTGATTATATCTAAGCAGGAAGGAATGCCCATAAAAGTGCCTAAACTGTACTGTAAGAGCTTGACCTAAAACAAAAACATGGATTAGAATAGGAAGCTATCACTAAACGGGAGTAGTAATAATAGTGCTTTAAAATCCGTAGTCATCAAAACTATACCACACCAGCTAAAGCCTCCGGAATCATTCTCACCGGGGTGGCAGAGCCGATATGGAAGCATGCATTTAACACTGAAGACGTCTGCTTGTCGAAGATTATGACAATCTGAGACAAATCATGGAAGCCACAGCACAGCGTTTCTTAAAGGGAAAGCCATTTGTCAGATGGGGAAAGTTTGTCCATGTAGTTCATAAAAATTTTGTAACTTTTGTGACAGTTCTGGATACCCTCCTGAGCTATTGATATTGTGGAGATTCCACAGACCTGATAGGACTGGTACTTACATCAAAGGTACAGTTAAATTAGCTAGAACCAAATTTAAAAATACCATAAACAAGTTAATCCTCACTTAAAACAAAGTTCTTTTTCTAGAATTCTAGAATCATTAACTGTTTTCTTTCTTTTATTTAATTTTCTACAAGTCCTATAACTATAAATTTGAGCAATTTTTAATCTTCAGGTAGTAAGTAAATAAATAAATTTTTGCTGTAACTATACGTAAAACAAAAAAGGAGTTGAAAAAAAAAAAAAAAAAAAAGGAGTTGAACCTGCACCCAAGAAAGAAGGGTCTACTTACCATTATTGACACTATGCGCTTTCACCGTCTACATTTCATGGTAGTTTGGGTTCTTTCTTGGCTTCCACATATGGCCTCAATGTTTGAGACAGTGGCTATTTGCCATGGGAGGGTTCAGTATTTCCTAACGTATTCTTCATTCCCCTTCCATCTTCAATTTTTAAATAAAACGGTGACATGTGGCATTTTACTTCTATGTGAGTTGTGATACACTTGAATTAGCCCTCCTTTATGAAGTGTGATGTACTAAGCAATGATGATGGCTCCCAAACTGAACTTCACATAAAAGCAAACACGCTATGTAAAGTAAATGAAGCTTGTAAGGACTCTTGAATGTCAATGATATAAATGGAAAGTATTTTGATTACAGACATATTCTTTAGCATACCTAGCATGAGAGTCGGCTGAAAATTAGACTCTTACTAAGCAAGCCAAACCTAGGTCAGAGTTATTACAAATAGACTCATCTCCTTCAGCAAATATTTATGTAGTATCTATCAGAAGCCAGACACATACAAAGTCCAAGGAATCCGAAATGACTAAGATAGAATCTCTATATGGTCCCTTGATCCTGGTTGGGAAGCAAACTTTTTCTCAAGTATATAAATACTCAGGCTCAGAGCAACTTCATTTGACTTCTGGGGGCTATCTTAGAAGATGCCAGCTGGATGTCTATGGGTAAGAGTAAGTACTTGTTACTGGGGGACATAACCCTGAAATGCTTTCCTGCCACAGAACATTCCAGCTATGAGCAAAGTATGTCTAATAGCTGATAATTCATCATTGCTGGGTTCTGAAAGTAGCTGTGACAAAGAGTATGAAATATATACTGTGTAAACACAGTAGGAAGCAAAGAGATACTGTGTAAAGTTTGTGTTACATAAAGAAACTAGGCCACATCTTTTAGGGACATCATGCTATTATGAATTATTCCTGGCAACCTGGTAGAAATATTAAAATACACAAATTTTAGGGGTTTTAAGCTATTTATTATTCTCACTTCTCCTCCAAGCACTTATATAGTAACATCTTAAGAAACATGGTCAGAGTGGCAATGAACCTGAAATCAAAGGGGGATTGGGTACTGTAGATAAGTATGCCCATGTATTCATAAGGAGACATATTCAGTTTTATTCCCAAACCTGACAGAACACACAAACAACATAAAAACCAGACAACTAGTGAAATAGTTCTCGATTCTCTAAAAAATATTAACTAAAAAGAATTTCATTTTCCTCATCTCAGAAAAAAAAAGAACGCTTTCATGTAAGAATTTACATTTAACTGATAACATCCTCTTTGTCTCATGAAAGTCTCAGTATTGTGGGAAACTCCAAAAGCAAATGAGAAGACTTTATACCCTCCAGTAAATCTATTCACTAGCAAAGTGGAGTATTCTGGCGATGAAGGATATGGCACAATAGGAAACACTATTTTTTGAACTATTTCCAAGATAATATTTCTGTTATTCAAAAAAACTCCATGAAGGACACCTGAAGTATCCTTATTTCTAAACAGTAACTGTGTCAGGGAATAAATTCAAAATGTTTATTGAAGAATTTAGTTGTTGTGCGCATACACTGAGAGACAGGAATTTCTCTAAATTTAAATATATGAATAATGGTTTGTTTTTCTTACACTTTTGTATATCAGTGACATAAATTATGAAATAAGGACTGGAGATACTGAGAGAGGATCTGACATTGTACTTCAGGAATTGAAAACAAAGCCAATATCAAGAAAAATATTAGGGCCAAAGTTCATAAATTTTGTGTATTATCGATAATCATCTAATGTTCAATATTTTTCCAGTAAAAAAGGCTTGTCTATATGGCCTTAATGATATGTCACCAAATGAAAATTTAAAGAACTTACTGAAATAAAATTAGTAGCAAAAAAAAAAATAGAGTTCAGCTGTGTTTTTCCTGCCTGTGGATTGTCCTACCAATGTACATTCTGCTTTTCAAGTTTACTGTAAGTCTTTCTTTTTAGAAGCTATTCATTTTTTAAAACCAGTTGCTTAATCAGAAGACCTGAACACTGCATGTGAAATCTCTCCTTTCTTCTTGACTAATATAGAAAAATAAAAATGCTGTCTGTTGTGAATATTCCACAAGGATTTTTGCTTCCTAAAGGGATGGTTGACAGTGGGAACAGACAGATGCTAAAGGTTATCACAATTATGTTGACTCTCACTTTATTTCCATTAGCTTCTTTTTGTTATCTTACCAATTATGCATTGTTACCTTGACCCATTTTTAGATGTCTCAATGGATCTGAAAGGCAGTAATTTGGGACCTAAAATTTGAGCTTTCAATTGCTGTATTTTTAGTACAACTGTAAGGTGTGCACAGGAAATTGTGAATATGGATTAGACAACACAGAGCTGTTCCGTGAGAGCACGAAGTAATTCCATTCACAACTCCTTTCATTCTGATGATTCCAAAGCTAATGTCTTTAAATAATTGCTTGCTCACAGCCATTGGATTAATTTTTCATGAGTGGGTTTTCAAATTGTGTCCCTCTGCTAGGTATTAGAGTGAAAATATTTAAAATTAGGTATGCTGACTTGACAGTATAAATGTGCACTTTTTATTATAATTCGCAGTAACAAAGGCTTCAGACATTGTACATGGTATTCCAATTCCTATGAGAAATATTTGAAATTCAGGAATCATGAACTATGCCTGAGTTCTTGGAAACTATGTGTCTGCTTTGGAGGCTGTTGGCTCCCGTGAATGGAAAAAAGTGCCACGAGAATTTCAACCAACATGAAGCAACTGTTCTCAAGAATGTGGCTTAAGATTTTCAAAGAGAAGCCAGACAGTTAATGCATGCAGCTGTACTAGAAGGTGACCAAGAGTGAGAAGAGACGCATCAAATTACAAATGCTTTACCATGAGGCAGGTTCAGCTTCTTGGGAGTAACTTGACTTCTTTATTTTTATCTGAACAGTGCTCATATTTCAAAAGAAACATAGTAGAATACAGACAGAGAATAAATTTTCTAAGTAAGCAGTGGCAAATAAAATGGTAGACACGCCACTGTCCAAATTCCAAGAAATTAGAGATTATCAAAGTTACCTTGACAACAAGAAATACCTAAACCCTGCATGTTCTTTTGAGGATAGCACATATGACAATTTTAAATCACACTAAAATTCAACTATAAAATTCTTCCAGAATAAATTAGCTTCCAAAAATCAAACATTTTCAGAGAGCCTATAAAAAAAGATAAGTGTGAAATGTAGGCCTTCTGTGGAATCACCAAGATCTCTTAGCTCTTTATTCTTCTTTCTAAAAAGTTTCTCTTGTGAAATATAATTTAGAGAGTGAGCAGGAAATCAATTTAGGGTGGGCCAAAAAGTATGAGACCCAGAGCTCCTGCGACAACTTCAAAAATATAGTTGTTCAGCTTCAACCTATCTCCTCTTGGTGAGCAGATTTCGTCCTTTTCATAAGGAAGTGAGTTTTGACTAATAGCATTGTGAATTACTTACACAAATTAAATATGCTGCTTCTATAGGAAACTTTAGGTCAGCAGCAGATGTTGGTGAATTCCTACAGAAATGCATGCCCAGAGACTGTGTTTTTTTTTTTTAAATGGCAGAAATCTGCTAGCTATTCCTGCCTTATCTACAACAGCTGAGCAATCTCTCAGTGCCGTGCGGAGATGGGAAACTTGGCTCAGATAGAGCGTGGACAAGCTTGCCTTAATCACATTGCTCTTTTACATGTGCGGAAGGACATCAACATTGACAGTACAGAGGAAAGCAGCCATTTGCTGAAAACAACTGTCAACGTTGTCAAGATTTTGGAAGCTCTTATGATGTGATTTGTATGACAAATCTTGTGGCATTTTGTTTGTCTGCAACAGTAGTGAATTTCCATGTATCTGGGAAGGAAGGGAGTCTGTTCAGAAGTAGAGTGGCTTCCTTTCACAGGCTGCACTGAAGGGAAACAGTTATTAATTTCAAACTGACACATTTCAACCAGAACTAGAATTTTTTTTTTCAAGCGAAAATTCATTTCATACACCACGCAAGTGTGTGCCCCCACCTTTTGGCTCAGAGCTTGAAAAATTACATTCATCTTTCAATTTTCCTTTGTTGCTTTTTAAATTTCAAAGCCGTTACTATAGAAATATTAATATTTCCAGAGATGAATCTGTAGTAGTAATGAGTAGGGTTCTTGACGGCAGTAGCAGGTTCAATCATTTCCTCAAGAATCAGCTTGCATTTCCAGAAAGCTCGTGAAAATTGGCTTTAGTAAGCTATACCCAAGCTACTGCACATGGGCAATGTTATTGAGCAATGTTTCTTTCAAAGGGAAACACAGATATTCTTGACCATGGCTTTTTCATTGTGTCCTTACTTCTCTCACACAACTGTTCTTTAATGTGCTCTGCCCTAAGTCCTCAGTCAAGGTCTTCCCTTTATGGGTAGAGTCATCTTGGACATGTTTGTATTGCAGACCACAAATAGTGCCCCTCTGTGCTTATGACATAATGTCTTTGTATGCTTGACACTAGACAGGAACTCAACCAAGAAAATCTCAGGTTCTCATCCACACTAACTGTGGTTCCTCGGGCAGATTTGCCAAAGTCAAATGAGAAGACTTCTGTCTTCATGCTTCTCCCCATACATATCTAGTGAGAGAACTCTGGCTATGGACTTCAATCCTCAGTTCCATATAACACATGGAATCACCTTCATAAATACTATTATTAGTACTTGGTGGGGATTGGGCATGAGAGATAAAATTGATAGAGACCCTTATAACGGAAGTTCAAACACTTTGCTTCAAACTTTGTAGTACCCAGATCTCCCTTTGTTCTTTTTATGTATTTGTTTTCTGGGAAATAATGACTGACATTCTCAGTGTAGCTACAGAAATAAAATGCAAACTCTAAATGCAAAACACGAAAGTCATTTTAATTTTCCTGTTAACCATGTTAAACAGCAAATGCAAGCAGATGAAATTAATTTCAGCAAAGTATTTTATTTAACCCAACATATCCATAATGTAATTAGTATTAAAATTTAGTAATGACATATTTTGCATCCCTTTTTATTTACATTTTATCTTTGAAAACGGGTGTAGTTTTCACACTTACAGCACATCTCAAATATGACTAGGAACATTTCCAGCACTCAATAGCCCAGTGTGGACCCGTTTCTGAGAGACTGAACATTAGAGTACTAGGAATCATAACTCCAAGACACTTTGTCTACATGGAAGACTTGTTTTCCGTAGTACAAGCATTTAAACAGTTTCTGTCCCTTTGAAACTGCAGCTTGTATCACATGGAAAAACACATTTAGAATTTGTTTAAAACAGGATGTTCTCTGAAGTTTAAACTTTTCGTTCCTAGTTCCACTTCTCCAAAATTCCTATACTTTACATGTGTCTTAAAAGATTAAAATCTTCAAAGTTTGTTAGAACTATGTATAGCAAAGCATGATGTATTTAATGACTTTAAAGACTATTATAAAGTCAGGTGGTTGATGCCCATCTTTAACCCCAGTACTCCGGAGGCAGAGGCAGATGGATCTCTGAGTTCAAGGCTGGCCTGCTCAAACGGTGAGTTCGGGCTAAGCCAGGGATGCACAGAGAAACCCTTTTTAAAAGCTGTGGAGTGCTTACAGTCTTTTCTTTTTGTGCATGGCAATTTACCTTCATAAATTCTACGCAGGATATCAACAGCTTGCCTTTTCTTTGCTAGTCTGTTTCTGAAGAAACTCAGTTTCTGTAGTTGACTGGCGCAAGACTAATGTATACTTGTGTTTAAAGGATACATAGAAAAGAGAAAGCAAGTTCTCTGTACCCTGATTTAAACATTTGGCTTATTTATAAAAATAGCCAAAGCTGATAACACATGTATATGGTCTAACTTTCAGAAGGTATATTTCCAGCACAATTTTAAATGTGCTCCTGTGGGTAGGTGGATCTCAACTGGAAAATAATCTTGTGAACACAAGTGCCTAAGCCTCTTTTCATCCCCAATTTTTCCTAAAATGAATTTTTTGCTAATACTTTCAGCAAATTACTTACTAATGGGTAGCAAATTCTAACTCTACGAGCATGTTTCTTCAAAGTGGAAATCCTCTTTTCCATACAATGATTTTTACTGCCTTATTTTCTTTTTGATTATTCTTAGCCGCCCCTTTTCTTTCCATCTCATCCTTGCTCTTGCCCCCTCCACCTCTTAACCAAAGAAGCTTTCAACCTAAGCTGATCTGCCTACTCCTTCCATCTGCCTGCCTTTTCTCCCATATTCTCCTTGTAGTCACTGTATGGCTGTCAGTGATTGTGGCAAAACAACTCTTCTATATACCTGACACTTGCACAATTTACACTTTACATATAATGAATACTGACATAATTTAAAAGAAAAGATAAAATGCATGCAAAATATATTGCCATAAAGTATCTCGCAAATTAATCCAACAGAATCTAGATGTGCCCAAATCACTATCTTCGCAAAACAGCAATCTATTTGAAAAGAATCCGAAATGTCATGGGGTTTTTAAAATGCTTTTGAATACAATCTTAATCACCATTTCCAGAGGTGTGTCTACATCCCAGCTGCAGAGCAGCTGATTAGAACATCAATACCAATTGATTTTCTAACTCGCACTTGTAATGTCTATTGTATCTCATTGCTCACTGTACACTATTGGTATTTAGCCAAAGCTAAGAGCAAAAGAGACTTTGTGTACAGAACACATGAGTGCCCGAGAGTTTCCTCATTCCCAGGAGAACATAGGAATCAGGTACTCAATGTCATATTAAATGGTTTCTTACACTTAATGTGTTTGGTGGCCACAGTCTCAAATAATTCTCATGTCCAGCGCCAGGGTTACTCAGCTGTATAATAACCTCTAAAGTCTCTCCTTCAGAAGGGGTGCAGGATTCATGGCTTTAATTTTGCCACTGATAATGTGAAAGTATACTCCGTATATGACTGAGCAAGCATTCGCCCTCAGCTCCCACTCTAATGAAATTCTAATTGTTTCGAAAGTTTAGGAAGGATAAAATGGTTAATCTCCATGATGACAAAAGGAAGCCAGGAAAATAAAGTGACACACTTGAATGAACTGTGAGGAAATAAAGTGCACAACATGCGATAATGCCATGACTCCGTGTTATTGCGCATTTCTGGGCTGAAAAGATACGGCTTGATGGGTAATTTGTCATGCTGTGCAATAGAGAACAACAGTAAAGAGACTTCAGACAGAAGAAAATTACACAAATAGTAGGGTGGAAAGGTATAATTGAAGATGGCAAAAGATTGAAAGAAAGACATTTAAAATTACTGTACTGACCTACTAAATGCACTTGGGCGTGGAATCCTGGCCTCACAAGAAGAGGCATTAAATGAGTGCGGGCTGTGACACTACTGCGGAGTAATGCCAATCTCCTGAGTTTACCGAGAAGAAAAACACCACGCACAGCCTGATGGAGCAGCCTCAACCTGCTTTCTTAAAGAGAGCTGCCTGGGTTTCTGGTGAACTCTGCTAGGGAAAGGGTCCTGAACAAGCCTGCTTGTTTCTTTAAATTACAAGTACAGCCTAGTATTTTGAGAATTTAACTAACTCCTTAATCTTTCTTAAGTCAATCAATTTCCACCCTAAAGAACTGTAAGAACAGTGTAGTAATATTTTTAACAATAAATCCATGCAAAGAAAATTTCTTCTCACATCAGTTTAAGATTCATTAAAGGCTGAAGGTTCCAGGGAGTAACATAATATTGTGCCTGTACTGGATAGGTTTATGTCAACTTGATACAAGCTAGCGTCATCTGAAAAGAAGAAACCCCAATTGTGAAAATGCCTTCATAAAATCTGGTTGTAGGGCATTTTCTTAATTAATGATTGATGGGGGAAGGCCCATGGTAGGAAGTACCATCCCTGGGTTGGTAGTCCTGGGTACTATAAGAAAGCAGGCTGAGCAAACCATGAGGGGCAAGCCAGTAAGCAGCACTTCTACATGACCTCTGCATCAGCTCCTGGCTCAAGATTCCTGTTGAATTCTTGTTCTGGCTTCCTTCAATGGTGGAGTACAATCCAGAAGTATAAGCCAAATAAACCCTTTTCTTCTAAATTTACTTTTTGGTCATGGTGTTTCATTGCAGCATTTGAAACCCTAAGACAATGTCAAACAAATTCAACACAGGCCCAAGTAGCAGCTCCACCTCTCTGTGTACTTATTAATCATGCATGAATCCAGAAGGTTCCTAAACTTCACAAAGCTCAAGTCCCCTTTTTGATAAATAGAGACCAGATACTTTCTTTTTTTTTCTTTTTTTTTCCTTTTTTTTTTTTTTTTTTTTTTTTTTTTTTTGGTTTTTCGAGACAGGGTTTCTCTGTAGCTTTGGTTCCTGTCCTGGAACTAGCTCTGTAGACCAGGCTGGTCTCGAACTCACAGAGATCCGCCTGCCTCTGCCTCCCGAGTGCTGGGATTAAAGGCGTGCGCCACCACCGCCCAGCTCAGATTTGTTCCCAGCCCAGCTGTTTGCCTGCAAACAACAGACTCTCTGAAGTGCTTCTTCTCCATGCACGTTATTTGCTTCTTCACAGGACTTTAAAAACGGCACACATCTCAAATGAGCATGCTTTGCACTGGTTCAAATCATCAATCTACTTTGTTCCCGTAAATTGAATGTATGTGTGTGTGTGTGTGTGTGTGTGTGTGTGTGTGTGTGTGTGCGTGTGTGTATGTGTGTGCTTGCATGCACACACACACCTTCTGGCCATCTCTATATTTCACTAGAACCATAAAATTCCTTGACTTTCAAATTATTGTGAAGATCTTTCCATTCCTTCGCCCCCCCCCCAAAAAAAAACCTGAATCATCATCACAACGTAAAAGCTAGCTGTAATCACAACAAACAACGTGTTATACTAATAGGACATCTTAAAAATACTTATTATTGTGTGAATGATATGTGTATGTATATTTATGGATATGTAGATACTATGGCATGTGTCAAAAGAAAACTTTTGAGCATCAATTATCTCCTTCAGCTGTAGACCATGGAAGCATTATATTATCACAGTTGCTGAATAAATGCTTCTACATGCCGAGCCATCTTGCCAGTAGAGAATACAACCTCTTAGAAAAAGGGAACTTCCAGGAGGTAAGGGTGGTGTCTTTAATCCCAGCACTCAGAAGGCAGACACAGGCAGATTTCTGTGAGTTTGAGGTCAACCTGGTCTACAAGAGCTAGTTTCAGGACAGACTCCAAAGCTACAGAGAAACCCTCTCTGGAAAAAAAAAAAAGAAAGACAAGAAAGAAGGAAGAAAGACAGGAAAGAAAGAAGGTGGGAAGGAAAGAAGGGAAAGAAAGAAAGGAAGGAAGGAAGGAAGGAAGGAAGGAAGGAAGGAAGAAAGAAAGAAAGAAAGAAAGAAAGAAAGAAAGAAAGAAAGAAAGAAAGAAAGAAAGAAAGAAACTGCAGGGCTAGAGAGAATGCTCAATGATTAAGAGCACTGGCTCCTCCCCTAAAGGACACAGGTTCATTTCCCAGCACCCACATGGAAGCTCATAAATGTCTGTAACTCCAAAGTTTTACAGCTCACACAGACATACGTGTAGTCAAAACACCAATGCACATAAAACAAAAATAAATAAATTTTTAGAAAGGAAATCAAGGAGGAAACTGCTTCCCTTGGTGATGACAATGTGTTGAAATTGAAATGGCGTCATCGTTTGCAATTCTTATTAGTAGCACAATGTCTGAATTATCCCATGATTTCTCCTAAAGAAGTAGAAAGCAAAAGGTTATCTTTGTGATGTTGAATGAATCACTCAAAAATATCTTTCAGTAGGAAGTGTTTCAGTCTTACTACAGGTAGTGTTTTAAAAGAGTCATAAAAATTGTTATAAAAAGATTTTCTTTTTTATTTAAAAAAAGAAAACAAATTATCTTTTTTCATTTTACACACCAATCCCAGTTCCTACTCCCTTCTCTCCTCCCATTCCCTCCATCCCCCACATCCACTCCTCAGAAAGTGTAAGCCACATTGCTTTGGGGAAGGTCCAAAACCTGGCCTACTGTAGCTAGGCTGAGCAAGGTATTCATCCAAAGAAAATAGGTTCCAGTACAAGCAGTAGGAACAAATCCTGGTGCTGCTGCCAGTGGCCCAGGAGGCTTCCACAACCATACAACATTCATAGGGCACAGTTTGGTCCTCTGCTGGTTCCTTCCCTGTCCAGCTGGAGCTGGTGAGATCCCATTATCTCAGGCAGACCGTGTCAATGGGTGTCCCCATCATGGTCTTGACCTCTTTGCTCATATTCTCACTCTTTCCACTCTTCAACTGGACTTTGGGAGCTCAGCCCAGTGCTCCACTGCATGTCTCTGCCTCTGTTTCCATCAGTTGTTAGATGAAGGTTACATGGTCACATTAAAAATGGGGTACACAATGAAACAGAGAACTCTAAACAGAAGAATCTCAAATGGCCAAAAGACACTTAAGGAAATGTTCAACATCCTTAGACATCAGGGAAATGCAAATCAAAACAATTCTGATATACCATCTTACACCAATAAGAATGGCTAAGATCTAAAACACCAATGACAGCATATGCTGGAGAGGATGAGGAGAAAGAGGAACACCCCTCCATTGCTGGTGGGAATGCAAACTTGTTCAACCACTCTGGAAATCAGTATGGTGGTTTCTCAGAAAATTGGGACTCAACTTACCTTAGGACCCAGCAATACCACTCTTGGGCATATACCCAAAGAATGTTCAATCCTACTACATGGACATTTGTTCAACTATGTTCATAGCCACACTAATTGTAATAGCCAGAACCTCAAAACAACCTAGATGCCCCTCAATCAAAGAATGGAGAAAGAAAATGTGGTACATTTACACAATGGTAAAAATGCAATGAGAGCTTGAAATTTGCATGCAAATGGATGGAACAACAACAAAAAAAAAAAAAAACATCCTGAGTGAGATAACCCAGACCCAGAAAGATGAACATGGTATGCGTTCACACATAAGTGGATACTAGCTGTAAAACAAATGATTACAAGCCCCTTGTCCAAAACCCTAGAGAACCCTAAGAAAAACATATATAGATCCACCTAGGAAGGCAAAATAGACAAGATCTCCTAACAAAATTCAGAGCATGGGGGTGAGGGAGAAGGTAGGATGGAAGTAGAAAAGAGGTGGAGAAGGTCATGGGGGAGGAGAACTTGAGGGAACAGGATAGCAGAGATGGACGAAGGACAGAGAGGGAGAGCAAGAAAAGAGAAATTTTGATTGAGGGAGCCATTATGGGGTCAGCAAGAAACTTGATACTAGAGGAATCCCCAGGAATCCACAAGGATAACCTCAGATAAGACCCTAGGCAATAGTCGAGAGGGTGCCCAATGAGATGATTTTTAACACGAAACTGATTTTTACAACTTCATCAAAGTTGGATATGCTAAAAATTAAATCTTACTAAAACCATTATGTTTAGATACTGCTACAAAGACTACATTAAATTAATAGATATCAGCTTTGTCGTGGTAAATAACTTCTAAAAATGTTTAAAAACAACACAAGAAAGATTCTTAGAGAAACATCTGCACAGGTGTTAGAGAGTTTTCAAGGCACACTGGACAACTGTTTTGTACCAGGAAGGAACTCAAAGTCACAGAACTGGAGATTAAATTCCATCTTAAGATATCAATATATTTTCTCACATTATTATATTGCTTCTCTAAGTAAATGTTTCAAATTCCCAATATTCTCCAAATGTCATATTTGTAACATTGACAGTAGTGAACATTGGGTACTATATACAATGTTCTCCAAAAATGTGTTTTAATTATTTCTTTTCTTTTATTACTAATATTGGTAAAGCCAACTACTGGCTATTCAATTAAAATTCTCAAAGATCATTCAACCCAAAGAGATATTAGAATATAACATTAATTGAAGCTTCCTGAGTATGATATTGATCCTCTAAAGAACATGGACAGCAAAGATTAAGTCCTTCCCAACACATACAAACATAGTCATCTAATAAGAAGTATTGGTGATATTCAATGTCTCTTCATGCTCTGGGGATTGTATAGTACATGAAAACACATAATTATTCTTGAAAAATTATATTCAAAATAGTTGATCAGATCTGAGTCAAAAACTCTGATATGAGAGTTAAAGATCCCTTAAGACTGTTTCATGGACCTCCTTTTAATGACTATTTATAAGAAGTATAATCAGAGTAGTGGACTTACATTCATTCCTTTAAACCAGGCCTAAATATGGATAACTATTAAAATAATCAATCACTCATGCATTTATAAATTTGATTAACTTATATTAACTATCTAATTATGTTCCAAAATAAAAGAGAATTAAAGAGACATGGGCTCTCACAGGGTCTGCGGGAGACTGATGTGAAATAGAATTAACAAGAATCAAGAGAGATGAGAGTAGAGATGTCAAAGTGCAGAGAAGAATGCAAACAGAGAAAGGATCTATTACGTCTCCAAAGGGAGATGGATAAGCTGTGACCTGCAAATGAGTCAGGCAGGGCTTTTATGCGAGTGCGCTCTTGTTCCATGTTTCTGAGCAAGACACTCACTCCCTACAATAACTTTCTTTTCCTCCCTGCACTACTACCAAACTCATAAATGCATGCATGATCCATCTCCTATCTCCTGCAGTATCTTGTTCTCTTGGGCTACTAAAGCCCTCAAAGATTTTATGAAGCTTCTGGGAAAGTACTCTGCCTCTTCAAGGAAACTTTGAGACGTGCATTTTTCACTCAAGTGCTACTTCCCTTCTAACCATCAATGAAGTTGAGCCACAAGAACAAGCAATGGGAGGAAAACTAAGCCACACTTCAACCTTGACTTCCCTCTTAACTGTACTCTCAATGGAGTGAGCTAGCACACTTCCTTCTAGCCAGAACCATCTGATCTTGTGTTTTCTGCTACTTGTAGATGAGAACACAGTGACTATTAACACATTATGCATAGAAACACTGTGTCTTTTCTCTGCCACTCCAACATACTATATAGCACACAGTAGTTGTTAAAAATGATTCATGAATAAATGAACATCACAATTCAAAAAATATTTAGCAACAAAAGCATCAACTTTATACCTGTGCAAAACTGAAAGTGAATTCAGTTTTTAATCAAGAATTTTGGAAGGTATTTAAAAACAGTGTTTACAAAGTGTGTGTTTACAAATCGTCATGCATAAGCTCTATAGAGTTGATCAGTAGGGTAGGATTTAAGACCATACATCTTACATGTAACATTATTTGAGAAATTTATTTCTGTTTTCTCAACATTGATCATCAATTGCAGATAAAGTAGACATCTGTGGGTCTAATAGCCTGATTCCTCTGTACACCAGGGAAACTCCAGATATTGCCATCCATGCCCAGACCAACAGCATGGCATCAAGCTGCTTTTATATAATTTTCCTAGAAACAAATATACCAGTAATTTGTGGACCGTTTCTGTCAAGGCACATTTGTACCTCCGAAGAGCCCTAGCTACAGAGCTTATCAATGACTTAGAATTTAAGATGATGTTTTGCATCCCACTTGTAATGGAGTAACACCACAATTACAGTAAGCATTTGTATTTAAAAATGCTTCTACTTCCAAAGTTCATCAGTATGTGTTACAATTAATACTTTGTTTATCACAAAGTTGAAAAAAAAAACCTGGATTCTTCATCCTCTACCTTAAAACACAGAAAAAAACTAAACTCTATAAACAAATAAAAAATGTGTCTCTCTATGAATGTTCCCATTTCAAGAAATTGAAAGCTGTTTTGATTACCTGGTTTTGCAAATAAGGTTTTCCAGAGTCGCCTTTATTGCCAAACAGAAATGCATTCCATTGCACACCTCAACAGAGTTGCTTGTGCGTCCTTAATACCTTTCCAAGTGGTTGTACAGAGTCAGCACCATATACATTACGGAAGAACGGATGTATGCACTATGAGCTTCTTATAATAGAATGAACATCATAATCAGACCATTTCTTAATTTTGCTTACTTTTATGTAGCTTCATTAATACTACATTGTCAGACAAAGACAAAAGTGAACACGAGACATGAGACCTGAGTAAAGAAAAAAAATAGTAGGAAAAAAAATAATGTAGTCATCCAAGGATCAAGTGCTGAACTTGTGAAAAAAAATGAAACAAAACAGCTCTCATTTTCTTAAATAATTGTGTTCCTGAAGGGATGTCTGAAGTGTTCTGCAAGGCTAATTAGGACAGATCAATGTACACTTACCTTTCCTGAAGGCTGAAAGGTGTGTAGCGACTATGTGCCATTAAAAATTTACTTGACCATGGGCATCAAATGTCCATGAGAGAATGACCCTGGCAAGGCACTCTAAGCTTCCATTTGACTCATGTCATCCTCAGTGCATCAAAACTGCCACAACACCATTACTCTCACACAGCAGCTGATGTGCTATCTATATTTGAGAGGGTGGTATCAATTAGCTATATTATCTATGAAACCATACTTGCAATTACTACCACTTCACAATTTATCATTAACACATTTGGCAGATTTTTTTGCAAAGTAACATTTATTTAAAGGTTAATCAAAATTCTTAGAACAGCATTTATTATAATGTGATTTTTGATAATTGACTAAATCAGTGGCTCTTAAAAACACCCTTGCCTCAGTCCTGCTCCGTATACACCACATTGGCATTTGGGGAGAGGAGATACATATTAGGAATGTTCCTTTCAGACCTCGTCATGGAAGATCATATATTAATGTAATCAGGTGATACATTTACATGCTCATTAGTAATCCATCATTAGTCCAAATGCTCACTATTAGGAATAAACGTACAACGAGTTATTCAGAATACCCAGAAATAGTATTTCTTATTTAAACATTCAGAAGAAGCTGACTGAAATAAGTGCACACCTTGAATTTGAACTTTCAAGGCAGATCACTAAAGTCAATCAGTTATGTCAGCACATTCTACAGTAATAATCTCAATTATAAAACTCCTGCCCCCAACGCAGGAGATGGATGTACCTTCAATATTTAAATCTTTCTAAACCACTGTAGCTGCAAAAATTCCTGAGGAATCGTGTATTTAAATTGTATGCTTTAATACAGAGCATGCCACTGAAGCACATTAGTTATGCTTTATGCTATTTAATCTTATGTCAAAATCTGTTCTAGCATGCTAAGGTAATATAACTACAATTAATCAATCAAGGAAATAAATAAAATGTTACAAATGCCAAATAACGTAACTTCTACAAAACAGCAAACTACTACCTACACATTTACTCTAAATATACTACCGGTCATCATTATAAAAGAAAAGCAACTTAAGAATTAGTTGTTACTAAGTCTTTTCCGATAAAATAAGATTATGAATGTTTTTCATGGGTCTTCATGTGTTTGGATGGGCCTTTCTAACTTGGGAGTCACACTTCTTTTTATAACCTGTGCCCAATACCATGACTTAATTCTCAGGCATGCTCAGTGTGCTGAATGAGGAAAGTCAAATAATTCAAACATCCATGTGCAACTGGACTCCTTGTGATGGATTTTAGCACCAATAGCACCAGTCACACATTTATGGTAAACTAACTAAACATGCTTTCTTGGTATTAAACAAAAATGGTAGCACTCATCAATTCTAGAGTCAATTGAGACTAAGCAATACATATTTGTAGATATGTTTTCATGTGTTCCTCCAGAAGATTATGATTTTTTCATGTTTTAACAGTTTGTTAGATGAAGTTTGGGATTGAAATCAGAGAATCTGATATTAAGTCTTCTCAGAACTAGTCAATAAGAATTCATAAACACCAACTGGATATCACACACTATGTTGGCATTTTAAAAATGACAAAAGAAAAACACATGTTCTTGATTTCCAGATCTAAACTAGAGGCAAAGACAGAGCCATCTTGATTTAATGAACACATTACTGACTATATTCTACTCCAATCCCTCTGAAAGATAAGGATGGCCAAGAGGTCCTGGCCCTCAGCAAGGACCTAAAAGTAACAAGTGCTTGTAGTCAAGCAGCCAGTCATGACTATCATGAAAGCTCACAAACCTCTTCCACTGGAACCTCAAGGGGAAAGTTGCCAAGGTCATGAGGAAGACGAGTGTCATTAAAACCCTTCAGGAATCTCACAGATAACATATTTTGGTGCATTCACTAATGGTGAGGGTTCAAAAGTTTCTAGAATAAGTTGCTTGTTTTCTAGAAAATGATTATTTGTTTCCATCAAATTACCTTTGAGTATTAAAAAATGTAAATTAGTGGCCAGCAGTATAAGGAACAAGGAAAATGGTTGTTCTCATAGCTAATGGTAGCAATAATAGTTAAAGATTGTCATGACTGAAAGTATCCTAAGGATGTTACAGCAAACGGGAGTTGCCTACTCCCCTCCCCACCATCTGCCACACTGTCCAAGACCACCCCATTCTGCCATATAGTCAGCCTAGACCACCTGTGTCTGCTGAACATTGAACACTAGTTCTGCTGCAAATGTAAAATACAAGAAAGGGCTTCAAATTCTTACTGAAATACTTGTTAAAATGTTAAAAAAAATTTATTTTACTTTTTAATCTAATAATATTTTCATGTATTGGATGGAAAACACACTAAATTATTTTACCCATGTCTTTTTCCATTACACTGCAGATATTAGAATTTTTTAATTAGAGTTGTGGCTCACACTGTATTTCTATTAGACAATGATAACCTCAAGGCACTATTAAGAAGAATAATATTTTAGTATATCCTTGTAGGAAGAAATGATAATATTCAGAAAGAATGCTGATGTTTTAATATCACTCTGTGATAAACAATTTTATGTTATAAGCCACTTTGTTTATGATGCTCCAAAGTCAGGAAAAGCCAAAACACAGCTCTTGGGCAACTGGGATCTGTTAGCACACACTGGTCTATAAGAGGCTTCACTGCCTACATCACCTTTCCTCTGACTGGCATAAACTGTCATCCTAAAGTTCAGACAATTCAGCTCAACTCAACTGCTAGGCTTTGTGGAGGGTCTTGGCTTCCTGATTCAATTTTATCTTATTTTCATCACTTGATTTGTCTCTCTGCTTTAATAGTTCTATTGTTTAAATTGTAAAGCTAAAGGGATTGGTGAACTATAAGTTAGTGAGTGAAAAGATTAGTTAGACTTTTCCATGATTCAACTAATGAGTCATCTGTAGACCATGCTGGCCTTGAACTCGAAGAGATTTGCTCACTTCCAAGTGCTAGAATTAAAGATATGCACCACCACCCCCTGGCTAGAACTGTGTTTTAATGGATATAGAATACAAGCAACCCGCTCTTACTTCAGAAAGTACAAATTAATAAAATTTTAAAAGGTAAACTTGTGTACAATAGGTCATCATGTTAAAAAATAAAGGAATGTCTCCAGTTCCTATTAAATGTTAAATATTTTAACAACCTTTTAAAACTTCTTCCAGATCCTTCCAGCTCATCAGAGGCCTCCTCTATCTGAATAGTGAATTAAGTAACAACTTTCACAATGCAGATTTAAATCATTTTGAATTGGTTACTAAACTGGTGAGAGTGAAGCTCACAGGCAAAAACACCTATGCATGTGTTATAATCTCCTATCTGGGAGATCCGTGCCAGGCTAAACGCTCCAAAAAGATCTCCCCAGTTAGCTGATCAACCACACAGAAGAACAGGCTCCCACACCGTTCATTCTCAACCCATAGTGGCTGTAACATGGAGAAGGGAGGATGAGTTCAGAAAGAAAATAAATTTTAAAGTTGCCAGCGTGCAAATTACAAGCACAAGTATACATGGTTGTGTGAAACTTAGAAAGAGCCCAATAAAACTCAGAGGCAACAAACTGAGTTGTTACGGTGTGACAAGAGCATGAATTCACATTGCTCTTTTCCATTGCTCGCCACTAACACCAACAAAACCCAAATCAAGATCTCCTACAACAGTCAGAAATAATATGATTTTTATTGAGTTCCTGAAAAGAAAAACTTATAACTAAGGAAAACTTATATGTGACATTCTGTCAGCCAATTAAAATCAGCTGCAGTACACATGACAACATATGTCCAAACCCATGGCATGGATGTGTTCATCTCTGCGCACAAAGGCCATTGCTAAGCAGGAGAGAGCAAAGCTTTGGCTGGTTCATACTAGGGGTAGAATAGGACCTAAATGAGCAAGACTTCTGTGTGTAACCCCTGACTCACTGATATATGAAACTGGACTGGATCTTTGTACTTGCATTTGATCGTGTTGTGAGAACACAAGCCTCCAGTTAGCTTTCCATGCACCTTCTTATGACTTCATGTGCCTTGGGAGGCTGAAGTATTCTGGGCATGTAGAATTAGGGCTTGTCACTTGTGTTGGGAGAGTAGAGTCAGTGTAGTCAATGTAGTCTGGTGCTGAGACTACAGCTCTCTTAGTCAGAAGCACAGCCTAGTGGGAAGTTTGAAGTGACAAAAGTGCTTATGTACTTGGAAATGTATGTGTGTGCGTATGCGTATGAATGTGTGTGCGTGCCTGTGTGTGTGGGTATGTGCACATGTGCATGTGTGCATGCATGTGTGTGCCCATGTGTATGCACCCACGTGTGTGTGTCTATGTGTGTGCATGCACATGTGCATGTGTGAGCATTTGTGTATGCATGTGTGTGTGAGTGTGTGTGTGCATGAGTGCATGCATGTGTATGTATGTCTGTGTGTGCTTGTGTGTCAGTTCATGGAAAAGAGGCCATGAATTTGAAAAAGAGCAAGAACGGGTAAATGGGAGGGTTTGGAGAAAGTAAAGGGAAGGGAGGAATGATGTGATTATATTATAATCTGAAAAACAAAAGAAACAACTTTATAATTAAAAAGAGCAGAGATAGAATCTACACGGAAATAGGATATTTGTTCAAACTTGGGTATGTGCTATTTCCTGGAGGTTCCTATGTGGGAAACTTTATCTCTAGTGTGATAATTTTGAAAGAACTTTAAAAATATAGGCCTGGGACACTCTAAGATCACAGGGACTACAACATTCTGTGTGGATTAATATGTTTTGTTAGGGAGCAGCTGAGGTCAGTTATCAGTTAATACCCAAGAGAGCGTTGCTATGAAAGAGTGAGCCAATTTCTCACTGCTTTCTGGCCTCCTGCCTCCATACATACACTTCTTCATGTAATGGTTTTATTTCTACCTCTTTGTCCCATTGCCAAGATGCCAGAGGCTCACTGTCATAATCCTTTGCCCACCAAAATCATGCCCCAGATAAGCATCATTATAAGGTCCGTAGCAGTAGGTATTTTGTTATAGCAACACAAAACAAAGACAGTAGTCTTCACACGTATTCTATTCACTACTTCTTAGCTATTATTGGGGAGCATCGTGATTGTCAGTGCAGTTCTGTCAAAAATTATAATTTTTGATAGATGATTATTTCATACAATTAAAATTTTTAGAACACAAAACAAATGCGTACCCTAGTCTGGTTTTCCAAAATTAGTATCTTGCAAATATTCAGACCAGAACTTGAAACTGGTTTAAGCCAATAAGCAAACTCAGCCTTCTCCAGTTGTACACCCTCCTATTTGTACTGGCGTATATATGCGGAGCTCTGTGTAATTTGATCACATGCCTAGTTCCGAGCAACAGCTGGCCTAATCCAAACACTTAACTGAATCATTACTTCAAATTTCCTAACTCTATCTACCACCAACTCTACCCCATTACCTCCCTTCTTCCAAATGACCACTAGTGTTCTCCATCCCTATAAGTATGTTACTCCACAACCATTGTACTACATTAAAACATGTTAGCTTGAATACATGTTAAGTTGAAGTAATACTGTAAATTTTTGATGTATTTATATCAATGATTAATAAGAAGGGTTAGAGGTGTGGCTCAGGGGTATTAACCTTGCCAGACATTTGTGAGGACCCAGGTTTCATCTGAACATTGCAAAGATAAAACTGTAAAAGCACATGAATTCCAGCTATTTCCCTTAAATATACCTAAACTAAGTGCCATGCCAACTACAAAAGGCTCCCCATCACTTCAAGAATATCATTTTGAGGGGCCATTTCCAAGACAAATAATTACAACTTCGTGGATTGTTAACTGATTATGGGTTTGGTAAGAGGGAATGTTCAACGTAACCATGTCAAATTTTATCATTTGGGGTATCATAGGAGCTTTCAAAAACTTTTTCCTTCAAAGACACAGACGAGAGAACTCAGACAAAAGCAAAGATGAGACAACTGTAACATCTATCCCCAATGGACTGACTGTCCAGAAGGACATTTTGAGACACTGGCCACCATCAGAGGACATCGAGAGTAGTTCATTATACACAGAACAAGCTTTTTAAAGGCAAGGGAACAAAATAAATATTCACTTTTTTCTAGAAATTAAATCTTCAAGAAAAGTCTTTTTATCTTCCTGGAAAAATTCCTTCTAATAAACTAAGAAGAAACAGAAAGAATTATATCAGTATTTTTGCAAACCTTAGGGGATACGTGTACAGAAGTAGTGAATATTAACATCTGACATCACAAAGTCATATTAGATGTATGTATGAAAATATCATGATTAAAACCAATTTGTATAATTAATAAGTACTAATAGAAATTACAAAAAGGAATCCATATCTTTCCTACTCTGCCCCAAATTAATATGATCGAGTTTTCAGCATCTTAATTACCACTGAAAGATATAGCAGAAAACAAAGGAACTTCTTTAACAACGTCACAGAAATACATCAGCGTGAAATACTCAACAGCATCAAACAATGCTCTTTTCTCAGCAAATAAAAAAAAATAAATATATACCTGTAGACTAAAGTAAAAGAGGTAAACCATCCAATTATAAGATATAGACCATATTTGAGTTTTGTTTTAAGAGGTAGAAAATATTTTTTAAAAAATCATAACAAAAGCAAATGTGAAATGCAGTGTAACATATTTGAGAATGACTTTAGATAAAACCAACTTTTTGGATATGATTAATTTTATAGTTAAAAGGTATTAATCATTAAAAAGTTGCCTACCAAATTATTAACAGATGAAAATATATTATATTTGAGATCAGCTTCCAAACAGCTTACGGTAACTACTAAACAGAGAATAATGAAGCAAAATGTGAGCTGGTAGTTGATGAAGATAGATGATGTATCTTACTCAAGGTCATTACACCAATACTTCTAATTGCTAGTGTTCTTGGGATTGTTGTAGCAAAAGGATAAAGTTATTCCTGTGTAAATCAATACATGATAAATTGAGAAAGCCTTTGAGGAATCAGAAGTCATAAGTGCATATTTTTCTGAATGAAACAGTTCTTTCAGACATTTTTATATAAAATTTTACTAAATATTGAATATGGATTCCCTTAAAAGAAGCCACCCTTTCTCCACACAGAACGACTGGTGGGTAAGATTAGGCCTTCTTGTGAGAAAACAGATTAATCAGCAAAGTAGGTGGGGCCAATAAAAGACACAGACATGTAAAAAGATAATTTTAAAAATTGTGTCTACAGCTGGGCAGTGGTGGCGCACGCCTTTAATCCCAGCACTCGCGAGGCAGAAGCAGGCAGATCTCTGGGAGTTCGAGGCCAGCCTGGTCTACAAGAGCTAGTTCCAGAACAGGCACCAAAGCTACAGAGAAACCCTGTCTCGAAAAAAAAATTGTGTCTACAACTATGGTTGCTAGGTGTCTTTATTTTCTACAAGGCCCAATTTATGAGAAATCTAATAGAGAATATGCATGCTATTAAACAGTCTCCTTGAAATATTTGTATAATTCAATTTTCCATTCTTGATAGTTTTTTGGTATTACCTTCACTTTCAACTCACACACTTTAGTTTGAGTATTGAGCCTAGACAGACAGATCTTTGGAAATATTCACAAATGTTTTAGGGTAGGGGAAGTGACTTAATGGATAAATTGCTTGTGAAGCAAAAACGAGGTCCAAAGTTTGGATGCCTGGAACATACTTAAATGCAAGGATTCAAGACAGCCCCGCTGTCATCTAGAGGCAGAGGTAGGATTCCTGGCACACTGTTGACCCAGACTTGTCATAACTGATCATCTTCATTTGCCAATTGTCCAGCCTCAGGAAGTGAAGTGGAAAAAGTCAAGGAAGACAAAGTCAAGGCTTTGGACCTCCACAAACATGCACACATATTATATATTGTATTACTTACAATATCACATTGTATATCACATGATATCATATATTGTATTACTTACAGTAAATACCCAAAGGTCCATGGAGATTTAAACCTTGATGCTTGGTTTGAGAGCAGAATCAGCTATGGAGGAGCTAGGCAGTCAGCATCTTTGTAGACTGGTTACATATATGAAATTCTTTGCACAGGATGTATTGCAGAAATTGTATCTGAACTTCTCCAAATATTTATCACCATAGCTAGAATGTTTATTAGAGTATCTTTCTGGTATAATAGTGCTCATAATGGTCACTTTAAAATCTGCTACCCAGGCTTATAAAGGATTATTACAATGTCTTTCCATCAACAATATTAAAAACATTCATCTGTGGTAAATGTTATAAAGAAGTTTAACTATAATGCTGATCTAAATACTTAAGTAAATTGAAGAAATAGTGTTATACGACAGACTACCAAAGATTTAAAAATCTTTACAAAGGGGTATTTCTTTAATCAATCGCCTGATAATATTTCTTAAAATTCAACTAAATAAATATCAGCGTACATTTCTCTGTTACTCATTAATGGTTTTTGTCATGGTTCCTGGTAGTTGGCAATGCATTTTATATGACATGAACTAGAACTGTACTGTCCAATATTATAGCTGCTAGTCATGTGGACTCTGCAAGTACAATAAAATACATGCAAAATTTGCTTCCTCTGTTCCATAGCCAGAAGTCACCAATGGTCACAGTATTACAAAGTGAAGATACAAAGGATTTGAAGTATTGCTGAAATTTCTGTTGAACAGCATTAGTTCACATTAGTGAGATCACTACCGATGGACAGAAACTGTGAAATGTAGGCTTTCTCTAAGTTTTATGATGTTAATATAGAAGTCTAGGAACACATACATTAAAACTACATGCATAGCATCTTAGTGTCAGGGCCTTTTCTCTTCTGTCTGTGAATGTATCTCAAAACATTCCTTCTTTTCTAGAAAATGAAACATTCCTTCTCCTCAGCCAGTCTTCAATGGTTTGTTCACCACAATGATCTAGGCTAACTTTTTCTGCCTCACACTTTATGTAAGCTTATTCTGAAGCTAAAATTTCTGTTTCAGACATCAAGACCACTGACCTCAGACTTTGTACTTGTAAATTTTTTCACTAGAACAAAAAACTAACATCAAAGTTGTTTCATAGGTTCAAAATTATTTAGGTTTCTTCAAAATTCCAGCAACTTCTTTATGCTAACATAACTGTTTCCATTTCTTAATTCAGAAAGGTGAATTTTCTTACATTTAAAAAGATAATATAAAAATGTATAAAGAGTATATTTTGATATAATTTTATAATAAACTGAACACCACTATAAAAATAGTGTGGAAAACTCAACCATAAGGGCTAAAATGGGTACGTTTAAATGGAACTCCTGAAAGTCTTGAATAAAAAATAGCATATCTGTGTTTAAAGAATTACATAAGTCATATACTTAGATCTATAAGATAACAGATTCTATAATTACATTTTATTTTAAATTTTAAGTATTTTCATGAAAATTGTAATGTATAATATATATAATTATATATACATAAATATAACTAAAATATCAGAGTATAGTTGTATAGTTATGTCATATTAAAAACAATATTATTTTAAAAACAGATAGTACCCGTTTTAATTTTGGTGGTTATTTTAAATATAGATACTCACAATTTTTAAGATACTGAAACCCATATAAAGAAATGGTTAGTAGAAGTTTCATCTTCTCTTCAGGTATTTTAGTAATGACTCTTTCTCCAGACTAACAATGTGCTTATTATTGGGGAAATAAATTTCCCCATTAGATTTCACAGCTCTTAAGAAATTAGCATACTACAGTATCTACAGACATATTTGCAAAGAAAGAGAGGAAGGTGGGGGCACTGGAGGAAAAGGAAGGAGAGAGGCAAGGAGGAGGGAAGGAGGGAGGGAGGGCAGAGACAGGAAATAAAGACATACTAACTTCCCAACATTTCTCCAAATAGGTAGTTATTTCTTAGAAATTGAGCTTACTTTCAAGATTCTCTGGTGGAGTTAAATATATAACCTCATTTTGTTCACTTGCTCATTTCTCAACCAAGGCTGAAGCCAAATAAACAGCTGTTAGCATTCACCAGCAAAACATTGCTGCAAACTTTCTTCATTTTGAAACTTGAAGAATGTTTCACTCCACTTTGGTAACTGCTCCTGATACAAGGCCTTTGAAACATGGCTTAACAAACGCTAATGGGTCATGGAGAACTTTGAAATGCAGATTCATTAAGATTCTGAGGAGCTGTGTTGTACGTCGGAATGAGAACTGATGTAGAGGTTGGGGCTAAACACATAATTTTATGAAATATGAGGAAACATAAGGGGTTTGTTGTGACGCACATAACAATCAAGGACCTGTTTCTTTTTAGCAAGCTCCTAAAAAGTCCCACCCGTATAATTATTAAATAAAAACACTCACTTATTCAGTACTCAGCTAGCTTTTAAACTCTGAATAAGAGAAGTACACAGTGAGAGAGGTACTTAGATGGTTTCCTTGGATACTGGATGATGCCATTCAGGTCTATGTTTTATCTGAAAGTGGTGCCCTGCAGAGAAATGAGGCTTGTTGAGTGGCTGTTTATACATAGTAAGTAAATAGGAACCTTGTTTATTTTACAAAGCATTTTTTATTTTGACCCAGATTTTTTTTTATCATCACACCCAAGCCTTGTAAACAGCAATAATGGTAGAACAGGTACTTTGCCCAACTCCCATTAAGGGCACTAAGAAATCATGATTGTCAAAGTGGAAGCTCCGAAGGGTTTGTCCAAACATGCTCCTCCTTAGCGTGCTTCCTACAGCTGGACTGTTATGTTTGTGCCAAATAAATCTGTGAGCACTGCCTGTCTTTTCCTTACAGCGGGATTTACTCTAAGCCCTGAGGCAGAAATGAGTCTAGAAATTTACCTTCCAACAAACGATAAATGTCCTTACCTTAACTAATCAGGAAAGAACTACAGCCATGGTGAGCTTCACACAGGAAGGGTGTCTACAGGCATGTGTTTCCATTCGAAGTGGTGTGGTGACATCCTTGGGTCCCAGTACTTTAACTGCCATGACCACCTAGCTTGACTCCAAGGTTCCTGGAGCCTCATGCTTTCTAACTTGGGAGGGTGACTAATCCTGCCTATGTGATAAGTTCTAACCTTCTAATATTTCTTTGGACTGAAGAGAGAAAATGACCTGTGGTAAAGAACGGCAACTATAGTGCTTAACACAGCTTAATACCCTGAAATGAAGTAAGCGTGTGCTATGTTTCCATTAAAAACTTTCCAGCCACAATTAATTGAACAAAACCTTGTCTTGTTCCAAGATTATTCTTGGAAATGTAATTTTAAAGCCTGTGTGAAATGAGGAAAGTTAACTTTTTTTATACCATATGAAAGCAATTTCATTTTTTTAGGAATGATTTTGGATAGACTTCCGATTGAATATTTTCCACTGGAACTAACAGTGTAGAAGGTTGCGGTGGGGGGAGCGCAGTTCTGTGTTCTTTTGCCAGCACTGACAAAGGTCTGGTTGTCAATGATACCTTTACAGCTAAATTTACCCCAGAGTGACATGAGCAGGTGCACTCGGGCCTGCCAGACACTTGTGCAGAGGGATCACGCATCTCACCGCTTGACGATCAAGGGGGCAAAGCCTCCGTCTTCATAGAAAAGGAGAGGAGGCAAACACAGCCCAAACTGGGGGGTTTCTCTTCAAAGCCAGCTGGTCTGGCTTTATTCTATAGGAATTTTTTTACCTGCCAGAGTTTGGACAACAAAGCCCTCAGCAGGTGCTGAAGGGCACAACTTCCTGGGGAAGCAGAACGGCACTGGTGAGTTTTGATTGCCAAAATATAATTTTTTTTAATCTCTAAAAGTTGGTTCTGTTATCTTAGAGGAGACACTGCTAAGGTACCTATGTTCACAAAGCTGATGAGAGCTGTGCAATCAGACCCAACTACCCAACTGTAGGTTTGCTTGGTGCACATAAACAGCTTTTAACATTTGATGATTTTTGAAATTATAAAATGATAATTTGTAAAAAGAATAATTTATAGTTTCAATATTTCTCTCTGATTACTATTCTGGATGTGTGAAGACAGCGAGTACATCACACATGCTATGTGAGGCTACATCATAGCACTTTAGTTTCGCTTGAATCTACTTCTCATAATCTTCTTTGAGTAAAGTGTAGGTTTTCAAAAAATTTTCCATAATCAAATTGTGAAATGGTACACGTTCTTCTCAAAAACTCCCATGTGTTAGTATTTAAATGTGTGCATATCATAGGAATATGATTGGAATATAGAGCTAGTTTTATTTAATATGCAGTAAAATCAACTAAGTGAACAGAAAAATTAATAATTAAAAGGAACAACATTTTTCATTCTTTTAGAAGGTTTTTATAAGAATAAAATCTTTAGGATAAATGATCAAGAGAATAATAAAGAGAGTTTTACATCATTTATTTCCAAAATTAGAACATTTATATATTTTGGTATTTTTTATTTTGTGAATTCAAAAGTTGGGTAAAAATATTTTTTCAGAACAGGATTTTAATTAATGCAAAAGAAGGAAAAATGAGACCACATGTTAGGACATATTTTTAAAAAGTGATTCTATTTCAAGGACTCATTCTTTTAACTATGCTTCACAGCATTTCTCTACAAATTGTTGTATTATAGCAAATTGAAAACATTTATTTAAGCAAGGAAGGAGCTCAAAGCTAGGGACTATACATAGCAAACATATGAAACCATTTTAATAAGTAAATTCCATATTCACAAGCAACATGGGCTAATGAATGTAAAAGACACAACAGCATACATTGATCAAGAATGCTATAAATTATTATGCATTAAAATCAATTTTCTGGGCTGTGGGGGGTAGGATTGGTACTTAAGAAGAGAAAAGCTTCTACAAATATAAATTACTAAGACTATGAAGTAAATGTTTTATTCTGATGGTGCCATAAATAATTTCTAATCTACATGTTTAATACATATTTGTAAAGTGGGAGAAATATAAAATCTGGCTTTTGTTAATGATTATCTTATCTAAAACATTTTTAAATCAAATGTGGTTTGGACATGATATAAATTTATAAATACTTTTTAAGCAGGCATGATTTCCCTTTAAAAATATGAAAACTGGTTTTAAATTACCAAAAATGGTCTATGTAACCAAAAGCCAAATACTTAAAAAAACAGACTCACCTAAGAACATTTTTGAATACATATTTTTTAGAAATTAAAACTCAGGTTTACTTTAATTATCAAGTATTGCATATGGACTGTTCTTCTGGTTATCAGAGCATATTTTTATTTAGGTGGAAAGTGTTTTGTGAGCTGCTGCCGCAGGGGCTTTGTCATAGTTTGTTGTTGATTCTGACACAGGACTTACCAAACCCATTAAATTTTTAAAAATCTTCCCAGCCTCTTAAAGGAGACATGTGAAAAGAGGTCATTTTCCTGGTTTGTTAAATGCTATGTCCTTAAAGAACCAAAGCACTTAATTTTGAAAGTGAAAACTATTACAACTCATAAGCCACGTAGGTATGCTTCAGAATTACACTTAAGAAGTTTTCGTGTACATTGCAATTGGAAAAATTTACCCCATTGTCGTTAACAAACACTCAAACAGGAATAAAGAAACAAAACCTTCTGCCAAACTACTGTTTATGACTTTCTATGGGGAGTTCAAGCTATTTAAAAAAATGTTAGATAGAGTCTGCCTATCCAAACAGTCTAAAACTTATCATTTGCATTGTGCCAGGAATTCAAGCTTTGAAAATTTCATGTTTTCTTTGAATTATCAGGAGCCATACGTCCCTATTACCATGCAGTAATATGTGTGTCCTTCCTAACAAATCTTAACACTAGGTCACAAGAAACCCATGCTAACTCTTTTCATCTGTCTGAATTGGTTCCTTTAGCAAACCTTAGCGACAAATTTTGGATTAAAATGGCAGTGACTCATACCTGCCCTATGCATTTAAGGGATTCCTTGAAATACATCTTCATAATTATAAAGATAATTCTTTCAGTGGTGGAAAATTCATCATTCACCTGGTTGAGTGGCTACTCAAAAGGCTTTTTGTTCATTTTCTGTATTGATAAGAAGGATACTGATTCTTCCAGTAATTAACAATAATTAGTAAACTGCATGGTGCCTGACCATCTATTTAAGTAAAAGAGTTTACTTGTAATAATTTAAAGAAACAAAAAATACGTTGGCAGCTTTATACGTATCTCCTCATTGACCAGACACCTGACGGACAGCTGTCATCTGTCCGTGGGCCAGATGTAACTCAATAAAGATAAAAATGGCATATTACTCATCCCTGTTGATAATACCTGGTGCCAGGAAGTTTGCAAATCCAAATACCTGGACTACAGACAGGACAAATAAAAGAGGATCACCCCTCTGCCTAGCAGGCTGCTTCCATCACAGGTTTATTTTCAATTTCTTCTTACTTGCCCAATTTCTCTTCATGTCTACACATGCTTCACATGTGGAGAGAGTTAGTTTCCTTAAAGGAACTTTCAGAGGTGTGTACACACCAGTCAAAACACTAAGCACTCAAGCAATGCTATCCCTCTATCAAAGATAGGTGTCTCTCCTTGAATCACATTCCTTTTGAGCTCAAGAAGTAAGTTCATAAAAGTCACAAGAGGAAGACTTTGAAGCTCCAATTTCTCATTTTAAAGAAATTCCATAAAATAATAGAATTGAAACTAACTCAGTCTCAGTGTGAGTAAGTGAACACAAATTTGGACTTGTCTCTCAGTTCCAAGTTCAGTTTTCTTTGGCTTCAAAAATGTGGACAATCACATACCAAACAAAAAGAATCACATGGGAAAGTTGCGTGAGTATAGCTACTTTCTAAGCCTTTTTCAGTAAGTAGAAATATCTATACAGGAATGTATATATATATAGTTTACCAAAGTATGGTACGATATGCTGTAAAAGCATTAAGAACATTAACACATTGAAACATGCCCATTTTGAGCTCTTTTAGAATCTTTTCATCATTCAAGTGGATTTGCAAACTAGAAATACCAATGTATTTGAAATAACAGAATTTTTTAAAGCACAATATAGGCTTTAGAAATTAATATAGAAATCAAAAGTTTAGTCTGGTCTTTCTGAAAGATTGGAGAAGAATTAAAAATACTAAATATACCATAATATAAGCATACATATAGTACACAATGCAGTATACTAAAAAACTGACTCAACAGTTAACTAACGTATGTGTGAGAGTGCTAACTAACAAACCATAGTGTAGATCAATGGCTGCATCATCGCAATCTCAGAGGTCATACTATTCAATAACATCTTATTAATGTAAGTATTTGACATCAAGTCAAATAGTATTGATTATATCAACTACTATTGATATATTTTTTGATAATCCCATACAAGAAACTGACCCAATCAAGATTTAAAAATCTAAATATTCAAACAATTATTCATTTTCTGCCCTCTAGAAAGGAAATCATTTCAGTTAAACAATACTTTCTGATTTTAAGGAATGTATCTTATCCTTGAACTTTATTTTTTTTAATTTCTTTATTTATTAAAGATTTATGTCTCTTCCCCCCCACCACTTCCAATTTCTCTCCCCTCCCCCAATCAATTCCCCCTCCCTTGAACTTTAAACCGGCATTCACAGGTAGGAAGTAGAGCTTTGACATATAGACAGATAAATTACAAAAACACAAAATTGGGGGGAAACAAAATATAGATATAAGATATGGATAAAAATGGTGGCTACTATTTCTCTTCAAAAGATTGTTTTAGAGTAATCAATAATGGGGATATTTAAACTAAATTTTATATATTTATAATTTATAAATGTTATTTGCTTGTTTTGTTATGTTAATCAACAGATCATTTGACAATATGCAATAACAGCATACAAATCAATTGCAAAAATATTATTCTGCAAACAACATCCATTTGAAGCTACTGTTGAAAACCGGGGTATCGAAAGAAAATACACAAAATTGTATCTTGCATCTTAAAGAAGTTTTTACGGAAGTGAATTGTCCCTTGTCTGCTTCGAAGGGATAACAAGTATTTCTCTCTAGAGCTGATGAATATGGTTCAAAGAACACCAGGACGGAAGTGGAAGATCAGAGTCCTCGGCTCTGTTTCACTGCTATGTACTTTTGTGACTGAAAAGAAGTCACTTAATCTCTGTGACACAACTAAATGGATTAGGGCTTTTGGGTTAGTTACACACAAACCCCAAGGAAAGAACTTACAGCTAACCAGGAGAGTATTCTCTCAGCTTCACGGGAGGTGTCCCAAAAGGACTATGGGCCATTGTGGAAATCTTAGCTACAATGGCATGTCCTGTCTTCTCCATGTAAGTACTCCTAATAAAGGAAATCCCAGACCAGCACTAAGCTGCGAAGTTAAAGGGCAAAATGAAACAATTCTGCAGAGCATATTACTGAGTAAAGCACCTACGAGGGTGCCCTTTTTACATAACGTGACAGTTCACATCCTCAACATCACATTACTACATGAAGCTCTGAACTTCATTGTGTATGCCCACAGCTAAGTTGGATGGAAATCCAATGGATATTTAATATTTTCAGTTTCATGAAATGGAAGGAACAATTTAAGTTAAAAAAATATTTATGATACATAAATGCTGTAAGTGAACATAATGCTTGTTTTGTAAGACAAAAACAAAGAAAAAGACATTGCAGCAAGAAACAAGGACATCAGAGAACTCCCATTCTGATGTACTATAGATGTCTGAACTTAAGAGAAACTAATGGCACAGTTAGATATGGAGGGAGGTTGGAGAGATTAATAGCAGCAGTTACGTATGGAGGAAGATTGATGACCAACCTGTTGCAGAAGTTGGTGATGTTCTGAAGGTCTTTTGTGGTTTCTGGACAGGCAGAGTTAATTACCAAAGTCATACGAGCATCTGAAAGTCGTTTTACTGAGAGACTCTGGGTACTCAAGTCACTGGAGACAAGTGTTCGTCTTATTTTCAGGAAAAAAGAAACTGGCAGTAGCCAAAGCATGCACACCTGTGTGCTGCTCATCAGTAATGTTAAATATCCCTAAATTAGATGCCCACTTCACATTTTTTGAGTGCCCCATTTTCCATTCAAGAAAAGATTAGGGTTTTCAGTCGGATATACTAAAAAATAGAGTGAACCCTAAGTAAATTGGATCCCCATTTGCTACCAAGAGGTCAGCCTTGAAAACATGCATACAAGTCACATCATACAGACTGAGACAGGTGATATTTTAGAAAGATGCTGTGCGTGTGTGTGCATATGTGCACGCTGCACATGTGTGTGTACATATATGCATGCAGCAATAACTAAATAACTTAAATATGAATTTAAGAAAGGGATCCATGGGAAGTCTGGTGGAAGAAAAAGAAGAGGGTAAATGAAGTGATTATGTTTCAGAAAATAGCAACTAGATACATAGATACACACATTTGTAGATACATAGATAGAAAGAAAAAAAAATGAAGTTCCTGTGCTGTTTGATTGGCTTCTTAGTGAGCAGTTTACAATGAGCATTGTATGTGTAGGATGTCTTTTGCTTGTTTACAGTTTGAACCATACTGGGTGTTTGAGGCAGGCTCTTGCTAAGCAGTCCTGACTGGCCTCAAACTCCAAGTAATACTCTTGCCTCAGCCTTCAAAATGCTTGGATTATAGGCAAATCCCATCATACCTGATTTTTGAGACTTTTAAAATGATGATTCCTAAACTGGGCACAACAGTTCCCAGTTACAAACCCAGCACCCTGGAGTCTGAGACAGACCTCTGACAGTGTATGAGGGCAATTTGTTCTACAGCAAGTTCCAGCCCAGCCAGGGATACATAATGAGACTGTCTCAAGTTTTGTGCTTTTAAAAGGAAGGAAGGAAGGAAGGAAGGAAGGAAGGAAGGAAGGAAGGAAGGAAGGAAGGAAGGAAGGAAGGAAGGAAGGAACAAAGAAAGATTAAGTAAATTCTAAAAGGCAGTTTCCTGAGAGAGTGAACTCATGGACCAGGATTGGTTCAGACAGTCAAGTTTCAACCCTTGCTGATTCTGAGGCCCTTGAACAAAACTGTGATCTTAGCTGGTCATTATCCTCTTAGCCTTCTCTAGTGCAATGTTAGTTCTCATGTTCCAAAGCAGCAAGAAAATCATGCATGGTGATCCCATATACTTAGAGGCCAATAGGAACATATGGCTATAGCTACAAACATAACTTTTGTTTTTAATCATTGTCTAATAAGTTAAGCATATAGTGCTTAAGTAGTTGACTCACCTTTTTTATTTGAATTGGCAAATGATAACTGTCCCCCAAGTTAGCAAAGCCTTGGTCTTACTCAAGATCCTAAATAATGCAGAATTAAGTATGACCAAGTGACTTCTGCTGATTCTTCAAGAAAGTTATTTCGGGAAAATAGGATAGACAGTGATTACTCTAAGTCTGCATCCACTAACCATAAGCATATTCAGTTAATCATTGCTGATCTGGAGAAACTACAGGCTTAATTCTCCTCTGAGTGAGCTGTTTTATAGCCCTAGGCTACACAGACCTGACTCTCACAGCTATGTGAAGTTGAGTTAGGAGTGTATGGATGGTGAATATAAATCTTTCGCAGACAATAGTTTTACAAGCATAGTTTTTGTTCATTGTGAATCATCAGTATACTTATGAATAACAAAGATAATCATATAATGTATATGATTTATGTATAAAATTTTTATGTATAACGTATAAGCTCTTTGTAGTGGCAATTCTGTGGTGATTTTTGAAATAATGAAAAAAATGCTAGTAGTAGTATACCACAGTTCTAAGAGAAACATCTGATTTTACACAGAAAAAAAATGATTAGCTGTTAACATGAAAGCAGCTTTATTGTATAGACAACTGAAAAGGAATCTACAACAGAAAATGAAGGATGGAGTAACAAGGATCAAAGGGATGAAGTGGGAGAGGGTGGAAAGAGAAGAAAAGGTAGAAAATAGGGAAATTATCAGTTGATCATCTATTGCTAAAGACATTAAAAGGAACAAGAAAGTTGCAAAAAGTTTCTCATGTAGTGCTCAGAAACTTTTTCTTCAAACATCCCCCTTGCCTTTCTGAAATTCTTCAGAAAGATGAATATTGCTATTGTTACAAAACCCATTCATATGACATAACTCTGTTTAGGTACAGGTGTGTGAGCATACAAGGTTGCAAAGTATATGTTCTTGCTTCCTCTTCTGATATAGAAAGATATCTGTGATTTTTATAGAGGAGATAGGGAAAAGGTAGCACAAACTTTGTCCTCTAATCCGAAAACACTCCCAAACGCCATGTCCTTCATTCAAGAAGAAATACATACTATCTTAAAGAGAGTTCTTAAAATCCCTCCAAGATATCACTGAGCAAATTGTAATTTTACGTCTGGTGGCTTTTAATATAAGGGAATGCACATGAAGTAAGCTGAATGGCAACATAGACGCTAAGGCACAAGAGGCACAAATATTTGTTCAGTTGGTGTCAAACTCATACGCAAAAATAAAATGAGGCCAAAGCAACAGGTAGGGGAATTTGCAGAATCTGGGGGGAAACCCATGAATTTTCAAAGAACTCGTCTTCCAACCCAACATTTTCAGAAGCAATAAAATTTCTTCAAGTCAGAGCCAGCCTTCCCATGCACTTTCCCTTACTTCTGTGTGTACAATTAAGTGGCTGGCAGTGGGTGGGACTTGAGGCACACAGAAAGCTTGCCCTAAAAACACCTCTAGAAACACAGCAGGAAGCTTATGGACTCTGCTAGAGACTCTTTTACATTAAAAAGAAAAAAACGAACGAAACATTTTTTTTTCCTCTTAAAAGTTTAAAAATATTCACTTAAAGAGGTAGCACATATCGAGGGGATGTCGTGGATAAGGCGTGGAAGCAGCAGACTCTCATAAAAGGCAATCTGTGAGAATTCTGGGGCTTAAGGGGATGCTGCAGGATGAAAGGACCTTGTAAGTCCCATCAGTAGAAGGCCAAGAGGAAATAGAGGCACTCACGAAGGAGCTGTTATTGATTTTCAAATTCCTGCTGGGGAGCCAAGGTGAAAGAAGGGCAAGTTGAAGGTAGGTGAAGGGAAGGACCTTAGGGGAAGACAAGTCTCAGTGATGTCACAAAGCTGCCTGCACACAGGTGTGATCCCTGACTCCTAGGGAGACCAAAGAATAGACTGACGAACGAACAGTCACTCATCCTATGCACTTAGGCTCAGACTCATAAGTTTAAATGTTAATAAGCAATAAGCAATTTACAAGATTTCTGAGATAACCAAAGTATATAATCATGGATCCTTACTCTAGACAAATACCATCACTTCCAAATATCTAAAAAAAATCCAGTATGAATACAAATGAAAGCTCTCTGTGAAAATTAATTTCTCCAGAACATTGACAAATATGTTACCACCCAGAAAGTATAAAGTATCTTGGTATAATACATGTTGATTTTCCTCAACATAGTAGCATGGATATGTTTTACTTTACATATTTAATTATAAAATAACTTTTTTGAAGTATGAAATGAGAGAAAAGAATACCTGCTTTAAAATATCATTAAGTAACTGATAGCAATGTGCTTTTCAGGGACTTGTGGAACAGGAACACTTGAAACTGAAATGATAAAAGTATGTACTTTCCTGAGGATTTCCTATAGGTTAGGTAGAACTATAACTTCATATCCTTCTCTCAGCAAACTGCCTGTTGGGGGTCCGGCCCTCTTCTCAGGACCCTGTGATCTAATCCACAGTCCACTCACCTTTCTCTGCCTTTGGCACACCTCCCATAATATGCAATCATTAAGCAGCAGCACCGACCTGTAAACATTTTCAGTGCCGGTGCCCCACATCAAAGCTTTGTCCCCAAGGCCTGTGCATTTCTATCAGGAATGTGCATAAAGCTATAATTTTCTAACTGTAGTTAATGTCTGTTTATTGTCCAAATATCAAATATTTCAGGTTTAATAATCAAATCTTAGTTTCCACCTTGTTTACTACCTGTGGTTTGGATTTACTACTATTTTATTTTTTTCTGTGTTTGTTTACTTTTACATCCCAACCGTAGTTTCCCTTCCTACCTCTCTTCCTAGTCCCCCCCTCTCACCTCCCTTCTTCCTCCCCCATCCACTCCTCCTCTGTTTCTCTTCAGAAAAGAGTAGGCTGCCCGTGGATATCAACTCGTCATGTCATATCAAGTCACAGTAAATCTAGGCATATCGTCTCCTATCAAGGCTGGATGAGGCAATCAGGTAGGAAGAAAGAGTCGTAATTGCAGGTAACAGAGACAGAGACAGCCCCTGTTCTCATTGATAGAAGCCCCCCACACAACTGTAACATATGTGGCTAGATCATGGCCCTGCAGGCTCTCTGGTTGTCAGTTAAGTCTCTGTGAGCCCCAATTAACCCCGGGTTATTTGATTCTGTGGGTTTTCTTTGGATTTACCTTTAACATAAAATGTTCAGACTTAACTATAAAGACTCTCCAATACCAAGATGCTTCTTAGAATTACTAAGCAAATATCCAAGGCAACATCTAATAACTTCGAGCAAAACCATCTGTGAGGAACTAGTGCCCTGGCATAACCACTGTGAAGTAGGTAACCAGCAAGTAAACATAATTTTCTGAAATTTATTCCAGTTGTATGATTTTATCACTCCCTGCTGAGTCCAAATATAAAGGCGTATCAAAGCTAAGAACAGAGTTTTAGGAATGAATTAAGTCTGATGTTGTGTCCTTTGATGTTTGTGGGCTATCTGGACAGACAAATTCATCTGAGCTTTCGTTTTTAATATCTATAAAATGGAGATAATAACAGAAGCCCTATAAGAAGTTGTTGCTTGGATAAAAGGAATAATGTTCATAAACTAATCAGTACAAATTTTGAAATATCAAGTGACGAAGAAATATGAACTACTTTGAACATGCTTATTTGTATATATATTCTAAGAATGCCGATATTTTGCATATATCACAAGTATTACACTTAGATTATAAATACAATTGATTTTAAAGAGTCAAACATAAATTTAGCAAAGTAATATGCAATCACGTTCATTGGTTTGGGTCTTTGGCTCAATGGATAACCCAACAAGCAGACTACTTTTAATCACGGGCTTAAGTTTTATTTTCCTCCTTTTGTTGCTATTTTAGTTTGCATTCTCACCCTATTCAAGATAATTTAGAAAATTGTCACCCCACACAAGGTGAATTTTCTTTCTTTTTGGAAAGTAAGAATATTAGCATAATTATGGATGTACTTATTTTAAATCTTTATAGAATTATTATATATTGAAAACATATTTTTGTGTATTTCTTTCCAACTTAACAAATAATTTTAATCTGCTTAACTTAAATTTTTAGACTATAAAGTATTTTAAAATAATGTAAGCTTTCCTTTAAATAGAACAACAATGATTGAAAATTACATAGAAAGACAGAGTACGCTATATTTTATCACCACTATTCCCTCCTCTCTAGACATCTTTGTGTGATCTTAATAACTAATGTTACGATGAACACCACATACAAAGTCTTTAAGTTCCTGAGCCTATTTTTATATATATTACTAAAAAATATAGTCTATTCCAGCTTTTACTAAAAGTCCAAAGTGACTATCTTTCTGTTTTTCATGTTCCATTGCCTGCCCCATAATGCAGTAGTAACATCTACCACACATGCAACAGAACACTGACTCTAGGTCCCTCTTGAACAGAATGCTCGATCAAACATTCCATGAGTTCCCCTTTCCCTGGAGGCCTGAGCCCAGCCCAGTTGCCATAGATGGCCATCAGACATTTGGAATGACATCAGGAGACAATCTGAGCAGGCACTGCCCTAAAGAATTCTGCTAGCAGGAGACTGGGATATCAATGTCTTCTTGGCCGACAACTGCATTCCAAAGGTCAGCTGAGGTGACGAGAGGATGGACTTGGAGTGTCCAGTGCCTTTTCAGCAGCCAGGCAGCGACTAAGCAGAAAGCAGTCCACATGAGGGCTAAAAGTAGCCTAGAGACCACACACCTGTGAAAAAGTCAACGTGACCCAGTAAAACAGAATTTTATGTCTAAAGAGATTTCCACTTCTTCAGAGGTAAAATTCAAGACCTGTTCTTATCCTGAATCAATCCTCTTGTCTCTGATGACCTACTTCTTTCTCTATGACAGCCACAGTGGGGGTGGATAGGGAACTTAATCCTGGGGAAGAAGGAATTGTTCACACAGAATGGCATAATTTGTTTCTCGTTCCTGGTGCTTATTGCATGGAGGATTCTCATTCCTAGCAGCAATACATGGAGAATATCACATTAAACTCAACATTTTATGTATAAGGAAGCTCAAAATGTGATCAGTTCCCCTATGGTACTGGCAGTTGGCTTGGGGCTACACTCTCCTCGGGATCTCACCATATACAGGGAGGCTGAGGCCTTCTGCTCCGTCTACAATAAACTGAGATATTTCTTGTAGGGCCTTGGATTTCGAGTCGCATGAGAAAAATTCTTTCAAACATGAGCAAATGGTAAATAGACAAGAGAAACAGATGATGACTCAACAGTGGATCAATCCAACATTCAAAAGTATTATTTTAAAATTAGTTCCCATTTGTGAATATGCTGATGCAAACAAAAAAAACACTTTTATTTAGGTTAATTACCATTAATGGGCAAGATTAATATCAAAACTAATCTCAACTAACAGCAAAAAAATGTAGGGAGCAAGTGCAGCAAAATAAATCACCTCACTACTTACCAAAGCACCAAGTGATGCTCAGCCTAAAATGCCGTAGCACCTGCTGCTCATTTTCTCACCCTACGTAGCAATACCTCTGATTTCATTCTGTTTATGGCATTAACATTTCTGAGCAAATCCTATCTTGTGAAATCAGTGAATTCAATTTCTTATCAAATTTGAGGAAGATTATACTTTGTTAGCAAGTCTCACCTCAGATAACATCTTTTTCTTGGACTTCAATATTTCTTCTTATCTCTTATTCTAAAAGTATAATGCTAGTTCTGCATAAGTTTTAAGTACAAGTAGGCAGAGTATTAAATCCCAATAGCTCTCTTTGAAAAGTATCATGTGCTTGTTTGATAATATCAGTAACACAGTTTAAGTTTGGGAGACAGTATTATTCCTCATGCAGCTCATTCTGTATTAAATGGAATTTTCTCCGGGATGAATCCTCAGAAGCATTCTCTCTTGTAAAAGGATAATTCTGCTTAAAATCTGTCAAGACACCTTTGTACATAGTCAGTTTGCTGGGCCAAACCAGACACGGTGTACTAGCCAGTAGCAAGGATCTTGGGCTCTATCAGAGGCTTAAGCTTCTTTCTAAATTTACAGATATGGATCACTTGGTTAGCTTCTCTGTTGTTGACTTGCCTTCCTTACTGAAAAACAACAAAACGACGTATGCATTAGGTGTTTTCTAGAATCTTTCTCAACATAAAAGACATTAAAATTCAGACTTGAAAACTATTTTACACAACAACTATGTAATAGAAATGCAGAATGTCTTAAAATCTGGCTAGTATCAAGCACAAAATATTTTGTTTTGTTTATTTGTTTTTGAGACAGGATTTCTCTGTGTGGCCCTAGCTGTTCTGGAACTCCCTCCGTAAACCAGGTTGGCCTAGAGCTCAGAGATTTGCTTGCCTCTGCCTCCCAGGTGTGGGGATTAAATGCATGCACTACCACCATCCAGCAAACAGAAGGTTTTTTAAAGCCTGTAGTCTAGTTAAAAACTTTACTGCCGTACTCTCAGTATGACTCCATGTAGTAGTGGTGAATATAAATATATCCCTACCTCAAAGTTTCCACTGAGCACGTGGGCCTTGGTGATCAAGCAGTTAAAATATGGATAATGTTGAGTTTTCATTAACTTGAAAAGCCACATGTGTCTAGCAGCTACCCTATTCAAAGCAGTCCTCGAGAAGAGGACATACACGTTTACACTTTAGAGGTATACAGACAGTGAGCTACAAAGTTTTTGATGTGCTCTTCCTACCACATTTACCACACTTCCTACCACACTTACAGCACCCTAGACAGACAAAGAACATCACCAGAATCTCCATTTCCCAACGGCTGTTTTTGCAGAACATCCAACACTGATTCCAAGTGGTAACACATGAAAGTTGTGCAAGGAAAAGGAAGTTTTCTTGTTTGGGTTTACTGTTCATTTTCTTTAGCATCCCACTTCTCTCTCTACTTGGTGAGCTTTACTATGCCAAGACAGAGGTAGCTTAACCGCTGAAGTTAGTGGTTGGCTTTTAGGGGTTTTTTTGTTTTTTTATACTTCTGTAGATCCTGAGTGCTTAGGGTTTAAATCCAATTCTGGACCCTGATCCTTTCTTATTGGTCTATTAGATTTGTTTAAAAAAAAAAAAATCAGGGACGCTATAGGACAGGGAGGCTGGACCTGCCCAAAGCCCCTATTTCTCTCCCAGGATTGCAAAATGCTATATGCGCATCGAGTAACCAGAAACCCCGACCTCGTGCCAGCACTTTGTGCTCTTTGTGGGTGGTGGGCTCCTTTTGCTGAACCCCGGTGTCTGTGGAGATCGGATAGAGCTCATCTCCAGCTCCTTGGAAGAAATATTCTTGGGATCCTAAAATCCAGACCAGCAGAGAAACTCCACCAGCGCCGCCACCGCACGTTTCCAAAGCACACCCACTGTCTTGGCGCCCTCCTCCATTCCTCGGAACCCATCAAACCCCATCTTTATCAGCAAGCCACCGGTCTCTTTCCTCCTAGCCGAGACAACTCCTCTCAGCCGAACGCAGGCCGGCACACCCCTTCCTGTCCCGGGCACAGACAGCAAGCCCAACCCCCTGTGCAGCCAGGCCCAGCAGGTCCGTCGGAGGGCCCGGCCTCCTACGCCCAGTCCGTGGCGCACTCACGTGGCACACTCGAGCACCCCCCCCCACACACACACACCCACACACACTAGCAGCCTGGCTGCTCTGAAAACTCGCGGGGCAAAGAGTCCCCACCCCCTCAGCTCCATCGGCCACGAGAAAAGTGGGTGGGAGGAAGTAGAGACCCGCGGAGAAAGAGCGGATAGGATCGAAAGCCATGTCGGAGGGGAGGACCAAGCAGTAACTGGGTGGTGTTGCGGCTGTTGCGCCTCTCCAGTCCGCCCAGCCAGCGGGTCCGCTTTCAACACAAATCAGCCAGAGGGATTGCTGCTCCCTGCAATCAATAACTCAGCCGAGTGAGCTGCTGAAACCAGAGGCGTCCCTCGTCTGCTCTTTAAGGGGCCCTGCGGCAAACTGAATCCCAGCCCTCTGCTTCCCAAACAAAGAAGTGGGTACCAAAATGCCGGGCGAAATTTTTAACCCCAAACTTTCACCGCATCCCCTATTAAGGATCTCGTAAAATGAAAGAGCACAGACCTAGTGAAAACTCTAGAAGAAACGGTTAAAAGGGGAAGTGTGTATACCCACTCCTTAAATTTCAAGTCTCTTGTGATATTTCAAGAAATGGAGTAGAACCAGTGTTTCAATAAGCATCTAACAATGGCGAGAGTAAACGTAAAGTCCCATTAAATTTAGCTGTCTCTGTGGATTCTTTCGGATGAGCCACACACTTAGAAGCAAATTACCTAGCAAGCCTTATTTGGACTTACTGATAAAAGAAATGTATCTCACTTTGTAGAGAGAGTTCAGGTGTTTTGTTTGTTTGTCTGCGTATCTTTCAGATTTTGTTTCATGAAGTGTAGAGTGGCGAGGTCCTGGGAGATATGTGCATCATGACCCCCACTTAATATACATTACAGTGGAGCAGAGCTGAGAGAGAGCGACTAGCCAGAGAACTTGGCACTGTCTGAGAACCGGAACAAGTTTAGATTTAGGCATAGTGGGCCTGGGTTTGAAGGCCGCAAATTCGATGAGCACAGCCCTCAAACAAATCCTGTCCGAATTCTTCATTTCTCTGGCTGACTCCGACACGATATGATCAAAATAAACCATGTGATGGCAACCCAGAAGAATAGTTTTCTAAATGACTCCTCACTGTGCGCTCAGATACAAGGGAAAAAGCCCTTGTGATCTGCTTTGTCATAGTTGGTCCTTTGGGGGGACTGCTCCTGTTCTGAAGCCAAGGAAAGAATCATTGGTGTACCACAGTGATGGAAAGCTAGTCTGAGACAGAGTACCATGTAGCTAAACACAGCTTGGAAGAATAAGGTGTTGTTGCTGTAGAATCCATGCACAGGCCTGAACCCACATCAGTAATCTCAAAGCATTTGACATGGCCCTTGAAGCAATGCCTAGAAAGAGCCTTCTCACCAACTTAGATGTTGTTACAAGTATCTCCGAATTTGACAGATTTTGTTATCATCAGAAATGGTGGGTTTTTATTTTACTTTTGTTCTTGTGATTCTTCATCAGATATAAAATCAAAAGTACAGACGTGAAGATAAATATAGGCTCACTGTCTATGAGAAGAGGCATATAACAAACCCTTGTTTGGTAAACCAGATCCTACGTGACACTCAGTGCACATGCTGTATGGTCTGCTTGGGTAAAGCTGTCCTAGTGAATTTGTAAAATTTAGAAGTGTGCCATCATTTTATTTTAAAAAAAATTATGGGCACTATCACAGTGGATCATTTAAAGCCTTTTCTAGCTAATGTAAATTATTTGAGTTTAAAATAATAAGTTTCCTTCCTTTAAAAGTTTTTAAACCATACCTATCTGAATCTACTTTAATGTCAGCTTTAAAGAAAATAACTTTTTTTCTATACTTACACGTTTTTAAGGTGCCAAAAAAAGAGCTGAAAACTGTGAAGTAACCTCTGAGGAGATGAAGCGGAGCATGGACGGCAAATGGCTGTGGCAATAAAGAAGGTGTAGGTGGTGAGTGGTCACGTTTATCTTTTACCACACACTTCCCATAAAAGTAAAAGCACCAGTTTCTGTATGTTAAAGTATTTAAAATCCTGGCGCACGTGGCCGTGGTGCAGTTGGCCATTCTTGTCCTCGGAACATCAGCATGCTGCCTAAGGCATGTCAGCATCCGAGGCCCACCTTTGCAAGTCTCTACTGCAGCTAGTCTGTCTCCTGGCAGTGACACACACCATCGTAGGACAACTACAAAGAGGTTAAAATATGTTTTGTGTTGTAGAATTTAAATCTTACCATGCTTCTCTGATTTTTCTAAACTTTCATGTTCAATTATATTTGTGTTGAAAGTATTCTGGCTGAAGAACAAATACTGTACACTTGAATAATCTTAAGGGGTAGATTAATCTATATCCTTTCTTCATCTCAGGGTAGGTTGCTGTGGCAACCGCCCCAGCTCACTTTAAAATAATTTTTTAAAGCTCACTTCAAGAGCTACACCCAGCGTGGGCCAGGCTTAAAAGCAGGCAGACCCAGTACACAGGGCTCTCGTAGAGTGAGTGCTGCTTTAATGTAGGGAAGCAGAAGAAAAGAGGGTGGAGTAAGATGGCCCAAACCAGAAATTGGAATGTTAGCTTTTTCTAGAGCTGAAACAATCGCCATGCTCTATGTAACTTTAGTTGTTTAAATATATTGTTAAATAAGTCCTTGGAGAGGTAGCTAATGTGTATTTATATTTAATATAAAGCACTTATAATAATTAATGTAAGGAAAATTGGTGATTATACACACACACACTAACAGAGAGAGAGAGAGAGAGAGAGAGAGAGAGAGAGAGAGAGAGAGAGAGAGAGGAAAGAGAGAGGGGGATTCAACAGCACACCAATCCCAGCATGTTGCTCTTTTTTCCTAAAGGAAAGTTGCCTTTTATTAACTAGACAAATCCCTATGTTCATCCTGATATAAATGATATAATATTTTTCTTTTGTTTTTCAAGCACAGAACTAAATTGGAGAGCACGTATAACCACACAGACAGAAGTCTAGAAAGGATTTATCTTTTAGTAGGACAGTTTTTGTATTTTCTTGTTGGATATCAAACCATAAGCAAAGACCTGGTGCGTGCTGGGGATGTTAGTGTCCTGCCACAGAGACACAGCACCTACACAAATTTTGAAATTGGATTAGAGAATTGTGAGTCTCCCAGTACCTAGACCAACCTACTTCCTATACAAGAAAATGTTCTGATCCTCCCCAAGTCCCATTCGGGAACAGGAAAGCCCAGTTTGAGTAAATTTATGTAAATAAATAGTGTAAGTCTGAGGTGATTTAAAGACAAATACAAAATGCACTCTGGATCAACCACCTCATGGATTACCACTAAGTTTAAAGCTCAGGTAACCATCTACTGGTTATTTTCATGCAACTTCTTCCCTTCCCCTTGAGTTACACAGGCTTATGTGAAGGTAACTAACGCTAGTATTAACATAAGTCACACATAATTAAGAAGCTAAATATACTGAGAGGGGAAATCTTCTATTTTAATACCTTCCAGCCCTAAAGTTTCAAATCATCCTCACTTCAGCTTAGCATTTTTTGAATGTTTACCCTATTGTTGATAAACATGAATTTGCTATAATATTTATTACTAAATAACTCTTTGACATGTAAAAGGGTCAAATAAAAGTTTCATTTTGAAGGAAAATAAATATAAAACTGAAATAGACTGTGATAAATAGAAATATCCTCTATAATGAACTATAATAGCATAATTGAAATTCATGTTTTGACTATATCTGCTTTGTCCTGTAACATAGGCCATTTCAGTTCATTACATTAATTTAAAGTACTATGGCAGTACATTCCCATGGTCTTTCACAAGGTTTGTTCAGTGAGCATCTTTGGAAACCTCAGAAATGATCTAAATTTCATTTACATCACCCTGTCTGGATCAGCCTCAGTAGTGAGCATCCTTAAACATCAGAGGCTGTACCTTTAAAGAGGCTTTGCCATACTCACGATAGTCACACACTTGCTATATGAATGGCCAGCACAGTAGAGTATAGGTACTAATTTGCAAAAACAACAAACAAACAAAAAGCCACTATGTTCCACTTAGTGACAGTTTGTCATGCTTTCCTGGGATAAAAGTAGCTCTACTAATTAATAGTCACACTGTAAGGAGCCATACACTTGAAGAGAGTTCAGATGTAGCTTAACTTTCAAGTGTAGCCTTTGGGGGTGTCTAGATGTTGGAGCCCACTCTTGTAGAGAAGCCAGGGGCTTCAAACAGCCTGCACAGTGAGACCGGAGCCCTTTTGAGCTCACATTGTCCTCCTGCAGTTAAAACAGTCCTCTGTAGGCCTGCTGAAGAACTTACCAGGAAATGCAGCCTCCTAGGGTTAAACACAGTGTTGAAAGGACGGTTTTTTGAGAGGAGGGTTTTTGGTTGTTCATTTTGTTTTGGGTTGGTTTTTTTGTTTTTTGTTTTGTGTGTTTTTTTTTTTTTTTGAGAAAATACCTTTAGTTAGCTAGCTATTTCACGGTGCCACCGTTGTATCTCTTGTATTTTCTGTGTTATGGTCCTCTGTGAGCTTTCTCTTCCTCCAGTCATAATATTAAAAAAAAATAATTTGTTTTGAATGTTTAAAAAAATCGACCCTACCCCGGCATGCAATCTTGTCTTGTTTGTTTGCTGTGTGTGTGTGTGTGTGTGTGTGTGTGTGTGTTACCAGGATACATTTCATCTTTAGCTTTTTGAGTGTGGTGTAGTTGACTAGGGTAGGGACGAACCCAATTCCTTTTTTCCTAAGCATCAGTTGTTTGTTAACCTATGTTTTCGCTATGGAAAAATATCGAGCAGCCTTAACCCTTAACACAAGTATTCTTATCAGTCTCTGTTGCTACTTCCTGTGCAGCTGAAACTCTTCAGGATAAGTGAAGTCATCCGCTATCAGCCAGGGTAGCCTAATGCATTTGGGAAGCTGGTTTGGTTTACATGTTAATGACCTGGATAAAGTCCAGTAAGGTGTGGAGGAGACGCTTGAGGGAAGTGGAGGGGGTTGTCCGAGGAACCTGTCCCCCTCGATAAATATGTTCAGACTGATTCGAAAGTTCATGGCCCTGCGATAAAGTCGAGATTTTAAATACTTGTAATTATTTTATTACTAATATCGGAGAATCCTTTCGGCTAACTTTCCAGCCGACCTCTCCGGGTCTCAAGACCAAAAGCTTTGTACAGTCTGGGAGGGCAGGAAGCGCACACTGGGATCAAGACTAGCAGACATCCTGGATCGTGGCTTTTACGCGTGAGTAACGGAGGCGCGCGCGGACCGGAGCAAGAATGAAGTGGCTACCGCGATTCCAAAGCGGGGAGGGGGGAGTCACCAGAGCAGCTCTTAGGGTCGCGCTCCTATTGGTCAGAGGGAAGATCCCGACTTCAGAAGGACTTTCCTGCTGGCTGGCTCGCAGTCTCCCGGGGGAGCAAGCGCGCGGCAGTCGAGCGTCCCCTCCAAGCGTCCTCCGCAGCGTCGGGGACAGAGGCAGGGAGCCGCCGCTCCCCGTGTTGTCTTCCCTTTCATGCAATAAAGAATTGTCATTAGGTTTGCGTATGGCATGTGCCATTACCCCACCGTAAAACTAAAATTAGCAAAATGTCAGGAATGGAAAGATTGATTCACCAAGATGCAATTATCATTTAAAAGTGCTTGATTGAGGTACTGATGTTCAGTGATTTATTCTGCATACCATATACATAATTAAAGTAGTGTAGTGGAGTAATTTATCAATCTAGTTGAGACTGGAGGGGTGAGGAGGGAGCTGCAGTATGTTTGTTTTATTAAAATGCTGCGAGGTCTAGTCCCGCCCCCCTTTTGCAAGAGTGAAACTGATGATTTCCCCAGCTCGCGAGGAGAGGCAACGGTTTGGGCTCGTAGGGATAGAGAAACGGAAAGGAAAAGGCAGCGCAGGCAAAGGCAAGAATAAAATGAAATGGGGGGGGGTGCGCACTGGCGCGTACGTGCTGCTTAGAACCCCAGCCCTGTGTGCGCTCGGTGTTGCTTGCCACCCCCGCGTCCCCTCCCAGTATCCTTACATCCCCCCCCCTCCCTCTCCACCCCCCCCCCCAGCTCTTTTACGCGACGTTTCTAAGCCTGTGTGCTGCTCTCCTTTTTCCATTCGTCTTCTGTCACTTCCTTCCTGGATGCAGTTTTCTGGACGAGTCTGGCTACTTTTAATCCCACCGGCCACAGAGAGCCACTTTCTCCTCCTCCTCCTTCTTCGCTTCCTCCACCTTCCTCCTCCTCTTTCTCCTCCTTCTCTTCCAGCGGCTTCAGTGCGCGCGCGAATGCGCGATCCCGTGCGCGCCTCCCCCTCGCCCCCCCCCCCGCTCCGCGCGCATACACGCACACTTCGTCTCCAGCTCTCTGCTCGCTCGGCTCGCAGTCACAGACACTTGAGCACACGCTTACACCCAGACATCTTCGGGCTGCTATTGGATTGACTTTGAAGGTTCTGTGTGGGTCGCCGTGCCTGCAGCTTTGAATCAGGTGGAGAAGCACTGCAAGGCTGGATGAAGTAAAGATTATCGTTATTTTTTTTCTCTTTCTCTCTTCCTCTTTTAAGAAAGGAAAATATTCCAAGGACTAATCTGGTCGAGTCTTCCTTCATGTAAGTACCTCTGACATTTCTCGAAAAGAATAGAAATAGCCGGGGTATTGTCTCTGAAATCTGCACCAGCCTCTTCCAGGCAGTGGGTCTATCCCAACTCCGTTTTGGAAGGCTTAAGTTGAGGCTTGTTGTGCATTCTTTTCCTTAGATTCTATGATTTCCTTGTGTGGCTGAAAATAACTTTTTAGATAGTAGTATCTGTTTGCCATCCGTTATTGAAATCACATCTGACTCGTTCCTGTCAAATCAGTTTGTTTAAAGTTTCATGAAGTTAGTTCACGTCATTAGTATGCTCGATAGGGTGGAGAACGTGGAGCCTGGTGGATTTTAGAATTTCACAGACTGTTCTGTGACCTTGAAGTAGATGTCTTAAAATTTAGCAGTTAGTTCTCTGTGGAAAGATGGTCCTGTGAGTTGCCCCCAAGATTGATTTTTTTTCTGAGTTGGGATTCTGAGCCACTAGTTCTCGAGATGGCTTTCAGCTCCAGCAGGGCTGCCTGCCAGAGGCCACCTTTGTGCATCCTCTTGCCTACCAAAGTGCTGGCTTGAGAAAGCTTAATTGGTGGGGACCAGAAGCAGTGCCCTGGCCATGGTAGTCTATGCATTTCACAGTTTGTGTTTGTATTTCAGCATGTGCACTGTTGTTTAGATCAAGGGAAATATTAAGCTATTTAAAAACATACAGGACTAAGTCCCTTAGCCTGCCTTCTGTTTGGACTTCGGATGAAAGTTACCAAACTAAGTGACAAAGTTAGCCATAAAGGAAGTCTATAGAGACAGGCACATTCTTTATTGTATGATTATGTATTATGCAAGTGTTTGAGTTCAATGCTAATGTTGTTTCCTCTCCAGAGCAAGGCCACTAATTCTTAAGGGAAATTTCATACCTGAACCATTTTGTACTGTTCTAGATGCTACAGTCATTCTTTGTGGAAAGGCTTTTCCTCACATTTTTGAAGCGGATGTCCTATAAAAAATACTTTGTATGTAAATGCTGACCCTGTAAGTAGAATCAGGCTCTCTGCCGGTTCTGTAACTGGTCCTCCGTGGAGAATTCATTGCTTTGACACAAAGTGTGTTTTACTATTGTTAATCTGATAGTAACTCTAACAGTAACTGTCTAAGGAAATACTTGATGACTGCACATGTTTTCTTCGCGCTGTAAAGAAAACTCTAGTTGCCGTTCCATGCCAGTCCAGAAGAGTGAACAGGCTCTCTGTCAGTGGCACCTTGCAATGAAATTGTGGTTACAAAGTAAAGATATTTATGTGGGGATTAATAATTCCCCTCCCTGGAGACTTGCTAGAACATGAAATGTGGCCACCTGTGAGCCAAGCTTAACCTTGTAGTCATACCAATTTTAGCCTGAAGTGGCTCAGCAATTTTCAATTTACGGCTAAACTATCTCATTTAATTTTTAAAATAATGTCAGCTTGGGCTAGTCTTAAAAAGCAGTTCACTATGTATCAGTATGGCACAAGTGGAGTTTTGTGCCCTATTGATTCAATTATAGAAAATGCAGCAACAAACCTCATTATCATCCTCTAGTATAAGGATGAAATTAATCATTAAGTTTAGAAGTAGTCCCAAAACAAGTGCATGGTAGGTAAAATGAGATGTCCCTATGTCCTGTCTTAGGAAACAATTCCTTAAGTCAATGAGTTTTGTACTACTTTAATCATGAATCAGATTCCAATCTTGATTCTAAAATTATCCATCAAAACATACTTTACACATAATTTTTTGTTTAAAATTTGATTTCCCAGTCAAGTAAAAGGGCCAATAGCTGGAAGTTATCTTTGCTCCAAGCTGTGCTGAACTTTATTTTTTTAAAAAATTGCTGTTCTTACTAATATGGTTTACATCGCTTTGGAATGTGTTGTGCAGTTCTCATATGCTTTATTAAAAACAGTATTTTACTTCATTCATTAATTACGCTATTTCCATCCTGGTTGTGGTGCATGTGAATGTATCGGAGGATAATGCTAAGATATGCCATTTATTTCATCCTAATGTTTTTTCATATTTGTTGATTTAACAAATGGCCATATCATAATAAGAAACAACTTTCCTCCCTTTAAGGTTAATCATGGGCCTTAACTTTCCGGGGCACAGATACTAAATAACCAGAGGAAACTTCACTCACAAAGACTTGTTGTAACTTGTCTCATTTTTTCTTTATAAACAGGCTTATTTTACAAAATTTTGGGAAATTTATTCATCCCTATAAGAAAGTAACCAATGATTCCTGAAAACTGATTCCTGAAAAACAGTATATTCTATAGATTTCAAATACCTTTTCAGTTTTCTCCTTGGCCTTCACCTTACTCAGTGAATAAGCTGAATGGCATACAATTATGTATTTTTAATAAATTATTCATGTATATACATTTCTTTAATAGAGAACTATACTATATCACTCTTTGGTAAAGGTTAGCATTATCTTTTAAAACTTTCTTTTGTTTATTTCTGTGTATTTTGTGGTTTTTATTTCCCAACTTTTAGCAATATATTTTAGCCTATGAAATCTCAGAAAGTGACAGAAATGGGGAAACAGCTTTACAGTAATAACTGTGCTACATAACAAAAAATAGTTATTAAGCAGAGAACCAAGGTTTTCACGGCATGATTCAAAGCAACGTGGAGAAATTTAATGTGCAGTTAAGGTTCGCAAAGTGGACTGCAAAAGGATTACTAATTAATTTTTAACTTTTTAAATAGCTTCTTTTAAGAAAATGCTTGTCTAATGAATGTCTAGCTTAGAACAGCATGCGTATTTCTTTTACACACGTAGAGTAATGGTTTGAACCAAATGAGAGGCTTTCGTTTCTGTCTCTGATGCTTAGCCAGTATGCTACATGGAGAAGAAGAGCTGACTCTGACCTCATTCTCAGTACTATCCCTAGATCCCATGGACTCATTCAGGGAAGCTTAACTCTTCGCTGAGATCTGTTACCTTCGAGAAATCCAATCAGATTACAGAGGCGAGTCACAAAACCGAAGCATCAACAGGGTACACCTTACAAAAGGCAGATTACACAGTTCACGTGCTATTCTCATAGGGCAGAGATAAAAGCAGATTGCTGAGGACCGGCGAGACCCTCTGATTCCAAGGGATTGCTAGATAAGTATGCCACAGCCCTGTTGCTTCGTCGTTATAAAGAGCAATTCCAGCAGTGGAAAATTCGGTTTGTAAGTAATAGGCTTTCAATAGTGCAGGAAAAGAAAGTACGTTCCTTTGCGTGCTTTCTTGTTGCTTAAATTTTAATTTCCATCAGTTCTCTATGAACAGGCATCAAATCGTCTTGGTTGTGTGAAGGTTACCATAAAGCTTAAATGCATTAGGTGATTTCTGAAGAGTTGTGCAGAAGGTAAAGCGGAATTGGCTAGAAATAAAACACCCTCATGGTACTGAACAATTGATCAGAAAATGAATAATTGCCAATATCCAATATGTTTGTTGTTCTGTTACCAAGTATATTCTTAATCAAAATGAATAGTTATGTAGTTATGAACCAATACATCCAAAATCTATCTCTATGGGTGTTTGTTGGTGAAATAATCTATATGTTATATATGTCTATTTTATAAATGTTATATAAACATCATTCTTTATGACAAAATATAATGGTTTGAGACTTTGTTAGCATATAGTTTTGTTTTACCTGTAGCATTTTTAGAACTCAAACTTCACACACATCCAACACTTCAGTAATTTCTTCTTTCTTTTAAAATTGAAGTCCTTTTACCCTTCTGATGCCTCCTAGTGTTTCACACAATAAAACACTAATGAGTCATCCATAAGTGTAAACATTGTGTTTTCATTGCCTACATATTCTGTGATACATAAAATCAATATTTATGTGTTTAATTTTCTGTGCATTACTATAATAAGATCGGATGCTGTAGTGAATGAGATGTTTCATCTGTGGACTTGTGACACATATTGGTTTACTTTGACTTTAACAACATTCTGCTAAGTGTAGTAAGTTTATACCTTCAGTTACAAGTCATGTAACCTTTTCTTATATTCACTATTATTGCACATGAAAAAATAGTAGGTCTCCCATTTTGTGGACTTGAAAATTATATAGCTGAGTTCATCATCAAAAAGCTGATAAAAGGATGGTAAAAGAATTCATCATTTCATTTAAGCAAAAACTCCCTCAAGAGATCCCAACTTTTGTGAACTCCATGTATTCACATGTGAATTTTTATGTGAATGATGCATCAGAAAGATTTTTAAAAATAAGAGTAAAGATTAGTACACAAACTTCCACAAATGTGGAGTATTGTTTCTCTTAAAATAGCAATAGGAAAACTTGATCAGGGAATAAATGGCTCTGTGTGATGGAAGGGAGGCTAATTAGGACATAATTTCTCATGGCTCACAAAGTGCTTTCATGAGATAGACAGCAGTGGACAGCAACTCCAGAGCAAAGACTAGCGATACTCTTGCATAACTGTGACTTCTGGCAGCTCTGATTCTACCTAAGACAATTGGTATTTGAATTTCTGATATTTTCTCCTTTAATACGATTAAGAAAGGGGATATTCCCCTTATAGTTCTAAATTCAAGTTCAAAAGCTTGTAGCATCTATGGGCCTGCTCCTTAGCTGTCACAGTGCATGTGTACACACCATATTCACTAATACTGTTTGGAGGACCAAAGGGTAAATGCTAGATCTGAGATTAGTTAATTCTGTCACACACACACACACACACACACACACACACACACACACGAGAGAGAGAGAGAGAGAGAGAGAGAGAGAGAGAGAGAGAGAGAGAGAAGGGGGAGGTGGGAAAGGGAGGGGGAGTTCTGCTTTAAAAATACACAGAATATTAGCAAATTTTGCTTATGGATTATTTTGTTTTAGTTAGTGATACAGTGTTATTACAATTCTTTGCTTGTTGGAAAATGTTCAAAGAATGTAAGGGGGTGTGCTCCTTTCATTTAGGGAAGCAAACATCTAGGAAGGGGTGGGCCTTTCCCACAGGAGCCGTATTGCTTCCCCTGGAGAATTTAAGTGAACATGCGGTATGTAAGAGAATGGCGCGTGAGAAATGGAATGATTTGTTCTAGTTAGTGAGCAAAGGAAACCATCAAGATTCTTCTCCCCTGAAAACCAGCTCCTGTTGCTGGTTTAATGTCCAGTGCTTCAGCATAGAGGACCATGAAACAAAAAAAAACTGACATTTCCAGTGTTCATGCTCACAACTCTGAAGTATATTTAGATAATTTTGACAACTATCATATTGTGTGCAGTACGAAGATATAAAGATAAAGAGTGCTGAGATAGATATTCCCGAGCCCCACTGGGAGAGTATATAGATAGCACCAGTGTGCCCATATTCTTTTTGTCTGTTAAGAAACATAATGTTAATGACAAATAATACCATAGTAAAATGTAAGAAAATAGAAAGATAATATGACATAATATTATTTTACACTTACTTGCTCTCACTGCGCAAAAAGGGCACATTCATAGTGAGGAAGGAATTTATGCTCCCTGATATATAAATCTACAGTTTAGATTCATTGGCAAAACAAGTGACATTTGCTGTCACTGTTATATAGCTGCTATACATTGCTGTTTTATTCCAGAAATCCAACCTCAGGCTTTATTTTATTTTTAAAATACAACCATTGTAAACAAAATTCAGAGTACACATGAATATAATTTTCTGAGGCCACATTGTACAGCAAATCAGCGATATGACAAGAAATAAATGCAATAAACTTATTTTAAAGAAAAGCTATAGGAATAAGTACTCTTTAATAATGTACACATTTGAGAGACTTGATTAATTCTTAATGCAGAAAATTTGAAATGAATGAAGCAGTGGTGTTCATCCTGCCTACTGAATGACAGTGCGAGTCTCCAGTGATGATTTAAATAAAGTCCCTTTAACTTGTTTTAGTGACTGAAGGAAGCAACCTTTGAAGCAGTCCCTAGTGGGAGCCTTCTTTCCCCAGATTGCATCCTGAGCATCACGGATTGTCTTCCTGCATCCTGTGATAGATAACATACATACGAAGACGTTGCACTTTGTTTTAGGATATTGTGGGCTTCTAGCATGTTGAATTTTAAGTGTTAGGCATGGCCCTTTGTTAGAGGATGTGAAGTGCTTAAAAGAAACAAGCCTAAAACTACATTTTTAAAAAATGTATCTGTAGTATTTTCAGCAACTTAAAATGGTAACAATAGAAAGCATCCATTCCCCAAACCCTAAATATTGGTACCTTTACCTTAAATATGCTTAGTTTTTATGAAATTAGACAATATATTTGTTAATATAAGTAACTAGGAGAAAATAAGGAAATTTTCCTGGTAGGTAATAAACTTGACTTCCATTTCTTATCTCCTAATTAATTGTTGACCTTGTGTAAGGTATATAACAATCTATTTCTATTCTCGAAAGCAGATGTTATTTTTTAATGCAACAAGATGGATTGGGATTTCTTAATAATAATTTTAAAGGTGTGGTTATTTAGCTGAAATATTCAGTGGAACATTTTATTTTTAGAAATCATGGTCACACAAAGAAGGCTTTATAGGACCGACTACCTAATTGCAGTCAAAGATCTCTTTAATGAATGAACACACACAGAAGAACGCATATTTTCAGAATATAATGGCCCTATATTTCTTTAAATTGCCACACTTTTTATATCAGAACAAAACATGTGTGTCTGAGCAGATGTTTTAAGTTATATCCATCGTGTAGGTGAGTCTGTAAATGTACAATTTGACTTAAATGCCTTTGTGGGAAGGTAGTTTGAGGAGTTTAAAAAGAAAAAAAATGGAAGCCTCCAGTTACTATAGTTTCAGCTCTTTCTTTTTTAAAAACAGTAATTACACTCAGGATAAAGAAAGGGAAATAAACTCTCTTTTAGTTCTTTTTAACATCCACACAGTTCCTCAGGTAGAGCTGGTATATTTTTGTTCTTGTGTGCGCAGGGCAGGTACTGGCAACCAGGCTAAGAAATGAGAAGTTTCTGGCTGCAGGACCAGATACAGTGCACAGCGCCACACCACACGCTCCCCTCTTCTGTCTCAGAGTGATTTCAGCCCTAAGCCATGTCCTTTTCCTCCAGCGTAGGCTGACGGCAGAGGGCCTCCTTCCTGAGCAGTGGCTCTGGGAACGGACACGCGCAAGGTTTCCCTTCTTCAACTTGCAAACTCTGCCTCTTAAAATCACTACGATGTGAACTGCAATGTGGACTCAGTATGTTTCCTTTTTGTTCACATCTAGCAGTTTAGAATGCATAAAACAATAAGTGTGCGTTAGAAAATGGGACTGCCTCCTTACTCCCTGCTTACGTAGTGTTTGCTGGCCTGATCAGATACCTGTGGGAGTTTTTGTTGTTGTACAAGGGAAAATATAATGTTTCTTTTCAGTGAAGCTTATGCCTGAGATTACTGATAGGCCAGATCATTTTGTGAATCAAACTAAGATCAAAGACTTTATTTCTGCTCATGTCAGGAAATAGCAATGCTCCACCACAATATGTGATGCTGCTGTGATTTTTATTGATAAACATTAACATTTTAAATAATGATTAGATCAAAATACAGAGTACAAGAGGGAACATATGTATAGGTAATTTTACTAATATCATGTGAAGTAAGCTGATTTCTAAATATCTGTGTTTCTAATCCTTGCCCTTGAAACTGGTCTGAAACGTCTACTTCTCTTTGGCACATAAAGTAACAAATGTTTAAAAGTAGCTTTTAATTGCCAGTTACACTTTGAACACTTACCAATGGGCTTCTTTTCTTTAAATCCTATTAAAAATAATTTCTAGCTGCCAGAGTAGTGAATTCTCATTTGTGAGAGGTGGGGTCTCATTACTGCCAGCACACCTTTCTAAAACAAGCCTTCACCTTTGGAAATATTAAATGGGACCCTTCAGGAGAAAGTGGTGCTACATAATAGATATTTGTTCCACTTTTATTTTTAAACTAAATTATTGCTTTCACAATGTTCTAACAGGGTATAAATCTTAATTTAGTCAGTAACAAACTAAACCAATTATTAATTTTTTAAATAACATTGACTGAACATTCCAATAAGGAACTATAACTTTATGTTCCTTTAAAAATAGATAAATCAGATTATTTTCATTTTAGTTAAATATCAAGAGCAACTGTTTTTCTGTCAATATCAATACACACACGTTTTAAACAAAGTGTTAAAAGATTTATGTAATAGATCTTTTCAGAAAACCAAGAAAAATCTGATGAAAATATTTGTGGGCTAAGCCCTCTAACAAAAGAAAAAAGAGGTTGAACTTTGATGCATACATTATGACTATAAACAGGAGTAAAAATGATATTTATTGTGTTAAGAATTAGACATCCCATTGAAAATTGTGTGAACCTTTCACTTCGATTTAAGTTAAAATATAATAGATTTCTTTGTTTTCTTCGGATAGTCCAAAATGGTTTGAAAGTTTAAATCACCTTCCCTGATAAACATTGTCCACCCACTGTCAAGTTTCACATATGGAGATTTTAAAATACACTATCTTGCAAACTATTCTTGATTTTAACTCTTTAGAGTTGCTTCTATCAAGTAGTCTGGTCAAGCGTTTTAGGGATTTTAAGTTATATTAACCAAGAACTTCTTCAAGGTGCCTGATTTCCATCCATATTTCAGGAGACTTCCTAAGCCAGTGGTCTTTTTGTAAAGGTTTCTGTGATCAAGGACACACAATCTACATTGTAATCCTTTCCCCTTCTATGTTAACTGTTTAAGTTAACAAAGGAAATAAGTTAACACCTGAAACAATTCTACAGTTCTTACTATTGTTACCTTTGTTACAATTCTTACATTTGCTAAATTGAAATGTATAAATTCATCTGGATTATCTTCTTTCCCTAAGCAAAAGTAGCAAGCCTGGCTGTTTGAAAAAGCCAAAGTGTGCAGGATTTGACTTACCGGATTTATTGGAAGCCCAATAAGTTTGTATAGGTTAGTGGTTAAGGAAATAGTTACCTACATTTTTCTCTCACACTTATACTTTTCTCTCTTTTTGTGAACTAAGAACAATTTCCATAGAGATGTGCATCGATTTCCAAGGGCCTGCCTGAGTTTCTCAGTTCCCAGAGCTGGTTGCTTGTGGCTCATTGGTCCAAACAGACCGACAATGTCTCTTGATTTGGCCAGAGTAAGAGAGAGCACTGTGAGCCATCTCCTTCTTTTCTTTCATCTACAAACTTAAACAGTCTTAAGAATTCCTTGCTTGACCCTTTTTTCCCCTTTTACATATTTATTATTTTTGGACCTTGTCTGATCATCCTTATCGAAAAAATCAATCTTTTGGTATTGTGGAAGCTCGTGCACTTTGAACTTGCTTTGACTACCCATGTGTGACTGTAAAATAGGTTCAGGTGTTAACTTATTTCCTTACACTTGAAGCACTGGTGTGGTTCATACACTGGTGGTTCAACACAGGACAATATGATGTTACAAAAGAGCTCCATGTACTGAGCTTGAAAAAGTAAGGACTACAGGATAGGATCTCTGTCAGAAACTACTGTGGTTTTAAAGTCAGTGGACGGCACGTTCACAACAACAATGAACACGTTCTTGAGCTCTCAGAAGAGGCTACATTTATGTATGAGCTAAAACAATTTAACTGCTTCTGTGAGACTCTATGAAGCCTTTGGTCAGATCTCAGGTGTGTGTGCACACATGTGTTTATGAAGTAGAAAGTGGAGGTGAACGAGAGCAGATTAAATCAGAGGCACGAAGCATGAGAGGAATGGTGATGAATCTGAAAGAAAGAGAAAATTATTTAAGCGAACACAAAGCGTTTAAAGAACAGCAATGCTTATTTGCTGTTCCGTAATTACACACATGCCATTACATACATTGTGTGCCTATAAACTGCGGAGCATGATGATGTAGAGCAACAGCCCCAACTGGGTTCAAAATCTGTCTGACAGTTCACTGGCTGTAGTTTAAAGCAGGTTATCTCACCTCCAGAAAACCCCAGGCCAGCATCTGTAAAATGGGAGTGATTACACACAGCTCATGAAGGGTCTTTGAAGGCCCTGTGCATAGAAACATTATGCAAACATATAATGAATGCCCAATAATTATTAAATTGCTTCAGTACCACTCTATTTTAACAACTTTATATCCGACTAATGAGGATCTCTCAGAAATGCTTGGACGAATAGTGTTTTTTGTTGTTGTTGTTGTTTGTTTTTTACTTTTTTCCCCCTGCAATATCTTTAGATCATTGAGTTACGGTCAGGTCAAATGTTTTGTCTGGACTCTATGTTGGGTCAATTTTAATGACTACTAAATAAAATATACCTCTTCCTCCAGGAAAACCAGAATCTTCACAGATCAGATATTATTTTCAGAACGTAAAATGGGACTACAGGAATAAAAGTAACTTCATCCTTGACTGTTATAAGGCATTTATTGCAAGTTTTGACTTTAGATAGATTATTGCTTAACAGTACTGGTTCCTAAAGGATTTCAATCCAGAAAAAGTGGCTGATGCACAGAGTTGAAGGTGCTCTAAGAATTTTGTAGTTTTCCGTTTGTTTAAGCCAGCACTTGCCTTTAGGGCTCTATCAGCATTTGTTTACCTTCCTTTATAATTTGGCTGTGTGTGGTAATAGAATTCTTTACGAAGAATAAACGAGTGGTATCGAAGTCATCTTTATGTTCTTTCACAAGCATGCTTACATATAGTATGTATCATATAGAACCGGTTGAATAAATGTTTACTCATAAAGATGAAATGTACTTTTATTTGACTAGTTAAAGATAAGTAAATACATTTCTACATTATTATTTCCTTGAGTGACTATTAATTCTGAATACAGCTTACCTACTTTAAGACAATGAACAAATGAACTTAATTTAGGTATTTTCACTCATGTGAGAAGAGATATAAAGCACAAGAAAATGCAGAATTTTACCAAGGACTTTAGCATTTGACATATAAAAAACACATTTAGGAAATTTTGATAAATCTCCGAATATTTCTGGTGCAAGAAACTGCTTGCTCTCTTTTGTTGTTTTAGTATTCACTTATTTTCTCAAAAAAAATCATATTTGATAGTAGGTACTGTTGACAAAGCCTTCCCAGTATATACAGCCAGGGGAGTTACGTCTGCTTGAAGCAGTTCTCCCACTTTTGAATAATGACCCTCTGGTGTGCACCTTGCATTTCAGCTTTCTTTCCTAACCTTGTTTTAATGCCTGGATAAAAGAGTGCTCAGCGCAAGGAAGACTTGCAGAGTGGACTTCCCTGTGGTAAAACAGCATGGACAGCTCCCAACACTGCAATCAAGGACGCTTCTAAAAGCTTTAATTTAAAAATAATAATAATAATAATAAGTCTGCATGAAGATGATGGAGCCCTCTAAGGCATATGGGCTTAGAGAATTATTCCCATCTGCAACCCCCTCCCCCTGCTTAGTAGCCCTTTCCAGGGTTATGATTACTGGAAAATGGCTGTTAATCACCAGGATTTTTTTTTTTGACTGCAGCTGCTTCAGTCAGACTCCTAATCTATTAAACAACTTTGTCTCCAGTTTAAAATTTGCATTGTATACTGTATAGAATAAATTTTCATTGTAATCAGAGCATTCAAGAGAACTTCCAGATATGATTTATTGCTAGCGATGCGTTTGTTTGTGTGTATGGAGTTCTCTTCTGCCATTGAGCCAACTGTTCAAACAATACTGGGGTTGATCAGCGTAAGATGGGATATTACCGTACCACTTACAATAGTTACTTTTATTGAATATTTGAGTGCAGGCATCCTTGGCACTTGACAGTATAATACGCACACAATTTAAAAACTTAATTCAGATATTAAAATTTTCACTTGAACCTGAAAGGTTTTTTGAAGCTCAATGTTCCTGTAACGAACCACTCTGTGTCTTTTGCAACCCTTGTGCTTATTACATTTAACATAATTTTAATAAGTAATCCAATGCCAGAGTCAATATTTAGTACTACGAAAGGACGAAACAGCCCTAATTTATAAAGGATCCTTTTTAAAGCACATTTGTACATGTAAAATTGACAGGCTACAAGAAGTGGTTGGACGATGTTCATCATGTTGGAAAGAATGTTTCAATTAAAGTTGAGCACTTTCTCTTCCAGGTCTTTTTTTCTCCATTTTTTATTTGCTGTGCCAAGGTATCCATGTGCGTTTTTCCACTGTCATCTGGCTGGCTCCCAGCAGATGCACACAATCTGTCCCGCTGTCACACACAGGGCTCGCTTTATGAGAAGAATGTGTCAGAACATGCCACTAGAGTCACTTTTGCAGGGTTTTTTTAAAGAGTAACTGAGAATATATGCATTGCCCTAGTTTTATTGTACTCATCCCTTAAGATTTCTAAGAAACTTTTAGACTAGACTAAAGGCTTTCTTCCAGACATTTTTTAACCAAATATTTACTTTCTATTAAAAAGAAAATCTTAGAAGTCCACAAATATCTTTAATGATTAAATGTAAGAGGAGATATTAATAGGAATGTTTCAAATAAGCCAAAGATGATTTTGGCAGTATTATCAAATTTCCAATTATGTTATTTCCTGCATAATTAAATACAAATCTACTGACATACTAGACTTGGGTCTACAATTCTAATAAGTAATAGCTTTGTTTAAATTATTCTTTGATAAAATAATAAAGAGACAGTAATAAATACCAACTGTTTAATCTAACAGATAACATCATTAAATTAATCTCAAGTAGTTAAACTATCAAATAAATTCCCAACTTTAAAGAGACTCTTCTTGCAAAGACCATTGTGATATTTTGTTTTATATACACTCATATTTTAAATATATAATAAGCAATCTTTTTCTGAGTACAACTCTTGTTCATTAAGGATTTTTACCTTCATCCTTTATAAAAAAAATCAGGTTTATGTAGTCTTTACCGAAAATAATTTCTCTACTTTCATATAAATTCTTAAAACTTGAGTAATGGGCATTGCGTACATTCCTAAGTTAATGAACTTAATTATATAATAGGACTTTAAGTTTTATGTGTGTATGCTACATATACATTCATATGCAAATAATTTCTAGACATATTTACATTTTTAAAGATTTTGTGATACTAAGTATATTTCATAATTAAACACTCAATATAGCTTGAATGTTAACTTTAAGTTATTAAAATAATTTCTGACTTGAGTAAGAACTCAAATCTTAGGGAAATCAAACTTTAAAATTTACATGACCTAAAAGTACAGATTAAAACTGTATAAAGGAATGATAATATAGACATGTGTTGATAAAATACATATTTAGAAAAGCTAGCTCTAGGTCTCTTGCACAGGAAATTTTAGAAAGTACACTTCAGGTGTACTGTGTCAGAAGTCTTGTGTATGACAAAACTGATTCCATTCCATAGATAACTCATGAGGTATAAACTACAATGTTTTAAAACAGTTTTGCACATTTTAACAAGAAAATAACTTACAGTTGGAACTCATTGGCACTGCTGGTGCAGCATATAAATTAATTGCTAAATTATCTCTGTAGAATTAAACTACACAACTGTTACGTTTTCTCAATTCTTAAAGTAAAAGGAATCCTAGGATAAGATTTTTAAAATGATGATGTGTACAAGTCTATCCTAAATTGATTGTATAATGTTTTTGGTGAGCAAGCACATAGATTTGAGGTGAATCATAAAAGCCAGGCACAGGGACACATGCATGCTATTCAGAGGTGAGGCAAAGGATCTCAATTTCAAGATCAGCCTGGGCTACAGAGCAAGACCCTCTCACATGAGTCATTTGTTTTTCCCTTCTAACATTTTAATTTATCCATAGTTGTACATACCACATAATCTCTAATTAATTTGTGGGCACTTGCATTTGGGGGGTTTTGGTGGCCCTGATATTTGTGTTGGCACAGAGAGCTGAGAATCACAGGAAGCTGATGAGACTTGCACTGAGTCCTACTGTCTTCCTCCACACCTGTTGACAGTGGGATGGAGACCTGAGGGTAGACTAGCTTGACAACCTACTGCTGGTGTGAAGGAAGGGGTTGTGTGGACACAGGCTAACTACAATCTTTCATCTTCGTTCAGACTGAAAAACAAAATTATTTCAAGACCAAACTCCATGTGCAAATTTAGTCATCCAGATTTGTTAATCCTAAAATCTTCTACACATCACTCACTGCATAGAAACAATCTTAAATGTCATTAAGGAGAAAAAGTTTACTGCTTTTAACACGATTCACAGAAGTTGAATACTCACAAATAGTTTTCGCCTTGTGAAATACTGGATTTTCCAAAAGAGATAAGCCTTCCTTTGAAAAATTAATGCCTTCCTTATAAAGAAGTAATCCGATTTCTAATCTTACTTGATTTTTAAAAACTAAAGCAAATATACGTTCCAATGTAAATTTCTTTCTGGTTACTGGGGAGATGAGCTTTGGAAGCATTTCATCTTAAAAACACTTAGAGTTTTGTGAGTTGCTTCAAGTTCCAACAAGGATGAGTCCTCAACCTTTTAAAAAGATGTGAAGATGGTCTTCCCAATGGGGATAGGGATACCTTTCTTTGTGGTTAGGATGTGATACTTTATTTGCATTTACTTAGTCATGTGTCTTTTTAGAGCAAAGATAGATCATTTTATGAAACTGCCCCCAAGATATGTATTATTCATAGAGTAAGAAAGTTACCAAAGTCTCTCCCATTGCATACATGCATCAAAGACTCTTGCTGCATGGATAATGGTGCACTGGACATCAGTGACCAGAAGGCTTTCCACTCAGCTCTCTTTCAAGAAAGTCAAGACAGCTGCATTTTTTTTCCATCTGCACTGACATATGTTGCCCAGTTGGTTTTCAATACTTGTTGGCTTGGTCGTATGAAGTAGGACTGATCTATAAATATAACTGATACTTTCAACTATGACTTAGAAATTCTGCCTCCACTTTTCTCCACTGTCCCTACCCAACATATCTCTAATAACTCATATAACATTCAGGATATGTGTCAACAGTTTGCATTGTTAATTTATGAGAACCATGTATTGCAGTTGTTGTTGGTAGTAAATATAGTCGCTGACAATTTTGGAGACCTTACTCTTAGGAACTGTAATAAGATCTTAAAACGTTGTAAGTTTCTTAGTTTATTTATTCCTCAAAACTTAATACATTCTACTATATTGTACATTTATCATACTTAGGTGAAGAAAGGGGGACGAAACCATTTTAAGTAACTTACCTAAAATTACCCAATAAGGGCAACGCATGAAACTCCACCCCATATGTTCTCCAGAGCCTATTCTCTTCCACACTGAGCTAAAACCCTACACACATCGTATCTGTTAGGTAACAAGGAAGGACTCAACTATTCCTTCTGAATTTTCCATGCGTGGTTATGGAAAAGTATTTGGTAATTTGAGAATAACATAATACATATGTTTGTGTTCTTTCTGAACAGAACAGAGATGAGCGTTAGTTGGATATATCATTCTATATTGTTAATCTAAAGGGAGAAAATTACTGAATATTTGATAGGCATGTAGTATCTTATTACTGTTTGTAAAGTGCACTTTCCGGTCATTGTGTGAAGCTAACTAAGGTGTGAGCAGGCAGCTTTTCATCATTGTCTGCTGATTTCTATTTTGGTTTTCATCCATTGAGCTGTTTCCCTTTTAACCTTCACTTGTATGAATTACTGTCATCTATATAATTTTTATTTAGGGATTTGAGTTAATAAACAAAGTTTTACTGGATTTTAAATGAACTTCAGGAATCATTTAGTTAATTTAATTACTGCAGGGCATATTCTGGAAGGTTCAAGCATACCTTCTAAGTTTCTTTGTAGCTCAAATCCTGAAACCAGTGAGACAAAGTGACGGCTTAAGATAGGCGCTGCTATATATAAAAGATAATGCATATACTTTATTCATCAAATGTGGCTTTTAGATTTTAAATTAAGTATTTCTGGGCTCAATAAAAAAGCTTTAAAAATGGAAAAGGAGCCTGTTTAGATTTTGTTTTGTTTTGTTTTTCATTGTTAGCGAACAGTATTAATTTTCTTTCCTCTCACAGAGTTTCTTTGCAAAGTATTGTCATAATTTTGAATGGAAGCGGGGACAGAGCCTGGTAGAGGTCAAGTGGCACTCAGAAATCTTGAAACTACCAAATGTATGCGCTTGGGACTCATAATTAATAGCTACCATACTTTTAATGCCATGTGTTGCCTGCCAGATTCCCACATCCCCCATTAGCAACTAGATTTTATTCTCCTTTGTTTCTGTATTGAAGAGAAAGAAGTGCTTGTTTGGATTACACTAAATAACCAAATAACCTATGTCCTTTGTATTTTCGGATGCTTTTATTAAAAATGTCTTTTGGCTATTGTGTATTATTTGGGATTAACTTGCTACAGTAATAAATAGCCTCCTCCATCACTCCGGTGCCTGCTGACAAGAGGAATTCGGCCTTCTGTGTGGTACTGCCTCTCTGGTCAGCACTCACTCTTTACAACAAAACCAATAAGGCCTGTAGTTGCCTCTCTTTCCTAACACAATTTGGCGTATAGGATTTGACTTCATCTTTTTTAGAACTTCCCAACTATAATAGACACTCTTACGGGGCCATAGAGCATCAAATCTATTTTTATAATTTATTTGAATTATAAATATATAGAAAATAGGCATTTATCATAAATGTCTTACATTATTTAAACCTTGAGGAGATAGCCATGATGTTGGAAAAGTTTATAAAAGATATTTATGTTATTAGTAATACTTCCAGAAGCAGACTGAGATATGCATTAATACTGACCTTTTAAAAGTATTTTCATAACGTTTAATCATTCAGGGAGTAAAACCAACAATTTCTCACCAACAGAGTCATTCAAAATCTGTGTGACTGAGTTAGTCTTGGATGTATGTTAAGTAACAAAGGCAGAACATTGAGTTTTCCTTGTATAGTTCATTTAAGTAATAGGGTTTCAACCTTGACTAGAGGAGAAGCTTTTCAAACATGTGATACTCAGATCCCACCTCCAGATTTGGATTAAGCTGAGCTGCCATCTGGGCATTGTGGGTTTGGAAAGCTGCTTGGGTGCTTTTCATGTAAAGACTGGCTTAAGAATTCCTAGTTAAAGGATAAATGTGGATTTTAAGCATAGGCATGCAACGCTTTCCATCCTGAGATTTACATAAAAAAGTAAACATGGTCATTTGGTCTCTGCCCTTAAAATTGTATTCTTCAGCCCTTGCTCATAAATGCCAACTTTGAACATCTTGGTCAGTCTGTGCATTCAGAGGTGAGTTGGGTATTAGAGATACAGATGTGGCCTATGACAACTCTGCCCCCGAGAAAGTCAATCTCATGAGCAAATGAAAATGCCAAGTGAAGTTATAAATTCGATGTGCTCAACACTGTAGTGCAGGTTACATGAAAAGTGAAGTCAGTGCTGATGTGATGAAGTGTTCGACGCTTTCTCTCAAGGTAGTCTTCCGTAGAGAAAGAGACACCTAATGTCGGATTTAAAAGATGAAACCAAGCCCTGGCGGTATACTGGAAAAGGGAGTGTGGGCAGCTAGTGCCCTCCGAGAAAGCAAAGGATTTCTCGTGGTTTTCATGGTAGGCCATATTCTCAATTATGATTTTCCATTTTGAAAAAACTTCTCGGGCATTTGAAATTTCAGGGAACTAATGAAACTGTGAAGAAGGACCAGAAGTAGGACAAGCTAGGCTAATCCCTTTCCATTCTCTGGTATGCCACAAAACCTCCCTGTTGGGGATCTGGAGCTAACTTGGAGGACTGGCTCCTCGCCTCCCACTCATGCCCTATTTCCTAGACACAGCTGAAAGGAAGGATGCCGAGCCTGGTCCTCCTCTGCAATCCCTGCGTCGTCAAAGGATATAGAACAGGTTATGAATAAGAGAGAGGAGCACCAACAGAGAGATGCCCCAAGGATTCTTTATAGAAAGAAATGTAACTTTTATCTCATACAAAAGTAATTTAAAAAAAAAAAAAAACTTCAGCCAACATTTTCCTTTTTCTTTCCTGTTCTAAAGAAATAAATAAAGTACTTGAAGGATATCTTTGGGGAAAGGAATCTTGTGTAATTTAATAGAAAGCTATTGAAAATATGCTGATGGAAGGGAGTATGTCCTTTTTTTAAGTTAATTCAATTTATTGATGTTAGATATTCTTTTTAACTTTTTGAGATTATAGTATAATTTTTTTAATTCCCCTTTCCTTTTCTCCCTCTGAAACCTCTCATGTACATGTTCTAGCTATCTTTCAAATTCTTAGCCTCTTTTTCTTTCACTATTGAGATGTATTATATATTTGCTATTAGTCTGCTACATATTCCTAGATATATAAATACACTGTGCTCACTCTGTGCACATTGGCATTGGATAATCAGTTGATGTGCTCCTCCCTAGGGAAGATCTTTTCTCTTGCTCTCAGCATTCCTTAGTTGCCTCAGGTCCTTTGCAGAGGGTTGAGGCCTTGTGGGCTTCTCCCTAAAATGTTAGCGTGTCTATGATGTCATCCCTGTTCAGAACAGGTTTATGCAGCGATAATGAGGAGACTTCATGGGTGGGAATAAATCTTTAACAGCAAACTGTGGGCCTTATAAGATACAACGAATCTGATGAACTGGACTTGCTTAATACATATAACCAAATATAAATTCAAAGTATATAAGCACATACATGTAACATACAAACACAATAATGTTGTGTAGGTCAAATCAAAAGACTTCACAACAAGTTTACACAGAAATGTTTTATTGTGTTATAATATTACCACAAAACAGACCTGTTTGGAGTTAAGACAGGCTGGTTGCCATATACAGAGGAGCAAAATATCATCACCACACACAAGATACAAGATACCCATTATATAAATCCAGTTACGACTGGGAGAGAAGTGAGGAGTTCAGTAGCACCCCCTGATGGTTGCATTTTTCTGAGACTGTAGTAGAGAATCAAACTACTTTTAAAAGACTGAGAACATGTTATGTCTTTTTTGGAGAACATAAAAGGTAAGAATTTGATCTCAGGTAGATGATACATTAATATCATATATGTAATCAGGAAGTCATCTCCTTGAACAAATTAAGTATACAGCCTGAAATCAAATTACTGTATTATTAGCGATTTACAGGTTGGTAAATATCCCAAAATAAGATTTATTTTTTAATACTGTTGGAAATCCCCCAAAGATTCAATATGATCCAACTGAAAACAATTCATTCTGAAGCGACTGACAGGTCCTGTGGCTGGCTGTGCGGCAAGGGGCATACTCATTAGGACTCTACGGAGAAAGTCAGGGCTCTCCATCCTTGTCACTTACAAGTCCATTCAGAATCCGTGACACTCTCCAAGTGGACTGTATCTCTCATCACATACAAAAGCTGAAAAACTCTTCCAGGTGCATCAGCTCACAAATGAATAGACTAATGACTTTCTCCGGTCTGGGGAGGTACTGCAAAACCATGCCAGCCGTCAGATGCTGTCTTCCTAAGCAAGGTAATACTAAAGATTTCAGAGCCAGCTTCATGTCTGGCTACCTGGGGAAGCTCTTACGAATCTTCAGATCCAGGGCTGGAGAGATAGCTCAGCTGTTAAGAGCACTGGCTAATCTTCCAGAGTACCCAGGTTTGATTCCCAGCACCTGCATGGCAGTTTCATGGCTGTAACTCAAGTTCAGTGGATCTCATTCTCTTATACAGACATTCCTGAAGGCTAAACATCAGTGTGCATTAAAAGGATAAAGCACTATCAGGAACTACAATTCTGAATGCATTGATCTCAGATAAGTCTATGAATCAGTATCTTTTTTAAAAGTGACAAATTAGAATACAAAGGCAGAGTTAAGTACTTTGTTAATAGATCTTTCAAGATCTCTAAAATGTTGAAGCATCTTTGAACCATAAAATAACATACGTTTGGGACAGTAGTATTACTTCCCTTTAACTGTGGAATTTGGAAGAAAATAAAATGACTTCTTAATTTATAACAGGAGAATTAGCCGTTCCATAGAATTTTCCCTTCCCAAGTTTATGAGACCAGCTGCACCATTCTAGATTCTAAATTATTGGCATTTCTAAAGATGAAGTAACAGGGGAAGTGATGAACTTTATAAATAGACTGCCTAAAATATTTGCCATGAGGGGTCAAGATGTAGGCGAAGCTGGAAAAAGACTTTAGCTTGGGGATTAGCCAGAGGCCAACAGTTGTTAAATTCTCTAAATTTCCTTAAGAAAGAGAGTAAGAATCCCTTTAAAAACATTTTTTTTCTCTCTCTCTCTCCATTGAATAGTCAGTGAAACTGAGAAGCGGGGTGGGGGTGGGGTAAAAAAAAACTATACCTTTAGAGCCAAAATTTGATCATCCCTACCACAGCAGATTGGAAAGTCCACTTCCATTGCAGTCGTGCAGGGTTGCCCTGGATCATCTTGATGTCACGCACATGGTGAGACTCACATCTCCAGACCGTGGCTGCTGGCTCTGTTGTGCAGACCTGTTCTGCTGTCTGCATCTGACTGTCCAGCCTGGCTGCACAGACATAGCCCGGGGCTGTGTCTGGAAGGTATGCTGTAGACCAAGGCATGTGAAAAATACAAACAAAACATCCTGTGTTTTGGCAGTTTCTAAGAACAAAACAACAAAGCACATTTCACTTTGCGTTCTGATGCTGGTGTCACGCTAAAGGATCTGGGGAACAGATCGGGTAGCACAACGACGAACAGGCAGCGTTGCTTTCTAGAGCAAGGCTAGCGAAAACCCATCTCCTCTCCCCAAAGGAAGAAACAGAGACACCTAGGGACTCAGTTCAGTCATGTACTCACCTGCCATGTGATCAGATGGGGTGCTTCTTTCTGCAGCTATAAGAATAGGGAAGACAGTCAGGAGGAACTTCACAGCCTCCGAATGTTGGGTCCACTGTAAAAAGCACGGTTTCTCATTTATGTAAAGAAGCTGTTTCCCTGTTTCCTACCTACAGAACACATTCACTGGTATTTTTGTCGTCGTTATAGTTTTGCAGTGGCCATAGTGCATTGTTGTTACATAAAGGAAATTCTTATTTTTTTTCCTACTTGCAGAAGGAATTTAACAAAACGTTGAGACCTATATGGTTTTTTTTAAAAAAAAAACTTTATCATAACATTGCCTTTCAGAACATTATTATTGGACTTATTCCTAAAGAAACAAATTCCTTTACAGCTGAGGGTCTTGTTTATAAATACCCATTAGCTAACATATCTGTGGCATGTCTCTCAAGAGAACATCTCTCCGATGTATATGACTGATTATCAGTAAAGTTTCCATTATTGGCTTTTCATGAAATAAGGTGTCTGTGGTTACATAACATCTACCTGGTGCTTGCTGGGACTGAAGAGAGTAAGCAGCAGCTTTGCGAGAGAGAAAACTGAAGTTGTTGTTACTTAGCACAGGATGTGCAAACAGTGTTATCCTCTGGTTTTCTTATATGCCAGTTCTAAATTCTTGAAAATCAGAAATTTAAAAGCCTGTTGTGTACTGAATGAGGACTCAGGAGTGCATATCCAAGCCAGGTCTTAGGATTCTTTGTGTGACTTACGTTGTCATTTTAATGTCAATAGTGTGAAGTACGGACTGGACTGGACCACTGTGTACCAAGCAATACAGTCACAGCCCAAATGATAAATACATTGTGTCATACAATATTTTACAATTAATGTGGTATATGTGGAATTTATTTTTCTTGGAAACAATTTTTAAATGGATGATATGATTTTATATGTGCACCCTAGAAACCTCATGTACACCTCCAATAAAAGCTCAAAACGCAACAGGGGGCCATTCTTGTTCATTAATATAAATAGCTGAATATATTATTCAGATTTGCTTTCGTTGATGCTTTTAGTCAGAGATCTCGGACACAAGTGAGTGGCTGGAAAGAGGACAGTTTCTAGATTTCCAAAGTACACTGTGTGGACCCCAAACTCAGAGAGCTCCTCCTCCTTCGGAGCATTGATCTCTTAATATGACATTCCCACCAGAGCGTTCTGCCTGGTACGCAGGTAATGCCTACTGGAGGCTGACGATGGCTGCCAAGGGATTCGAGTCCTCTTGGTTGATAATGCTTTTTGTGTTTCTTAGAGCAGACGTACAGTGGTCGTTACTCTAAAGGTTTACTGGTTATCCTTAGTTGACTTGTCAGACACATGATGAAAAGAAAGGGGGCCGGTGATGGGATGAGCATGTGCCTGAGAAGGGTGGAACTTACCTGCTCTCAGGTAACTTCAGCATCCTTCTCTACCGTAGTCTGCTGCCTTATCTGTGCCAAATAATTTCCTGACCCAGTCCTCCAAAATGTCCCAGGTAGATTTTGAGATTCATTGCCCATAGGCCACAAATTTAAACTCTGCCATGCACATGGTAGATACACAATAAATGAGTGAGCAAATAAGTTGCAATGCCCTCTTTCTAAGCTCTGTGGATTTTTATTCGTACTGGTCTCCAGAACACTTTAGGAAGGTGATGTGGCTGCATGGGCATATCACTGTGAAATGAACTGAATGAGAGAAAAACAGGCTTAAGAGGAACTTTGATTTAGAAATGCTTGCAGGGGGTTAGAAAGTGATTTGTGTATGGATGGAGTGATTTGCTTAAGTAGAGCCGTGGATGGAAGACTGAGATCATGACTTGCAGGGACCGATATGTGTATGTTAAGTTGACTTGAATTAGGTGCTCGCGTGTTGGATTTTATTATCAGGAAATGTCTCTATTTGCTGAAATTGAGCAAATAGGAAAACAGTATTTTGTGGAATAGGTTATGAGTCTAAAAGCAGCACTTCGTGAGCTTAACCAAAACGCTCTTATTAGTGTTTGATTAACTTATTTTTAATGAATCTTTAAGACTTTTTTCTTTGCACTATATTGCTTGAACTATTTGAACATGCTCTCAACCACTTCACAGGAAATCTGAAAGAAAGGAATAAAAATCCATATGATGGGAAGTGCCTTTTTATTTACTGGCTTTTAAGTTACTCATCACCCCAAAATATTTTATTCTTTTGTATTGAAAAATCATCCATGAACAGCTAATAGAAAACCCAAAAATTATTAAAAAGAAATATATAATTTTTATAACTGCTGCCACTTCCTTAATAATGGCGATGATGTTTATCTGAAACATGAAGTAATTTCTGAAGGAAATAAAATATTTTCCAATTACTAAACTTGAAGACTGGAAATATTTTAAATTCTTTTAAAGTCTTCTATATTGTATTTTCAAACATCAGTTAAAAATGGATCCTAAGTCTGACGAAGGGTTTGTTCGAAGGGTTTGTTTGACTTTGTGTGGTCTTCAGGGTTCCTCAGCAATGACAAGGCCAGGCCACAGTTCTCCCCAGGAGCCTCCCACCCTTCTCAGTTCCTTCCTGCTCCTTGAGCCACTTGGGGGAGTGGTTCATAAGCTATTCTAGAATGCCTCAGTCCGTTCACATGGATACTAAAATTAGAATCAATCTCAGTTTTCTATAGCACAAAAGCAAAGCCCTGAAGACAGTTGTGATTCATTGTGCTCCCTTTTCATATCACAGTAGAAATAATGTCACGTTCTGGAGCTTCAGTAACCATGATACTTAAGGATTGCGTGAAATGGTCTATATACCGTAGTACGATAAAAGGAAAAGGCAGTTTAATGAACATTGTTCTTAACCCTTATTGTATTGCCAGCTCTTTCAGCTTGGGGATTACACCTTATTCATCTTTGTTTTCTCTCCCATCTAAATGAGCCTGTTATACATAATAGTTGTTCTGTAATTGTTGAGTTAAGTTGAAGCAAATGAATGAAGGATAATAAATGTCCTAATTCAAAAGAGAGAGGCCTGGAAGAGCAATTGAAATCTTTCTGTTATGAGCCTTTTCCCCATGGAGTTGGATTTCCCACATCTAACTTTGGCAAGATTTTGTGTACACCTATTACATGGTGCTTACTGACTTATAACTAGTATTAAAATTAGTATTTAAAGTGCCTTTATCAGCTCTTTGGAGTACAGAGGTTGGGTTATATTCATTTTCTTATTCAGGTTATACAAACTGGTAGGTTAATAATCTCTCCACTAATAAACTATCTTTTGCACCAGCTCTAAACACCTGGCAGGCTGAAAAATTTTTATCGCAACTGCTCTGAGAACTTGTAGCAATGAAGACCATGGCATACCCTTAAAAATCGCTCATAGACTACAACAAAATGTGGTTCTTTTCTGATTACAAAAAGCTGCTAAATCACTTGTAATCACATGGTAGATATTGCTTCTACACGTGTCTTGAATAAGGATTTTGCATTTTTTTCCTCAGAATTTCCTCTGCTTAAAAACATGACTTTTGTTTATGTCGCTAGTAAAAGTCATGAGATTATAGATGATAGATACATGATGGATAGATAGATAGATAGATAGATAGATAGATAGATAGATAGATAGATAGATAGATAGATTCATTTGAAAACATGGTTTATGTTAATACCCCCCCCCCCCGGGAGTTTAAACTTTGTCAAATCTTTTAATGTAAGTTGCTTTTTATGTTTTGTGTTGATTATCAAAATTAAGGAATTCCAGTACAAAGAAGGAGGGCTTGTGTCTCTTGTCAACCCTTTGTAAATCATGCCCTCTGTGTATTCCACAGTTAGCATCTGCAGATGGTGAGAAGAAAGCTCAAAATGATAATTAAATCTTGAAGTCTTACTCTTCACTAGAAATCTTCATGGCACATTTGTTTTAAAGATGTTGTTCCCTAAAATTATCATCACTTGTAATTTTCATAAATTTCATTTATTCAGGCAGTTTCCAGTTACCTGCTCTCATTTATATACTAACTTACTACTGTTTTGAAAGTGTTGCATTGTGTATCTAGGTATTATGTAACTAACAGAATATTTCTTCTTATTAGTTCTGATGGGAGATAAGTTAGTTACCACATCAATGCAAGTGAGTTCAGTACGTGTCTCTTGTTCACCAGGAACAAGTCCAGCTCAGAAACATTATCAGTAGATACTGCTGTCAGCTACTTGAGAACAGCGTACACACTCTTATTATCACTTGGGAAATTCAATGATTAGATTAAAGTCTTTGTTTAAAATTTTTTCTTGCTGTATAGTATACTTATTTCAGATAATGGATAACAGCCAAAATCCAGTGCTCACATAAGCTGAACATTCCCTCAAACTATCTTGTGCAGAAAAAGACATTAAAGCAGGATAGTACTTTCTTTAACCAGCCTGTTCATGTTCTGTATGTCAACTTCCATCTCTGCTACTGATACTTTAGACCTATGTTTTTCTTGTATTTTTTAATAGAAGTAGATTTAAAATTACTCTTCTGTACAGAAAAGAATTAAAGTATAAGGTTAAAGGACATGAGTTTTAACTGTTAACCAGTATTGAACATACACTTTAATATACAGATCTAAATTGCTTTAGTCATAATTTTCTAAGATGATAACAATGTAAACTATTTTTATCTTTAATATTTTAATGCTCAGAATGTAGAACATTCCATATATATTAATGCCCATATTTCACTTTCAGTGATTTAATTCCTACTTGTTATTATGGAATGTTACAATTTAAACTGTAAATGTATTTGGATAACTTGCTTTTATTAAAAATACTTAAAGCATTTATGGATTGTGTCTGATTATATTGATTGCATTATAAAGCTTCAATTAATAATCATCTCAGTACATTTGGGCGTAATAAATACTTTAGTCTATTTGAGATACTTACAATAGATTTCATAATATCAAGTACTTGTGGCAAATATTATATTCTATTCACATAAATGTAAATATCTCAAATTATTTTAATGTATGAAATATAAAAGTTTATGTTTCTAAATATTGATGTTTTATGCTTTAAAGTTGCCAGCTTTAAATGGAAAATGTTTTTGAAAATAATGGCTCATAGAAATGCTTCATATTTTTAAACAATAATGATTAACAGGTAGAGTTCACAAATAGAAAATTTCAACCAATTCTGGAGATGGATGTTCACACCAAGAAAATTCACTGAATCTGTAAAATCCAGCATAGGCTGTTCCACAGAGTGAAGTTATGGGAGTACCGAATGAAGCTGACAGACATCAGTAGAAGATAAAACAAAGCCATGGCACGTCATAGCAAAGAGAGAGAGAGGGAAGGAGGGAGGGAGAGAGAGAGAGAGAGAGAGAGAGAGAGAGAGAGAGAGAGAGAGAGAGAGAGAGAGAGAGAGAGAGAGAGAGAGAAACCCATTCTTTCTGGACAAATTTTTAGATACAAGTTTTTCCTTGTACATACAAGATCTTTGCTTGTATGTGCGAAGGCTGCTCCATCACTAAGCTTTTCAACACTTTTTGTTTTTGAGATTCTGTTCATTTTATTTTATGTGTGTAGGTGTAGGCATCTTGTCTTTGTTTGTATCTGTGGACGGCATGCATTCAGTGCACTCAGGGCCCAGAAGAGGTATCAGATACTCCGAAACTGGAGTTACTTCACTCAAAATAATGTTTTCTAGCTCCATTCATTTACCTGCAAAATTCAAGATGTCATTTTTTTTTTTGTGCTGTGTAGTACTCCTTTGTGTAAAGGTACCATATTTTCCTTATCCATTCTTTGGTTGAGGGACATTTAGGTTGTTTCCAGGTTCTGGCCATAACAAACAATGCTTCTATGAACATAGTTGAACACATGTCCTTGTGGCACGATTGATAAATACATCTTCCCAAAAGTGGTATTACTGGATCTTGAGGAGGGTTGTTACAGTCTTTGCTGGGCACACTCAGTATTTTCAATATGATACAAGGGAGTGACAAAGTCCATGGGTAGTGTCTTGGTGAATGTGAACCTTAAGCTTTAGATCAAACATGCGGGCTTATGAATACATTTTATGTTCAAATTACTTCATTTTGAAATAAGCAGTTTGAAAATCCTTTATGTTTATCATGTTCACCTTAATAAAAAGTACTTTATGGCACTGGATAATTTTTGTCAGCAGTGTAACACTCCCTCATAGTTCACATAGAACTCTATATAACTGGTCCATTGACGTGGAGATTCTCGTAGGAAAGTCTTTCTCACATATATTGACACGGTAAACTGGATTTTTATACCAAGTAATGTCAGTTTCATTTGCTCCCCTCATCAGTGTATGAATTTTTAATGTCTGAAAGCATATGTGCCCTCATTCTAAATGACCATATGACAGTAGCAGGTGTCCTTACTATGAAGGAAGACGGAGCTGGCTTTTCCTTTACAAGGTACTTTGTGTTCACTTAAGGTTGCCCTGCATTCCACAGCGTAAGAGCTGTTGCATAAGTAGAAAGCTACACTCATTCTGCTAAATATGTAGTGATGACTTTGTTTTGTAGTGGCCAGGTTCTGGCCATGACAAACAATGCTTCTATGAACATAGTTGAGCACATGTCTTTGTGGCACAATTGATAAATATATATTCCCAAAAGTGGTATTACTGGATCTTGAGGAGGGTTGTTACAGTCTTTGCTGGGCACACTCAGTATTTTCAATATGACACAAGGGAGTGGCAGATTTGGTACTCTATGGAGGGCAAAAAAGGGAGTCATGAGGTTGTGGCCTGCCTGAGCAACATTTCTCTATCCTGCCTTTAAAAGCAGAAGTTTGGCCTCCAAACACAGGTCATTAGCTTTAAATCAGACAGATCATGTCAATCACCTCTTTGAAAATGTCTTATTAATGGCAAATTATTCTGTCTTTGTAAAAGTTTTGATAATAAAGGAATAAAAATCTTACATAAAGAATCCAAGGTTGACTTCAGTTGCCTCACTCTCTGACTCATACAAATCAATAGCTTTAATTTATAAAATGGGATTTATTTGTAGGATTAGTTCTTAACCATATATGTTGTATATGCAATTTATTTGAATCAAATTTTTGTAATTTAGACAACCTTTGTTTATATTGAAACCAGATTTGAGAAACTCTTGGAGTGCTTGTGCGAACTAACATTATCCAAACAAAGTATAAGTGTAGCTGACCAGCAGAGCGGAAGTAGTGATCTGAAGTGAGGTATGGATGCCACCTAATCATGTCTTCTAACTAACTAGATTTCTCCAGAGCCTGCTCAAGTTCTAACTAGAGGTCCTGAGATTCTTTTTGAAACACATTTGTTTTAGAAATGAGTTGCCAAATGAGAAAAAGAAAAACAGTAACAGAGGAAGTTGGCATGGAGAATTGTTGCTGCACTCAGCGCTTTTGATCTTTTTCTAAATATAGCTTTAAAATGCTGTCCAGGTCAGCTGATGTCAGCAGGGGCCTTTCCTTCCCAGTCATTTCAGCCACAGTTTTAATGAATGTGTGTGCTACCAAGCAACTGTATTCCAATAGCAAATCAGGAGTTAAAGTTGCCAGTCCCCCAAATATTTTTAACATAGTGCTAATCTCAAGCCAGGACTGTGCTGGTATTTTAGGGCTGGGGCAGTGAATTTTTAATAGCGATGTCTCTTTCTATCATGCCTTATTATAACATACTAGAATATCAGTTATTCTTTGACGGAGCGATTTATTCCATTCAAATATAAGCCCTGAAAAGGAGATGTGTTCATCTATTTTCCCTCTAAGAACATAAATATGTCTGTTATACTCTAGTCAGTAAATGAATTCAGAAGCCAATATGCCTACATGCTCAAATTTCTTCTGTAAATGATGAATAATATTGATAAATGAAAATTATAAATCTGCAATAGAGCCTAACTATTGAATACTGAATCATTCTGTTACTAACTCCGTGTTGCAATGACATTTTCTAGATTTAAAAAAAGAGTCACTCCCATATTTTAAAATATTTTGTGTCTTTGCAGCAACGTAAGCAAATATGAAATTGAGAAAAAGTTCACAATGCAGCCACTTATAATTCCCCTTAGGAGTCAAAACGCCTTTTTCAAAAATAGTTCAATGTTTAAAATGCAGTATTTAAGATTTTCTTTCCTGCCAGACTACATACAGTCCACATGCTTGTTACAATCAAAATAGAAGAGCAATGGTAAGGAATTCTTCCATCCACATTTTTAAAAAACACCTTCATTCACCTTGATTGTCACTGCGCATTACGAAGCTGGTCATTATGCAGAAAAGACAGGAAGGCAGCTCTAACTCACGTGACTGACACACACCAAACGCAGCCATTAATACAAGTTGGCAGTGACCTTGGAGGCAGCACAAGCAGTCTCCTTGAGGAATAAATTGTAACATTTCTCCCATGTTGGGGTCTTCTTAGAACTTTACTGATTAATTTTCTTTAGTTCTAACGCAAACATTTATAAAGTTATCCCCATACTGATTTTCTTCTCTCCTTGTTGCCTCGTCTGACAGCTTCCTGGAGTACACCGCTGCTCTCGTTTTTCTATCTTGTGGGGAAGTGTCATTTGTATTTGGTGACACTTTCCAAAGAGTAGAGTTATAGATCTACAACCAAATATTTTTATGCCCTTCATAATCAAAGTTCCAAAGATTAGAGAGCACACATGGGAAAGACATGGACAAATAATTTAATATAATAAAACAATTACTGTTAAAAGCTTAACGTTTACCTGATAAAAATTCTTAACACTGAGGGCTGGGAAGATGGTTCAGTCAGTGAAGTTCTTGCTTCCCAAGCCTGACAACCTGAGTTTGAGCCACAGGCCACATGGAGACTAACACAGGCATGTAATCCCAGCACTGGGAAGCACAAGTAGGCAGAAACTGGAGCCTGCTGATCAGCCAGACTAGTTTAATGGGGGGAGGTAGGCCAGTAGAGATCATCTCTGAAAAGTGGGGGGGGGGTGTATTTTTCTGAGCATAACGCATGCATGCACACTCACACACATCTTGATAATTTATCACTCCAGGATTTAAGTTATGTAACATAAGTTTTCTCAAACTTTTGAGATGTTTGCAGTAAAATGTCTAAATACATTTTCTGTTTCAGATGAATATATCACATAGGCCTAGCATTGTGATGCACAAAAGACTCGGACAATAATGTCATCTTTTTAAATATACCACAACACACAAGTTAGTAATAGGTCAGTGCTGAAAGACCTGCATCATAAATGATGGTTTAAGTAAAAAGACTGAGCAACTTATGGTTTCTTACTGTTGTTTGTATGTCCTATTTCTATTACAGGAAATGATCAGTGATTATAAAGGGGGAATTGTCCCACCAGTGTGGTTCCATTTAAAATCTACTCCTTCCTGAGTCATGGGGGTTGTTTAGTATTTTGAGCCAGGTGTTGACAATAACATTTACAGGTGCCACTACATTGGAGAGTCAGATAATTGTTCATTCCAAATTTTGGCATGCTTTCAAATTAATCAATTGGTACAATTAAAGCAGAGTCACTGGTCACTGACATATTTTAGTATTTTATGTATCAGAGTGATTTTTGCAATTAGTGGGTCATTTCAGGTGCACCACGTGAATTATTTTAACAGAGTACCCTCGAGAATTATTTGTTAAGAGAGAGACAGAAGTGGATCGACTCAGCTTCTTACAGCTCTTGTTTAAAGTCCTCTGTGAAGATAGGCTGAACAGTCTTACTATGCTTCAATTGCTACGATACACGCTGAATAGAAGGTTGGAGATATTTTATCCCTGGATATGAATTCCAAGTAAATGAAGATGACTATATAGCTTATAACTATAACCCTATGGCTAGAGTGATGATGCATGACTGTAATCCCAGGAGACGAAAGCAAGAGAAGGCCAGCTTGGTTTACACACTGATTTTGAGGCTAGCCTGAACTACAAGGCATGACCCTGCCTTTAAATGGATGCCTGGAAGGAGACACCACTCCCTATAACACTTTAAAACCATGTACCACAGGAAAAAAGAGTTGACTTGAATAGGCTGTATTGTATTCAGGAATTCCATTTAAACCATAGAAAAAGCTGAATTTGCTTGGATATTTTGGTATGTTCTGTTTAAAATACAAATAAAACAGGAGCTGAATCCAATTTCAAAACCATGTTTAAAAAGAAACCTAAAACTAAATAGAAAACCCCCCTGTTCTACTGAGAACCAAGCTTTGAGTTTTCCTCTCAGACAGAAGCACAGATTACAGGTTCACTTGAATTTGATATCCGTCACTTTTAACTGACTGAGACCTTTGACACGTAGATTTTAAGTACAACATCAGAACACACATCCTGACTTGGAGCAGCATAGCAGAAAAAAGAACCATGAACTCATTAGGCTTCCTCACCTCAGGAGCCAGTATCTCTGGGGTGAAAAGTCGGACAGGTTGTATATTGTCTCCATGCTTCTTGTTCTTCAACAGAAAATGCTAAATAGTATGAAGTGGCCATACGAATTTACCCAGATATCATATCTAATTGCAATAATAGAACGTGTCCTGTGGATATGATCATTCAGTGTGAACACTACAGCAAGGATGAAGAAGAATTGTTTCAGAGAAATAAATCATCAAGAACAAATTAGGACAAAAATGGACAAATCCTATTCTTCTTTCCTGCCTGTGTTTTTAATCTGAACTTGGATTTCTTAACATAACAGTCTAGTGCAGAAAGTCATGGATATTTGGCAACAGATCATAAATCATGATATCTTTACTTAGAAACCTGTATATTACCTAGTTAATATCGTGCAACTTGTAATAAAGAGATTGAGTGTTAGAAAAGCATTAAATTCTCAAACTGAATTTTGGAATTAAGGAAATCACAACTTTAGTATAATTGAATACCAGTTTTCTGTCTAATAGATAATTGATTCTCTTGCAATGTGTCAATAGAATTCAAGAAATAGAATTTGCTTTCTTTTTTAGGTAAATTCTAAAATATAGGGTTTCACTGGGGGGGGGGAGAAGGTTTTTAAAGTTAAATAGTATATACATTTGCAGTATTTTTAGGGGATAGTGAACCTGTTTCTGTTTAGGTGTGTGAGCAAAGAATAAAGTTAGAGGCTTAGGAAATGGCAAAGGGCTGATAAAACAAGAAATTCAAATGAGACTCTTTTCTTATTGTTAAGATACACACACACACACACACACACGGAAAACACACTGGAGAGCTTTTGCAAAATAAAGGGTCTAAATTTTAATAAGCTGAGATCAGTGTCTTAACACCACATGAATTGGGAGCTTGTGAAATAGTGGTATATGCTCTATCTCCACCATGCCCTCTCCTAGGTAGGGCAAGTGAAGGACATCATTTGCTTTGAACATTGGCCACAGTGAGCATCGTCATGTGTACAGTCCAGGCCAGATGCCTCACTGTCAGAATTCTACAAACCAGTAATTTCAGTACTTCTGGGAAAAGAATCTCTAATAATGCGGGAATTTTTTTTCACTTATTTTCATGCTATTCTCTTTAAAAATTCAAGGCATTTTGTCTCAAATTCCATGCAGTTCACACAATTATACTGTGTCATGATGCAGCCATAGTATGAGGTCATTTCACTGCTTTAAAAGGTGAAAAGAAAGTCAAGTAAACTTGACTTATTAGATTCAATGGAGATTGTAACTTGGAATATCACCTTTTTCTAAAACAATTACTATTATTTAGACTCCCATATACAATATGAAAACTTTATCTAGACACATGACACTCTGATAAACACCTAGCTTCACAGATATTTTCTGTTTTATCTCACTGTTTCATCCTCCTGAGAGTTTTCCCAACACATTTAATGAAAACTAAAATTCTGACAAAGAAATCATCACTGTATTTCCCACTTCTTTATTTACTGTAATTTCACAGCTTATTCTGTATTCATAAATTCTCAGAAAGGATTTTTCTCATTGTGTATCTTTTACCTTATTTTTATGTGATTGATGTCTGAAATTGCACTCAATTGCAATCCACTATCTTTTATTATATGATAGTCATTGATCACTAGCTCTCATCTGAATATAATAGAAATATTTAAATATTATTGTCACAGATCACTCAGTTACACAACATCAGGAAACATGAAGTCACATAGTCCTTCTTCATGTATCTCTCTCTCTCTCTCTCTCTCTCTCTCCCTCTCTCTCTCTTTCTGTCTCCCTCTCAATGAAGCTGAGACAAATAGTTTGCATTAATAAGTTTTCATCAACCCTGGTGGTTAGCCAAGGTTTCCCAATATTCTAGGTTCTGAGTCCAGGCACAGTTAGAGCTGTGAAGACCCGGGCTGCACAAAAGATGCACTATAAGACTTAGGGATTTCAGTGTATTTCAGGATGCCCTTAGAAAACTTAGTAGAAACTGCCAGAGAGGCCAGAGGAAACTATAGATTAGATCAGAATTTACAAAGAAAGGAGCTGTTGGGTTTCTGGGGTTAGAACTGAATGGAAGCGGATATAAAATATAATTGCGAGAAAGGGAAGAATTAACATGCGAGAGGTGCATATTCTAAGACATAGTAAAGGCTTGAATTCAGGTAGAAAAGGGAAAATGGAAATACTTTTTATAAATGTACTTAGTTTTACCCAAAGCACCAACAACGTAAAGTGTTTTCCTCTTTATCATGGACGGGAAATAAGCATAGGGAGCACAAGAACTGTGAATTCCATGAGAGCATAAACCTCTGCCCGTTCAATCGTTCATGCATCACAAAGAACAATTCCTGGAACATAATTACTCTAAATATATCACTGAATTAAGGAATGAGTAAAGTGTTGCTTTGATTTTTTTTAACCTTTATTCCTCAGTAACACGAACTTGTGTTCGTGGTGACATGAAATCTAATGTGTGACCAGTGTTGAGAAGCTGGTGGCACTAAGAAATGATGAGCTCATGGAATTCCTCCTGGGCAGCTTAGGTTAAGGTTATCTAGTTGCTGAAATTTTTGCTATTACAGCTATTGCAAGTCTACAAGCTACCGGCTAAAGAAGTTTAGTAGTTAACTATCATAGCGTATCGTATCTTTTTTTTCAATAAAATAAAAGATGACCCAGTCAGTAGGTCTCTTCTTTCTAAAACTAAATCCAGTTTGTGATTTCTATCCTAAGAACTCAGAGCATGAGCACAAAATGAATACAGAATCATTTGATAATAATAATTGCTAGGTGGGAAGATTTTCTTTATTAATAATAAAGTATAGAGGAAAAGTAATAGATATAATCTCAGTTTTTCAAGATTTTGTTCTGGATGACAACCTCATTCATCAGTGGGGAAAAGACGTCCCAAACACCCAAATTTTAGCGGGAGTTACAGAAATAGTGAAATCAGTACTTTAAGGGATAACTTTAAATGGCTAAAGAATCCTATGCAATTAGAGTGTCTTGAAAGAGGGAAGGGAGAAGTTGGCTGAAGACAAGCCTGGCAAGGGTAACAAGACAAAATTAAAATAGGTGAGCTAATCAATAGTGCGTAAGTGAGTCGGGGAAGGGTTTGGAGGCAGTGCCTTGCTGTGTCGCCTCAGCTGGCCTGAGACTTCATGCCTCCACCCCCTGACAAGCTGGAATTACAGGCATGCACCACCACACCCAGCCTGAACATCTTTCTTTTATGACTATGTATATTTTTGGATTCTCAGACTAAAGGCAAGTACATAATTTGAAAGGAAGAACTTTGACAATGGGGGAAAAGAAAGCGAAGTAAGGAAAGGATTAAGAGAATAGGTGGAATTTATTCCAGTCTTCAAGTGTAGGAAAGAAGGACACGTCTGCCAAATATTGTTCTCTGCGCAGGGGGATAGAAAAGAGGAACGAAGGCCAAGTATTCTTTGAGGGATTAACTGAGGGGAAGAATTTCCTGGGTCAGAGCTGTGAAATATCAAAATAGTTTGCTGAGGAAGGTTGTGTTGCTCCTTTTCCGGAAGGTCTTAAAAATAGGAGAGGTAGAATCTTTGTGAAATAATTGCTGTATGGCATCATCTGAAGGTGGGGAAGATGATCTGACTGAGTCCGGCAGCAGTCAATTTTAATACCCAGTGTGTATGTCTCTCACCTTGGCTAGGAAGCACAAATATATAATTGTATTTCCACTAGGAAGAAAAGACACCCTTCCCTAATCCTTTGTCTTTCTAGGCAAATTTTTCTTTTTTGTAAAGATCCATTTTAAGAAAAGAGAAAATCTAGAGCCTGTCTTCAAATTCTCCCTGGTAATTTAGGGAATATTGTTATCAACTAATTTTACAAAGGAATTGATAAGTGTTACAATATTTGTTGTTTCTCTAGTTTATGACACAAAAAAGATAAACCCTCTATATAATCTTGAATTTTAGAATCCTCAAGGATGTAGACAATTAGCGATTATGTCAACCAGTTACTTAATGATAATGTACATTTTCCTCATGTCTAAGGTAATTAACACTTGTCAGTGTTTCCCCTTCTGAAACACTTCTGTTACTTAGATGTCCCCATAGGCCAGGGCGTTGATGTAAAATTATTACAGGGTTTCTTTCACTTTGAAAGGCAATGTCTGCCAGCTGGACCTAGAAATATAAAGATATCTTGTTTACTGAAAGTTCTCCTAAATCACACGGAATAAAGAGCCACCATTTTGATCTTTAAGTTAACAGCTACATTAAGTTCAGCCTTGGATGTAATATACCAGTATCACCTATAGAGTTTTCCAATGGCCTTGACACATTGTTGCCTTTAATTTTTACAATAACACATGTAAATATATGAATGGAAAAATAAAAAGTAGTCCTATCACCTACCTGTTAAAATAGCGAAAAGGCTGACACATGCTGAAAATATAAAGACTCTTGCTTCACCTTGAAAACATAAGACTACATAATATACTATATGAAGCAAACTTGTAACTCACCAAAGTGTGATTTTACAATAATTTAAGATCATAGTGCCAATTATACCAACTGTTGTCAGTTAATTTTTATAACAAGTATGTGTATCATAAAGCTGAGAGCTGTAAAATTACATCTAAAATAACATTATTGTAAATGTGCTAGAAATACCTAACTAGATTCAGAGTTCTCAAACCCATAGAATTGAAGAAATGGACGAATGTATAAATTCTGAGGTAGTAACTCCAATGCAAAGAGGAGTAGTATTTTAGCAGTGATTGGAAGAGATAAAGACAAAGGAAACACAGAGACAGCTGAGGGAAAAGCAAGATAAGCATTAAGGGGTCAGGCATGAGGCGTAGGAATGTGAGAGTTGATTAAATTAGATCTAGTTTAGAAGTCCACTCAAGGTGCTCTATAAGAGAACCAGATACCTGCTCAAGCCTTGGAGACATGATGTTTCTCATAATCCTTGGAATTCTCGTCATCATCAGAAGTCAAAAAACTCTATCATTCCATTGTCAATATGTCTCATCATTCTAGATTTTCTTCTGTGCCAAATGCTTGCTCATTTGTGTATCTTTACCTGTCTTTCGTGGTGAGCAGCCTCCTTCATTTGCCAAAGTGGAAACATCCAATGCTGCTGACCTTGTGATTCCTAATAATGAAAGAAAATATCGAACTCAAATGTCATTCTGTTTCCCTGCTGGTATAGTGAGTAACCTCATTTTTTTTATCAAGAAAAAAAAGAATATTAGTTGAATTTAAGAACATCACACCGTCTGTGCTGACTTTAACTTTATAAATACTCTTGACCACTGGGCATGGAAGCATATGTCTTTAATCCCAGCATTTGAGAGGCAGATGCAGGTGGGTCTCTATGAGATGGAGGCCAGTCTGGTCCACATAGCGAGTTTCAGTTCATCCATAACTACCTTGAAAATTGCTTTGCCAGCTGGACTGGGAAGGAATAAGCATAGGACCAAACTAATCCCTCTGAATATGGTTGACAGTTGTTTGGCTGGGGCTGACTAAGGGGCCACTGGCAGTGGCACTGGGATTTGTCTCTACTGCATGTACTGGCTTTTGGGGATCCTATTCTCTTTGGATGGATACCTTGCTCAGCCTAGATAATAGGGAGGGCCTTGGACCTTCCACAAAGCAAAGTGCCTTACCCTCTCTTAGGATTGGAGGGGCGTGGGGTGGGAGGGTGTGTGTAGGGAATGGGAGGAGAGGAGGGAGTGGGAATTTGGATTGGTATTTTTTTTTACAAAAAAAAATAATAAAAATTTAAAAAAATTCAAAAGAAAGAAAATTGCTTTTGCAACATGATGAAGAAGTGGAGTGTAGCTCAAGCATTGACTCCGAGACTAGATTTTATATATAAGCTGAAATTAAACTTCAAATGCTGTGTGGAAATCTACAAAATGCTCAGCCTCTCTGCCCTCCTGCTTTTTGTCTGTAGAATGCAAATAGTGCCTACTCTGTAGGCCGCTGTGAGCATCAGAGTTCAGGTAAGCCTTAGTGCCTTAGCATTTGGAAGTTCCTCAGCTGTTGCCTACTTATTAAAACTTTAAAGTGTGATTAGTTGCCTCAAGTGCAGGCTGCAACCTTGGTCTGAACTACTGTTGATACTTGCCACAGAAGTGTACGAACATTTAGTAGAAAAAAGAAAAGTAAGAAAATAGAGATTTGTCCAGAAATTAAACCTTACTGGCAATCTATTGTTTTCTACCCTTTTAGGAGGTCATCCCAGCCTCATGTCTTACACTGTTTTTTAATTTGTGCCATTTGGGAACTTGAAAGGCATCTTAGAAATTGAGCTTGTTGTCTTGTGTGCCTGTAGAAAATGATACTTGAAGTTGCCACCGGCATAAGAGGCATGACGCTAGTGGGTAGTAGAAGCCTAGTGAGTGCTACATGGCCTTTCCTTCCCCCAAAAAACTACAGCTTTGTGTTGAGTTCGTCAGGGTTTAGAAACTAATTACAATCTTTGATTGCTCAATATCCATTTATATATTTGGTTTAAATAATCAGCTATTTCCTGTATGTATCTCAAAAATGTGCTTTTAAAAAAAACCTAGAAGAATGATTCTCCATTCTTTTTGCATTTCTTCATTATGATGAAGACTCCTATGCTGGCCTCAGCTCAGGATCATTTTTCAGTGTGAGCTACTCACCTTCAGAGGGAGGAAGTTTGCCTTTATGTAGAGACAGTGTTACCAGAAGCTCACCCAAACAAAGTGGGAAATGCTCCATATTCTGAGATTCAAGACAGAGAAATTAGGCAGGGCATAGAGCGACTGGACAGTTGTCTTAGGAGTTCATTTTAGGAAGAGTGTGTAAATTTGTTGAGATCTCTAGGGAGAGTCATGAACTTGCCTATACCTGTGAGTATTTTCTTCTGAATTCCAAGTTAAAAAGAATCATCAGGCTGAAATAACAGCCCAATTTAGTAATTTCTGATATCTACTAACAGATTTTTTTCTTCAGGAGAAGTACTGTAATACTTTCCAGTTACTGTTATCTGCCAAGGATGGCTTGAGCTAGCCTTGAAAACAGCCTGGGACAGAATGTGTAGACATGCAGAGATAAGGAGCCTCCTGCCAGGCCTTGGACTCCAGGGGCTGTCTCCTCTCAGGTCTGGCCCAGGCGCCCTTCCTTCCCAGTGTGCTTGCACTATCCCTGCCTGCGTATTATCCAGGAAGCATTTTGCTTGTCTGAGGACACCTCTATTCCTAGCTCTTTGACAGTTTCACTCGCCGCATCCCCTCAGTTCTAAACATGTGGAAAAGGAGATAAGGAAAGGTGACGAAATGAAAACCTGGAGCGGGAGTGCATCAAGTCAGAGACAAAACTCTTCTGCATGCCTGTTTTGTATGCAGTTGTGAGCGGGTTTTGAGCACACTGTAAATGTACAGCAAAGGTCATTTTAGTAGACAGGGAGGAGAAGAGAAAACACAGTATAAATAGTGCTTAGCATTAAGCATAAAGTTAAATGTTTTAAGTTTTTCCTATAAAAAAACATTATTTTATGATGGGGGAGAAAAAAATACAGTTTTTGTTACTTAAGAACTTCTCTAAGTTTGTGATTCTTCTTAGGCCCTTGACCTTACAGTGAGTGTTAATTTAGGCTCTATGGCAAGGTGTATAACTTTGATTGAAACTCATCATGTTCTTGAGATAAGAAAGTGGTCTTCAATAAAGCATCAAGTTTGTGCAACTACCTCCAAAAATTGAGGTGGAGGGCCGTAAAGTCACACTACACAGGAAAAATTTGTATTCATCTGCTACAATAATGTAGTTCTTTCTTGGGCATCTCTGTGTCACTGTTCTTTTATGAAAGGGAATCGTTTCCCTTCACTCTAACTCCGTACTTACCAAGCTAGTCATAATCCTTCAATTTGTTTTTTTTTCCTTCCCATTAAAATGCTTTGATTTAAAAAGTAGTGGAAATTCAATTTGTCTTTTCATTTGTAGTTGGAAATTAATCTGTTTGGCTTTAGGCTATATAACATCTCTCATTAGAGGGGCGACCCAAAGCTACATGAGTATTTTCAGTGCAGGAGACTCTAGGATTTTAAGATATTACTGAGAACTTAATCAAAACTCTGCTGATTGCATCCATGGTAGGTCTTTTGAAAGAAAAATGAATCAACTCAGCAAATGACTAAGTTATACTGGTAATTTTTAAGCCTGTTTACTCACAAAGGAAACAATTTTATTCAGTGCTGTGCTATGCATTTGCAGAAACCTGGAGCATATTGTCATACTGTTCATGGTGCTTTCGATACTTACCACTAGAAAATAACGGGATGTTCCCAGGAACGGTTTCAACCAGTTGGCAGTGTTCTCGTAAAACAACTGCATACTGAAGAAAAAGAAGTGTCTTTGAAGTCACTGATATCAATTTAGAGTCCATGACTTCACAGTTTTCTTGTTGCTTTAAAGTAGTATATGTTTCTTTAAATGACATTTCACCGTCATAAAAAAGAAGTTTACACAAAGAAGTTATTCTACTTAATTTCATTAAAATGAATTTTATAAGTGAGTATGGCTCTATTTTATGTGATAGAATGAATAAATTATTGTTTCCACCATTTCGATGAGATACCAAAGTTCAGGAGACTAATTTGATAGAGTTTGCAACACCTGTGACAGGAAAGGACGGGTGTGCTCCTCATCACATACACCTCACTCCAAGTGGGGTACATCTTCCTGTGTCTTCTAAAGTAACAGCGTCCTAGTAGCCTCTGCAGCAACTCACCCCAGCCTACTGCATGGTACTGTACTGTACTAATGATTCCTCCAGAGGAGCTCTCTACCTAAGTCATCATGATTGTTGGGTTTGTGCATTGATGCTTGCGCCAGTAGATGTGAGTATAAGCCTCATGGAGCCCATATGCTCTTTGCTGTATTCCCAGTGATATCCCAGGCATTGAGCTATCATGATTTATGCCTATTGGTCTCTGTTGACAGGGCCCACAGGTATGGGTCCATTCTATCTTGACTAAGGTCAGAGAGCTGGACCTTAGTTTGTTCCTTTAAGGTTATTGTCTGTTTCTACCTCAAACGAAGGTCCTACCTTGATTTAGGTCACAGAGTTCTGCTTGCTCAAGGTTATTGTCAACAGGTGTGGCTAATATCCAGACCTGGTATTTCAGGTATTAAGAAGTAGATCTGTTTCTACCTCAGACAAGAGTCTAAGGACCCAACTAAATTCCTACTCCCTTTGGGAGATAACAATGGATTTCACCCAGGGAGTGGTTTGCCTACAGAATGTTTTGGTCTAGGGTGTGAGCATTACTTGCCTTGTTCTGGCAACAGAATGTTTAACTAAGAATGTAGCCTGCAGTCAGTCCTTGTGTTCCTCTGCTTATTTCCTTGTGTCGTGTTAATGCAGTTTGTATCTTACTCCTACCTTTGGGTTTGGAGTATTTTAAGCAAACGGAAATTAAACATGGATGATTTCAGTATTCACAGGAACTCTCTACTGATACTATCCTGATACTCGCGTCTTCATTCTCTTTACTTGTTTTTCTAGTCCCCATGCCCTTACTCTGGCAAGTGGTATCCTTGTCAAAGCTGGTCTCCAACACTCTGTGACTAACAACCAGACATTTGCATGTATTCTTAAGCACTATGATTTTGACCCATCTATCCCATGCATAATAACAATTAAACTAGAATTTAATTTTTTCATGCGGTCCAAGCTAAAAGTCTAGTTTACAATGTGTTTAGAATGGACCAAATGTGTTACGGCAGTCAGCCTTCTCCAGATCTCTGGCTGAGGGCTGGAACTGCATCTTCCTGTAAGGTTTCTACTGCCTACTGCACCTTAAGCTCACTCCTAAAGTCTGCTGGTGCCCTTGCGGACCGCCAAACCTGACAAAAGCTCTGAAGTGTTAAATGTGTGTGTTACACAGCCCCGCCGTGTTCTGCAGTGCCGAGAATCTGGTCGTCCTGGAGCTTTGCACAGATAAAGGAAGGATACAGCTCTGTGAGGAATGCAGTAACTACAAAGTACATCCTGAAGGCCATTGAGCTCACAATGAAGGTCTGTGTTTTAAAATAGCTCTATAACAAAGTAACTACAGAGTTTTGGCAAGAGCTCCAACTATTTATAGAACTGAGTAAGGCGTGGTAAATACTGCCACGGTACCCAGCTCTCCCTCGCCATAACCCCAAACTTAGAAGAAGTACTGTAATTATATTTGTCTACTTTGAAAAAAAAATCATAGTAGCCATTATCAGTTTAACCATACGGAAGCTTGGGCTGAGATTTCTTTTTTAAATGCATAGTTTTGATTTTCAACAGCTGCACTGGGTCTTTAATCATATATTATCTTTATGAAGCCTTTTTCTAACATATGTTAATTGGCTGTTTTCTGTGACAAATTATGAGCTCTTACTTTGATGAGGTTCAATTGCAATCATGTTGGAGTCGAGTACGTCAAGTTCCCACCCCTGCTGGCTCCTCAAACCACTACAAACATCCGCGCGTCACTGCCTTGCTGAGTAATGGCAGGATTGAGGCTGGCTGATTTTGCTACAGATTTTTTTTTTCCACAGGATATTTTCAGCTTCTTTGTACTAAATCTGTTGCAGGGTTTGCCCTTTTTAGCAGACACATGCTCTAAAATTAACATCAAATCTTATTGGAGATTACTGTAATAGAGTGAGGAATATTTCATAGTACTGCACTCCAGAGTCTGTTTTGCTTCACTGAAATTTCAGAACGTTTATTACACTTTTTAAGTCAGACAGTTGTAAATGTGACTGGTATTTTCTACATTATCAGCATTTTGTAACAGACATTTTGGATGTTCCTCTTTTGAGGAAAGTAAGTTATATAAGGGACGATGAGATAGCTATTTGATTGTTTATGAAGAAATTGTGCTTATGTGCCCTTCTCAGTGTTGATAACTATACTGAAATGTTGAAAATTGTTTTGTTCATTAGCTTTCTTTTTTCTTCAGCATAATTTCTATCGGTGAAGTAATAAAAATGACATATTCATCAAGGTTAACGTCCTATGAGATGTATAACAGCCATTCCAGTTCTCTGTCCTACTGTCAACGTTGAATGTACGATTTGGATGGGCAGAACTGTTCTGATCCATCTGCTCGGAGAACTGTGACAGATAGCTTGTATCAAATACCAACAGATGATCAGTGATAGCTATAATTAGAACAGATACAAAAATGCAGTGCCTTTGTCTTGAAATTAGTCAAGGTAATTGATTAAGGTCTTCGGTGCCTGCGACAAACATCAGTGGTATTGGGATTAATTTAACTGTTTCGGCCTCAACGTCTCACATAAAGAGCTCTCGAGAAACTGCAGTTCTCCAAACCCAAAGCCAGAGGTCGATTTCCATATTAGCCATATAGGAGTTTAGATAAGATGAGCCAGATGTTAACAGAGCCAGATGTGAGTAGGCACTGCTCTTTTCTCCTTGGGAGGCTGTTTTTAATCAGCTATTTCCCTGGGGTAATGCACAGCCAATGAGCTCTAAATCCTGAGGCTACCTGCGTTCACAGGAAGGACTGGGAACATCATTACAGGGCTTACAACTGAGCATATGTGAAAAAATTAGAGCAGAAATTAAGGGTAAGAAAGGTTAACTTCGTAAATGTTACTTCGCTGTTGCTTAAAAAAAAAGGACAGAAATAAAAGAGATAATTTTAAATGTTTAAAAATAGAAAGTCAGCCCCTACTTGCAAATACAGATACAAATAAAAACCTACTATTGGCTAATGTTAGCCAGACCTGTATAAGGGTGTGTGTTACTTTGAGAGTGGGCATGGGGAGTCATCTACAGAACAAGTAAGTAATCTCAAAGTGTCGCTGTGGTCCGTGCTATCTATCACATCTAGAGAGGTTGGCTTCGCGAGCCCTGTGTAGTCCTACAGTGGGACTGTGAAGTCAGTCTACACACTCTGTCTTGAGCCAGCTTACACAAGGAAATTTAGTTCCACTTGATAAGACACATACTTAATTGGCTTTAAGAAAATAAACCAAGGTAAAGAACAATGTGTAAATGAAACAGAGAGCTTGGCACATGGCTGTAAGGAAGCCCGCGAGCCATGTGGCTTAATTGGGGCCAGTTGGGATCATTTAATGATTGCTGTCAGAAGATCAGATGTAATAGAAGACCACAGTGGGGTAGAGTTAAACAAATTGTCATCAGGCGTTTCAGATGAACAAAACCTTAATTAGGTTGATTAGGATGCTGTAAAGGACATGAAGCGACAGAGAAAAATTGATGAATCACTGAATTCCATATTGAGCCATATATAATATTGTCACAAGTATCATCTATATTTTAAGGGACCTTTATGGCAGTTTGAAAACCACACATATTCACCTGTAAATTTTAATAATTATCTAGAGTTTAATTACAAATTAAAAATAGGAGACAATCAGTTTAAATACCAGATGATTTATTAAGTATTTTTTACTTAAAATTCAAGATGAACGTCAGCTGGATAGTAATATACCTTCCCATTGTAAAGGCATCTTTAAGAGTTGAATTGTTTGAGAAAGTAATAGCAGTAGCAACTTATTTTTCAAGGACACAATTTTGATTATTTAATGTAATATGTGGCTAAGGAGTGGACCACGATCTTCACTTACACTGTCGTGTTTCATTCATGTTACAATTGCTCGTTTTTTACTGGCAAGATTACTCAGGTATCATAAAACACACTGTTTTATCTGTTTTTAAAAGACTAACTTGTGTTCTTCCACATACTGTGCATGCATGTGTGCACACACATACACACTAATAAATCTGAAAAATGTGCTCAACACATACAAGCTTCCAAGAGGAAGACATTTATAACATATTTCCATTTTAATCATTAAATACAATACACTAAAGATTGAGAAAAATAACAATTTTTTCCTAAGAGAACATAAGATGCTTTGGAATTTGAATTTTACCCTAATAAGATGGAAATGTATGTTAGCAACATGTAGCACTTCAGGCAGAAATGACTTTGGAGACGGACAACTTAGTTTCACTGCTGGTGGAGGATGGTGCTTCTCTTGCTTTGTTCAGTAACACCAGCAAAGCCATCCAGCTGCATGTGCTGGGTAGCGCTGGAGCAGAGACCCCAGTGTGTGATGCTGCATGGTAGCTCACACAGCTCTACCTTCCTGAAAAACCTTGCCAGAGCCCTAAGTGGCTTTCGGAGTTTAGGAAAACAAAGACATGGTAGAAGCCTGCTGCGTTAATTACATAATCTGTCTGATATGGAAATACTAAAAGCTGTCACGTCGTTGAAGAGTATGAGGTTTTTGACATATTTAGACCATTCGGAATTTATTTTGGCTTGGAGAATGCAGGATGCCATTTTAACTACAGTAGGGGAAAATGTCCAAGGCAGAATATGGCATGGATAATTGTGACAGGGAAGCTGTGTTTCCTTATGTTTGTTAAATTGTTTGTAACGCTGTGCAGTTGTCTGGAGGTATGTTGCTCCTAGATTCTGGCGTTGTGTAAATATGCTGATTTGCGTAAGGGCGAACAGCAGGTTAGGCCCCCCATATTAAATTAATTGCAGGGGTTTTCAAAGCGAGCTCCGTTTTAGCCTTATTATATTTCTGACATACATTTCATCTCCTTTCGTCCTTGGGGATAGATACTGAAGTAGGACTAGAAGCTCTCACATGGAGTCTCCAGCCGCTATGGTCACTGGGAAATTGATGTATTTCCCTAGTTAGTTCTACACTTGCAGCCTGAAGCTCTTCCAGGGTGGATCCTTAAGAGAAAGTCTCAGGTCTGCACGACACTGTATGTTTATTTTCCTTCATTGAACACTTGCTGTTAGCAATGTAAATGGGAAGTGAGATCTTCACGCCGTGTGTATGGAGATGACATCTCTACTAACCTTAATCCAAACATGTGCATGAAAACCAACTTACAAGTGTAGGCGATCCACGTTCCTGGCACCACTACACACCCTACACTTTTAGAGTGTCGTATTTAATGTGGCTAAAACCATTTTGCAAATAAAAACGTGTTTTCCCAGTTTGAGGTAGGACATGAAAACTCTTAGGTGCAGGATTTGATCATCATGCCGCAGTTACCTGGTGTCTAAGTGCCCCCAGTTTCCTAACTCACAGATTAATTCAGCTTTCACTGTTGTGTAATGTATTCTTATTCTATCTATGAGATACTGTACAGTATGATGAAGTTACCAAGGTTTAACCAGGGTTACCAGTTGTTTTTTCTGTATATGCAAAATAAGAGGAAAAAGTTCTCAGTACTAGTTATTAAAAATAGCTAGTAAATACCTCAGATGAGAGGTACAGATGTTGATAAAGAGAGTTCAGTTAAGTAAGGGGTAATGATTAGTTCCTAATGTTTACCTGATGCTAAGATAGAGCCTGGGACTACAAAATTAACATTTGATTCCTCCCTCCTTCTCCTAATGGCAAGGAGAGTGACTTGGTGCTTTGAGAGTTTACCCAAAGGAAACACTTAGGATGCTGGAACTGAGACCTGAGACAGAAGTTGAGTACTCACAGAAGGGAGGGAGCATTCCAGACAGAAGGAATTGCAAATACCCTGTGGTAGGAAGGACAGAGAAGTAAGAACTTGTTTTGTTTTAAGCCAACTGTATTTGCTATTTATATGTGTAATACTGACAGTGACTCTTGAAGACGATTCAGAATTTATCATATTGATACTAAATTCGATCAGTTGAGAAATGAATGTCTGGCACAGTAGTATTTATCTAGAGAAAAAAAAAAAACAGCTCTTCTATACTCTCAGGAAGATGTGCTTCTGCTATGTGGCTTTAAAATTAACTGCACTCTGTTCTTTAAAATATGTGGGGAACTTAGAGAAAAATAGAGTAATTTTCAGGACCAAAGAAATACTTCTCATCACATAGTCAAGCATTGCTAAGAATAATAATTGGGTTATTTCATTTGAAGCTCTTAAGGGAAAATAGGTACGTTCTGCTAGTTCTTTTTAACCAAAGTATAATTGCACGCCTCATATGTCTTTCAAACAAATCATAAAGTAGAAAGTTTAATGTATCTAAACGCAAGGAATGAGCGAAGCTTCCCACTTGAAATGGTAGTGGATCACTGAATCACTTGAGTCAGTAACAAACACAGGCTTGCAGAGACAGGGCATGCATTACTCTCGCCTCTTGCTGTACATGGGCCTTTCGTTGACTTAACAATGCTATTTCTTGTATAACACAGCATGCCTAATTTACAGCCTTAAGTTTTACAAAACGAGGTCTTCAGATGGTGAGGCAAATGTGAGTCAGTGGAAATGGTACTTGCCAATCTGAATAAAAGAAATCCAGAATTCTTTCCTTGCAGATTGACCTTGCATATTCTAATGTTTTAGCCTTGTCCATAGGCTGTTTTGGTTAAGTGAGTGCACTGTACTTATTGGAACAAAAGTACATGCTTTGCAAAGGTAATTTTAGCAGCAGAGAATTAATTTCTTCCCACATATTTTAATGTGGCATGGGAGTCTCACTCTACGATCAAAACACGTAACTGAAGGTTATGTTTAATTTCTAAATCAAAGTGTTGTGGGAAGGCGATTGAAATTTGATGATGACTCAGATCCAGTTGCTATGTGGTTTTCTTCCTACAGAAACTTTAGGGTAGACTGCCATTTCTATGTTAGAAGGAGCCAAGCAGTGATGAGATTAAAATAGTTTCACCATAGACTGAAAGTTCGTGTTAGTTTCTTTGATTGCTAATTGGATCTTTTTAAAGGTACCCTGAGTCTCAGTAACACGAACTATTTTCTGACACCCTGATCTTTCTTTTTAGGTGTGGGGCTAAATAAATTATCAATGCGTATTACCAACAAACATTGTTTACTGCCATCCTGATTCATTTAGTTCCCCAAAGTCGTAATTCTTGTGTTTTGTTTCTTTCCTTGTGTAGAAATCTTCATTTGCTTCAAAGTGTAAATTCAAAGTCTGTGGCGACATTTACTAGCTAATGTGATTTGGGTAAGACGTGGTCGATGGCACTGGGTGTGTATCTGCTTTCCCCATGTCGACTTAGTCTATTTATTTTCTCATATTGATTTCTTAAGTCAGTCACAACAAAACACTGACCTAGAACTGGAATGCCTTTTTCTCAGGTGTTGGAAAGACAGAAATTAGACACTTTGTACCTCTGCTCTGCCTTTCCCTGCTGTCCTTTATCTGAGCCACCCCAAAGCCCGAATGTGGGGTGTGCTGCATACCAGCCTGCTCTGCTCAGAGAAGGAAGTGGAGAGTTTTGGTTCCCATTTTACACTTGAGGAGCAGTTTAGGGAAGGAAGCACCTTTGCACCTTTTATTGTTTGCGGTCGCTGACATCACATCCTTCCCTGCCCAGTCTGTGCGTGTTTCCTGCCATTCTGTCAAGATTCTTCTGTTACTGGGAGGGATTTGCTGAAGGGAAGGAGGGAGGAAGGGAAGAGGGCAAGACAGAGTGGGAGAAGGAAGAAGGGGGAGGTGCATGTCAATCAAGCCGGCTTGTTTGAAAATGAGGGGGCCTGCAAGAGAAGTACTCTCTGCGAGGGTCTCAAACCACTCTGCCTTCATCTGTCTGCTTATGGCAATCTCCAAGTGAGCAGAAGCCTGCCGAACCGAAGTTCCCCTTTTTAGTAAGCAGATGGATTTTACCTTTTTATTTAAGCTGGCAAAAGAGGAAAAAGTGCAACCTGTAACTCCATAGAGGGTTCTTTTTCTTTCCTTCTTGTTCAAAGTTTTGACTGTTTCTCCGTAACTATCATTTTCCAAGAGCGGTTCCTTCATATGAAAACTGTAGTGTCCAGAATAAGCCTGAGATTGATAATATATAGTGGAAGTTCTTGCTGTGACTGAAATGCTGCTATATGTAGCTAAATTATTAATATTCTTTTTTCACATTTCTGTGAGACATCCAAACAGGTTACTGTGGTAATAATCATCTTTTTTTCTCTAGCCCTCCTGAAAATTAATACTAGAAACAACCATGCAGTGTATTTTTTATGTAAAAATCAGGTTAATAAATAGTTATGCTAAAAAATAAAAATTAAGAAAGTTGTGTGCCGGTGCTGACCTTCCTAGTTCTTTGGATTCTAACTGATAGCCTTGAAATGTGGAGACGTCCTCCACAGATTGCCACAGCATCGCTGTCTTGCTGTTCTGCATGTGGACTTTATACAGTGCTACATTTTAAGAATGCTCGGAAAGCAACACTGCAGTTAGTAAGTTGAATATTGCCCTTTACAGCAAGCAAAATAAAAGTTGAGTTAGCTTTAAATTTCCATCTTTCTCCATACCAGGCATATTTCAACAAGGGGCCTATTTTCAGTGGTATGTTCCCCAATCATTTCATATATGTGTGTAAGCATGCACATGTAAGCATGTTAGTACATTTATAGATGTATTTCTAAAAGAATATTCCCCATTGTGTTTTAAGAATAAAAGCAAACAAACAAACCAACATGTCACTTGGCTCCTTCTAAACAGTGTCTTCCAAGTAAAAATGCTGGGTGGTGATGTGGAGGGGTGGTTTTTGCATTTGGTGGTCAGGAACACAGCCTGGCTCTAAGGAGAGTCTTTGTCAGGAGTGTCTCCCCACACGCTTGGTTATAAGTGTTTTGAATCAAGGTCTGTAGCCGCTGACCTCCTCTCCCCCGCGCCTCTGCACTCTAATCTGTTTGCCCTGACCTTCCACCTAATGTGAGTAAGCGCTTAGGCAGGCACAGCCCAGTAAGCCGATAGCAACACTGGCCTCTGCTAAGAGAAGGGAAGGGGGATGTGCCCATAGGGCTTTAACTGGGGTTCATGGATAGTTTTTTTTCTGTGGTGGAGAAAGCCTGATTGTCTCTTTGGTGTCTTGCACATGCATGGGAAATACCATTCTGGACTGCTGCCTTCTTCTTGGGTAAGACAATAGGGAATGCAGAAAAGGTTCCCAGCTGTGTGATCTTTAGGGCCATTTCTAGGACTAAATGGGTAGACTCTTCAGCGCTGTTGAAAGTCTGATGTATTGTGCTCTGTAGGTTCTTCGTGGATGTGATCTTGGTGTCTCACAGCAGTGTCTTTAGGTTGTGAGCGTTTCATACAGTCAATATGTGTTCATATGAAGTTCAAAACTTTAGAACTGCTGCTAACGTTGAAAACTGGCTGGAGTCATCATCTGTGAGAAGCACAGGCTGATCGTGGGGCTGCTCACATTGTGTATGCCAAGAGGCTGAAGTGAGCGGCCTGCCGTTCAGTACAAAGACACTGGGAAAAGGAGAGTGGGTAGTCTCAGTGATTAAGCAGTGCTTAATCCAGCAGAACTAATTATATCATAATAGCCTCCGCAATTAGATAATTACCTAAACTTATATTTTTAAAAAATGTACTTAAGGTGACGAGGAATAAAGAAATTTAAAGGCAGCTAAGAATCAGACCAAGTACCTAACAGCCTTTTCTGTCCCAAGAACCTTGAACTCAAGCCAAATAACCTATTAAGTAGCCAGGACAGTGGTTTAGCGTTACATAATACATGTGGGAATTTTTTCAGGTCCGCTGTCACAGACTAACTAGCGTCAACAGAGAAGTTCAGAGCAGTGTGTAAAGCAGTTGTAGCCACTGACATGAGAGGAGACAAAATAACTGAAGCTGCCACTTGCAAATGAAGGAAGCATTGTGGGATGCTCCCTAGTCAACTTCCATTTCAGAGCAATTCACTTTCATTATGTGCAAATATTTTTAGACGTCATTTTAAACAGAGTAAAATATAGACTTTTAATATTCTGTGCTCTTTGGGCTTGCCATGTAATTGATAATCATTATTTTAATTTTAATTCATGACCTAGAGCTCTCTGGTATATAATATCAAGCTTCTGTAATTTTTGTCTGACTCCCTAAGGAGATATGATATGTCTCTTTTAAACATTTAAATTTAGAGGGCTGATGGTCTATTATTAAAAAGTATATAGTTACAAATGAAATAATAATCTTAATTTTTGCACCACTTATTTTTTATCAGTAACCATCATTTTTGAGTATTGTTTTAATGGACAGTGTAAAGGTTTCCCAGAGGAAATGCTCTCACTGCTAAGCGATGCTTGAACATAAGATGAAACATGCCATATTACTTTTCCTGTGTTCTCTGTAGTGATCTTCGTAAAATAAGATTAAAGGATTTAGTTTTAAATTAGTTGACATTTACATATATCAAAGAGCACTTTCATAATTGTCCATCCTATTTGCATAACTAGGGACGTTATCACCTCTGCTGTCAAAACACGAGATTGTTTTCCATTCAGAAATGAATTAGATGCCCTACTTAGCATACACAGGTATATAAAGGTTCATTAACTCTCTGATTTAGGTAATTTTTCATAACAGAGGGGTGAAAATTGTCACCTAATTTCATTAAAAATATTAAGAAGCTCTTTACAAAAAATACAGTTCATTTCAAGTGTTGGGTTTTAAAACACGGTTTTCATCATTTAAATGACTTCTTAAATTACTTATGAGCTTGTTTTAATTATAAAAGCAATCCACCCCTGTGTATATGCTCCTGTATGTGATGTGCCATATGCTTTTAACAAACAGTTATTTTTCATTTCTTTTATTGCTTTGCTTCAGTGCAGCCTATTTCCTTGCTGAAGTTGGAAAACCATGTTAGTTCCTAGGACACTGACTTGCTGTGGAACTGTTTAGTGGCCTGATTGGAACTACTGTTGAGTAGGCTGCGTGGAACTACTGTTTAGTGGCTTGCGTGGAACTTCTGTTCAGTGGCTTGTGCCGAACTACTGTTTAGTGGCTTGCGTGGAACTACTGTTTAGTGGCTTGCGTGGAACTTCTGTTCAGTGGCTTGTGCCGAACTACTGTTTAGTGGCTTGCGTGGAACTACTGTTCGGTGGCTTGCGTGGAACTTCTGTTCAGTGGCTTGTGCCGAACTACTGTTTAGTGGCTTGCGTGGAACTACTGTTTAGTGGCTTGCGTGGAACTACTGTTTACTGGCTTTCATTTTGTTCAGCAGGAACGAATGCAAGGATTTGGGAACTGAGCTGTGCACGTGCTGAAGAAGGAAACGTGTTTGAAGGAAACAGGAAAGAGAAAGAAAAGGAAGGAAAAAATACATAATTTCAGGGACGAGAGAGAGAAGAAACACGGGGACTATGGGGAGAAAAAAGATTCAGATCACGAGGATTATGGATGAGCGTAACAGACAGGTGAGTGAGAGGCGGCCCTTTGTGTCCTTTCCTAGTGTTCAAGGTACTAGAAAGATCTTGAACTTATCAACATCCATCAACAGAAGCTCTGTGAGCTCAATGAATCCAGTTTAAGTGTTGAGATTTTCATCTCTTGCCAACAGCAGAGAAAAGAAAAATCACATTAACCATTAGAAGTATAGATTTGTGATTGTTCACTTTGCACTGCCTCAAGATGTAAATGAAAGTTGTAATTGTATGACAAGAACAGCTTAATACGTGTAGAATTGCTACACTGCACACGTCATCAAACAAAGATATTCTTTTTTTTAAATATTTATTTATTATGTATACAATATTCTGTCTGTGTATATGCCTACAAGCCAGAAGAGGGCACCAGGCCTCATTACAGATGGTTGTGAGCCACCATGTGGTTGCTGGGAATTGAACTCAGGACCTCTGGAATAGCAGGCAATGCTCTTAACCGCTGAGCCATCTCTCCAGCCCCCCAAACAAAGATATTCTTACACTCATGGGAACTAGCCCTTTTGTGATCATCCGCTTTACAGTTCGTAGTATTGCCTAAATATCCTCTCTGCAAAGTGGCTTGCTTTCCGTTCATCACAAAGGAGAGACTGAAGTCAACTTCAAACATTTCCAGACACTTCTGACAACAACAAAAAACACCTACACGAGATATTAGCTGCATAAAGCATATAGACAAGAACATCTTGTTAACTCGTATTTTCTCTAAATTCCGAATTTTATAACATGGTACTCTCGTTTTGTCCTACAACTCCAGTGATAATGTCTGTAAGACACAGTCTGTTCTAAAGACTTCCTATATGTGCATCATGAGTGCCTGCAGTCTGACTTTGTCCTTATGCTGGAAAGCGGGCTGGGGCTTTGGGAGGGTAGCCAGCCAGTTTGGACACAATGCTTTGTTGACTATCAGGTGACAGTCCTTGAGAGGAATTATAGTGGTCCTGGCACCCACAGTAGCATTCACACAATGGAACCTATTCCATGGCCTTAAGAGAGGAGAGATCAGTCCCCCAACACACACCCCCCACTCCCATGCTGCCTGTTTATGGTCCGGAATAGGTTCAACATGCTCCCGAATAATGACACTCACCTTCTGTTAGGTCCCTGTTACCTCCTGTAACACGAGAGTAAATTCAATTTTAAAACACAATATTGCACGCACTTACAGATTATAATGAATAGAAATTATTATTTTTTATTATGTCATCTGTATAGATGGCCTCTTTATAAAAAAAGCCAATGGGCTTCCAAGAACTAGGAAGATTTTTCTATTTTTTTTTAAATTATACTTTTTCCTAAACTAGAATGTCTTTTAAGGTTCACAGGACTTGAATCGCTTTGAACTTAACATTGAATTAAATGATGAAAAATATACAATTCCACGAAGGAATCTATCAATGTTTTCATATAGACTGTCTATTGTTGTAGGCCAAGACAAAAAGCAATATCCGTGTTAGAACTAAGCCCCAATTTTGTATTTGTTTATATCTTGAAACTGAAATTAAAGCTGCAGTATTGAACATCTCATACCATTGACGGTGGGGGCCTTGTCATTTGGACCACAATCTGTTTTGGTTAGAGGAAAAAAAAATCCATGAATTAGTATTTGTAGTTTATTAAGAATATGACCTATTTTCTAGCTTTGTGAGCTTCATTCTATCTTCTTTTGACGTACAAAGAAGAACAACTGTGGGGGTTACTTGTGTGGGCTTTTACTATTCTTCTTAAGGGAAAAAACATCCATAGAGATACACGAATTATCACATTCTATTCCTGAGAGAACAAGTTTAAATATTTCCATAGAGTTGCACTGATCTATACTTGTAGATACTCTTACCTATAATAGAAGTCATAATATTTTTAGGAAGGGAAGAAGTATTTAAATTCAGCTTAGTTTGATTTTTTTTTTTTAGAAAGTATTACGGATTGATTTCCTCATTTTCTTCTGTAAGATTTGGAGTCGACATATTATTTTCCTCAATCTGTGTGTACAACAGACCTTTTAATTCAACACTGTTGAAATAAATTAATAAGAATGACATTGCTGTGTTCTAAGCTATGTTTCAGTGGTTGTGTGAGATGACTATTGATGGCGTTAAAGAGCTGTCATTCATGGTAATGTTGGTCCTGCTCATCTCTCATTTTCTGTGAGAGTGGTCAAAAGAGCGACTTGGAAAAGGGCATAAAGTATGTAGGTCACTTCTGATAATGAAAACCAGCAAATGTGCAGAGGGACCCCTAACCTGTGCTCCCTTTAAATTGTGTGTTCACATGTTGAAAAGAAAAATGTCAGCAGCTTTGCTCTTTCTGAAGCTGCCCCACTGAGGTGGCCTGGTAGGACCTCGCACGGAGGCTCACTGCTGTTTCTTCTTGAAAGCAGTGAGCACTGTTCTTTCTGCCTTTGCGTTTGTGTATTTGACCACATACAGAATAGTGTGGGCTTCTGCAGGAAAAGAAATGCTAACCCAACGTGAGCCCTGAAATACCACAGAACTTATTAGTACACTGTGCTTCAGAAAGATGAAGCTGTCTTAAGACAGAGGCCATTTACACTGAGTTCTGCCTTTCCTGTCTCCTTTACAAGTAGACAAAGACTAAAACTCCAAACCCAACTTAGAAACATAAAATAGTGTAATAAGGCTAGAAATTGAAAAAGGACAAAAATTCAAAATCTTTTTGTACTTTACATTTTTCAGTTTCTAATTTTATAAAGTCAATTTCTTAAGTTTCTCAAGTTAATACGTACAACAAACTCATGAGTTGCCAATTGATCTTACAGATACATTCAGACAGCTTGGTGAAAGTCATAACCAATTAGTTTCCAAGGATGGCATGTAAATTATTCCATTTAGTCCTTAGTAATCCTATTTTATAGCTGGATATTATTTATTTAATTATTAAGTCAACAAGTTTTATTGAACTGCCCCCTTCCCAAAAGAAAATATTCACTTGAGAATAGCAGTCTCATCCAGGGATGGGCAACGCGTACTGTAAACAGCCAGGCTACAAATACTACCTGGTTGTTTGTGTTATGAGCCTATGCCATCTCTGATTCAGCCTTGGCGCTCTTCTTTGGTAGACTGAAATGGACATGAACTATGGAAATATAGAACACACATGTCACGTATGGGCTGAGAATGAACGCAGCAGGGTATTATGAAAGAGCAGCTCGGGTACTTTATTTACCTCTCAGGCTTGGAATATGGCCTCTCCAAACAGGTGGGAGCTATACCATTCTAGAAAGACCAGAATTTCTAAGGCTTGAGATATGAAAAGACTTGGCTGAGGATTTAGAACACAGTTAGCAGGACCTGAGCCTGGTGTGTGACTTTAGAGTCATGAGGGGCTCCACACTGTGGGACATCCCGAACAGCTTAGAGAATCCTCTTCAGTTCAGGATAACTGGCCAAGATTCTACAGTAAAGAGCAGAAAAGGCACAAGATCCAGTCTCAAATTCCTCATATTCAAAACAAAACATACATCTTTCAATGATTCAGGAAACTAAATATCTATCATAACTAAAGGGTTAAAAGAGCAAGACTTTACTTCATGTCTTTTTGTAGTCATATCATATTGCATCCTATAACACATAATAGACAGGAGCCCAACGTTTAGCGATATACAAATCTGTTTCTAGTCACAGCCTTACACTTAGTAATATTACTTTCCAGTTCCAATAGCTTAATAGATACTATAGTATATTACACACACTACAATAGGATAACTCCTGGGCAGATTATGCAGCCTCTCTGAACTTAATGAGCAGAGCAAGGATGAACTAATGGTAGCCAGCATGTCCCGGTGCTAAGATATGAAGCGATGTATAGGAGGGGCCTAGGATGCAAAGTGATCAATAAATGCACACGTTTGCTCTTCCCATTAGGACTCATGTCCTCTAAGCCACTCTTTCTCACAGCCACCGTGATTCCCATGTAAAGAGCTCCTGTCATATGAAAGAAAAGTTGCTGGGTCCTCACTCCAAGGGAGCTCCACCATAAAAGAATGGGCTCCCCTGCTGAGAGCTGCTAGCCAGCCATCCAGAGCAATGTGGCTGCAGACAGTATGGTCTATGGGCAGGGAAGGAAGAGCACACAAGCCGCGTACAATTCAGGTCTTATGACCAGGGGGGGTGGAAGTCGTTTCCTAACCCCTGTGCATGTGATAACACAATTTTCAAGTGTATGCTGCTGGCTGAATAGTTTTTAAAACACTTCACCATTTTTATCACTTCTACCTTCAAGCTTATGGTAACCTCGTTTTCAGTCTCTCCCACTTCGTTTTTCCTCTTTTGAGCCTTTGATTCTCACTGATTAGGCAGCCATATAGTCTTGGTCTTTTTCATATGTTACACATTTTGAATTTAGTGCTTGAAACAATTGGAATTTTAATTAGTTTTTATATGACTCACTTTTACAAACAAATATAATTAGAAATCTGTCCCATCAGGAAGAACCATGTATAGAAATGCTGAATGCTAAGTAAGCCTAAACCTATTTGTTCATAATTTTGTACTGAATTTTTTAGATTTCCTACTTTGAAAGGGTTAAAATAAATAAATTCCAATACTTTTATGCAACTTGTTATTAAAAGACATCTAAATACATGAATAACTACAAGAGGGAAATATTTGCACATAGCACATCTAGGGCCTAAAATAATAAGTCTGTATATATATTTAAATGCCTCAACTTTCAAATGCTTCCTTTGGATCTGGTGCTTTGTTTTTTGTCGCCAAAGAACATTCCACATAATTATCAGTGCAACAACTTGAATCCATAGTAAAGACAGTCAGTATCATTCCCCTTTAATAAGAAAGGAGAATCCTACAAAGTAAAATGACTCGGGGTTCTTAAATTTTCTAGCATCCCTTTTTTTGGGATTTTAGCTGTTTCTTTCCTGACCCATACTACATGCAGTGAGTTGGGGAAGGCCTGCAGAAGTGTACTCAGTGTGGATACTGCCTCTGGTCATGTGTACAAAATGATTTTTTTTAATTTTTCCAGCTGAATTTGGTATATTTTGCACTGAACTGAACAATAAAAATTATAACAATTCCCTCAGGTGATAAAAAAAGGAAAGAAGGAAGGAAGAAAATAAAACAAAGAAAGATAAAACCCGCCTTTAACTATTTTCTGTTCTTAAAAATTTAGCTCAAGTTTCACAGGAACTTTTAGTGTGACTTCACTTTGAGATGGTATTCAGAATATGAACAACAAAAAAAAAGAAAAAAGAAAAAGGGCTGGCTACTATTCGAAATTTGGAGATTATATTTATTTTCCTAAATAAAGCTTGTTGAAATCGTGATAGATTCACTCTTCAAATGTAGAGAAACACATAGTTGAGCAATGTAAACTGATTGCTTTGGCAAAGGTTCTTAGTGACTTCTCTCGTCTGTCTTGGAGAGCAGAGGTGACAGTCCTGTGGGAAACTCATTTCCTCCCATGTCACCAGAACCAGCATTTTCATCCTTGCCAGTGTTAGCTGTGCAACTGAGATCCTCTTCTTCAATGAGGACTCCTCTCCCTGCTAGAGCTTGTGAATAGGAGGGTCAATGAAAAGAAAAACTTGATTTTTTTTTTCTGTCTCAGGCCGAGTAAGTTTGTATATGCCTCATAAAAATGATTATTTTCCTTTTTTCCTTATAAAATAGTTTAGAAGATCATAATCTTCCCTGAACTTGTATAAAAATTATGCTGAGGTCACTCTGTGTAAAAGAAATGAGGGCACATCATGGCTATGGTAAGAAAAGTATTGATCAGATCTGAGTTTAGGCTACACTGAGGCAGACTGGAATTATCTACGGGATAGTTCCCCTATGCATCCTTCTTCTTTTGCTAGTTAATCTCAGAATAATGAAGGAAACAAATCTTTTATTAGATTGTCCCAACTGTTTTCCATCTTTCTTAAATTTTGTAGAAAATCCAAGAGAGGCTAAATTCTCAACTGGAAAATGATCTCCATGTGAGAAATAAGTGCTTCCTCTACCTGCCAGGGTTGTTCATTGTTCATTGTCTCGTTTCTAGCTTCTGTATCTGACATCATTTCTCTTCAGAGGGAAACACCTTAAAAGTTGTAAGGCTAATTTAGTGCAGCTCAGCTATTCCAAGGTTTCTGTAGAAAGCGGCAATGAGTGGCCTGTTGGTCTCTGCGAACACCGTTTCTTTTTCAAGTCACCTCGTGCTTAGCGCATGCACACACCAAATGCGACATAGTTTTACTGAGAAACTAACACTAAAAAAAACGGGCATTGCAAATAGACCCCATAAACTAAGGAAGCTCTTCTGAACTGTGAATTACAAAGAAACATTGGTAAACATTTTAAAAGCCATGTCCTTTGCAGACAAAACTTGGTTTAGCTGCATAATTTATTCACTTAAAATGCAATTCTTTCAGCCTTTTGGTAAGAGCATTATTCTAAAGTTTATAACCCATTGTACTTTTTGAAAAATATTTATAACCTATTGTTTTTTTCCAAAAGTAATGGCTACAGCAAAAAATAAAATAAATAACAAAATTAAACGGAAGATTAAAAATTCCCCATTTGTAGTGTGTATTTGTGTTGCTCTTGAAATATGTTAGACCATCTAATGAGAATAAGAGAAACCAATTTAGATGTTTGGAAATTCGACTTTTAATTTTAATTTGGAACAGTTTAGCATAAGAAATCACTAACATTTAAATAACATTTCAACAACTGTAAGTGTTTGGAAACTAGAGCTGAGGCAGCCTCCTGCCTTCTGTGTTGCAGGGATTGGTTTGGAAGGCCCTCAGGGAGAAAATATTGGACTTGGGAGGTAAAACTGAAGCCATTGTGGGAAGGAAGAAGTTACTCTCTTCCTGTTATGACAGGAAAGCATAGACAAATGTGCTTCCTGAGTTTGCTCAGCAGGGAATGAAGGAGTCTGTGACCTTTAACTTACGCACATTTTGGCTCTGTTGAACTAGTAAACATGCTTTTGTGCCCCTTCCCCCAATATTAATCGGGATTATTTGATTCGTCTCCACTTCAAATTATGTCTCTTCGAAAGACGAAGGGCGGCACAGCAGCCTGTAACTGCTGCTGGAGAGGTACTTACTAAAGGTCAGCTCTTTAAGGAATGTTCGGACCTGGACAGCACATGTCTAAAGTACTGAATGATAGTATTCTTTTCTACAATGTAGCGCATTGCTATACCTTGCAATTGGCCACTCTTTTAAGCCCTGACAAATTGAATGATTGATACTGCCTTCCCTTTCCTTAAATAAACAAATGTATCAGAAGTCCACAGAAACAACTTTTAAAGCCTACGGTCTTCAATGGGCACATGGTTATTTGTGATATAATCTCCTATTTATTATCCGCCCATAAAATACCAATGCAAACGATTTAAATTTTTATCTTGAGATCGTGGGTGTTGACTTAGGATAAGGAGCTGGTAGAGTCCTCTATTCTGTACACTGAGCCCTGTATTTTAATTGGTTTATTGTGTTGGGGAGGTTAGGGACCACTGCTAAAAATCCTGTGGAAATGCTGGTGTCTTTCACTGAAACAGGCTCAGTTTGCTGGAGGCTAAGGAGGACAATGGTCTCCTTTGCAACAGAACACACTGCTGTCTCATCATTGCAAGTGGTGCTGGAGGGTTGGAAGCACATGGTAGCAGTCTGCTTAAAAGAAGCCCTCGCTGCTCTTTAAAGAGCCTTTCATTAGGATGGCAGGCCCCGGCATTGTATAAAGGAGCGCTTGTCTAGAGCACAAGTCTGCGATGGCATTGCTTCCTCCCACTGAGAGTAATCATCAGGCCTAGAGCTCGGAGCCCTTCTAATGACAGACTGAATTAAACAAAATAAAACTAAAGAGGAATACTCAGAACAGTTGTGCCATTACTTACTGACAGGAGCAAGGGAGGGCAAAATGGAGCATTTAGAAGGCCGTTTCCCTTTTTTCAATTAGAGATTGTCGTTACAGACTCTCGACTCCATCCCTAACCCGTTAAACACATGGGAAGACCCAGTGGCTCATGGATTATTACAGAGCACATTGTCTCTATGAACTGCTCCTCTTGTCACTCATTACTCATTCATCTCCCTCAACTTAGGAAAGTGGAAACTATCTTGGTACAGACGAGGGATGAAATGGGTGAAGTCTGCAATACTTCCATATAAAGAAGTTATATTAATAATTTGGAATATGGGAAAATGTAAAAACATTAAAAATAAAGTTAATCTGGTATTTCCTAATGTATTCTAAAATAAACAATTACTTTATTACTTTATGAGTTAAAAATCTGATTGCAGGATTGATTTGTGCAGCGGTAGAATGCTTACCCATTTAAAGAAAGCTTCGTTTTGATGCAAGCACCGGGAAAAAGAAGGCAGGAAGGAATGGAGGAAAGAAAGAAGGAAGGAAGGAAGGAAGGAAGGAAGGAAGGAAGGAAGGAAGGAAGGGAGGGAGGAAAGAAAGAAGGAATGAAGGGAGGGAGGGAGGAAGGGAGGGAGGGAGAAAAGAAGGAAAAAAGAATGGAAGAAAGGAAGGAAAGAAGGAAAGAAAGAATGGAGGGGTGAAAAAAAGTTTGGGAGAGGGAAGGAATGGACAAGGGTGGGTGTGAAGGAGGGTGGATGGGTTAAGATTGACTTCATTCATTGAATAAAAAATAATTTCATCAGGATTAGGCTTCAAGTACTGTGATTTCAGAATCTGTACGTTAGTGTTGCATCCCTTTGAGATAGTCTTAAACTCAAGGTTTGGGCCTCAAAAATTCTTAGGTGTGTGGTAGTTATTGTTTGCAAAGTTCTGTCTCTTTCATTCCTTCAGAACTTTTTCCAGTAAGGTACAAGGATTCCCTTTGTTAACACAGAGCTGAGTTCTTCGGGGATGTCTCAGAATGTGAAGGGATGAGGGACCAGTGCATGGAAGGCAAAGATCACACAGTATGCTTTCCAAGGTACCATCTACCAAGCTCATTTCCCTGCCATGGGGGAAAATACACAGACCAGTCCTCTGCTTTTAAAACTTGGTATTTAAACTGCATGTGTAGCAATGTCTGTGTGGAAACCAGAGTTCCATTGTTTTTATTTTAGCTGTGAGCAGAGATATATTTGCTGCCAGCCAAAGTACTTCCCATTTTGGGAAACTGAAACATCTATAAATATAGAAATAGTATGTGCCTACTCATGCTTGTATATGGTTCTCACCAGCTTTCGTGGGAATGGCTTGAGTGTCTAAGAGCAGCCATGGCTACAGGACCACACAAAGGCATATCTGGTTTATTGGTGGAACCAGAAGCCACTGATTTTCAGTTTAATATTGGTAGCATTGTTTTATTTAACTTAGGAAACTACCTTTATATGCATATGCTCTTTGTGAGAGTTCTGTTCTCAGGAGAGTGTCTGATGATCATTAAAGACAATAAAAATTGTGCGTTTACACATTCTGCTGACACTCAGCTGAGTCTAGGCCATGGGAGCTCCTGCCTAGAAGAGGGAAAGATGATGAGAAACACACACTGTGTATGGAAAGGCATCATTGCTAGCTTATCCGGGAACTAGGTGTATCGCTTTACATAAGGCCACTGTATGTATAGAATCCACCTGAGAAAGGGAGGTAATAAGCTGCCTACTACAGCCTACTGGAGATGCTATTTAATGTTGTCAAACAGCCTTTGACCATTTTTTAAAAAAAAAATTCAGCAATGCCAATGTTCTTGTCTAAAACAATTACATGTTATAGAATATGCTCCTATTTCATCAACAAACTGAAACAGAATATGACGCCATTCGGGTTTTCTATTTGGCTCAATTTCAGGGAATGTATATTTTTACTGTAAGTTAGAATGACAAAAGCATAGAACTATGTGAACGTGTCCCCTGTTGGTGGTAAGCTTACTTTTCACTTATTCTGAGTGTATATGAGAGTTTATTTTAAAAACTCCATCTTATAAAGAATACATGAACAGTTCCTCCATGCATCTAGCCATTCATCCAATAAATATTAGTTATTTTTTTTAAAGTATTTATTTATTTATTTATTATGCATACAATATTCTGTCTGTGTGTATGTTTGCAGGCCAGAAGAGGACACCAGACCTCATTACAGATGGTTGTGAGCCACCATGTGGTTGCCGGGAATTGAACTCAGGACCTTTGGAAGAGCAGGCAGTGCTCTTAACCCCTGAGCTATCTCTCCAGCCCTTAGTTATTATTTTTGTACATTAAATTACAATGATGAATGGAAGATGTCTCCATCTTTCAAGGAAACCATGAAACAGTTGAGACACTCTAAACAAAAGTGAATAGAGGTAGCAAAAGCGGATGGTTCCTAACGACAAAATCCCAATGACATTTTACTTCTTGGTATATGGAAGTTATAAGTGATGATTATGATGAACTGATAAGCTTAAGTTTCTAAAGCGTAAGTGCTACAGAGGGTGAAACCACAACAGAGGGTACTTTTGTTGAACATTATTACAAATCACTCACATTGTTCTCTACACAAAAGTCGGCAACTCTTAGGCATAGAGTGTGAAGACGTGAAATCTGCAGAAGGGTTGTAGACCAGGTTCTTGGTCAGCCTGGAATCACGTTGTTTGAACATCAACATCAAGCTGTACTAGAACAAGACCAAGAATGAGGGCATTAAGTTGAGTGCCACTTTCTCTCTCATTACTGCACATTCTCTTGAGTGGGTGTTATCCAGCAGTACTTTCCTTCCTAGAACAAGACAAGATGCACCTGCTTCATCATCTGGGCACGGAACTTCTGGCCTGGGAAAATGTTCAGTATTTGGCTTCTGGCATTCTGAAATATCTGTAGCAAAAATCTTCAATGGCTTTTCCCACAGAATTAGTTGCAGACCCTCACATCAACCTTTTCCTCATTCTATCAATGGCCTGATTTTTTTAAAATTTTTTTTATTAATTTATTTATTTATTAAAGATTTCTGTCTCTTCCCCGCCACCGCCTCCCATTTACCTCCCCCTCCCCCAATTAAGTCTCTCCCCAGCCCGAAAAGCAATCAGGGTTCCCTGTCCTGTGGGAAGCCCAAGGAACCCCCACCTCCATCCAGGTCTAGCAAGTTGAGCATCCAAACTGCCTAGGCTCCCACAAAGCCAGTGCGTGCAGTAGGATCAGAAACCCATTGCCATTGTTCTTGAGTTCTCAGTAGTCCTCATTGTCCGCTATGTTCAGAGAGTCCGGATTTATCCCAGGCTTTTCCAGACCCAGGCCAGCTGGCCTTGGTGAGTTCCCAATAGAACATCCCCATTGTCTCAGTGTGTGGGTGCACCCCTCGCGGTCCTGAGTTCCATGCTCGTGCTCTCTTTCCTTCTGCTCCTGATTTGGACCTTGAGATTTCAGTCCTGTGCTCCAATTTGGGTCTCTGTCTCTGTCTCCTTTCATCGCTTGCTGAAGGTTCAACATCTGTTAGAGTATAACTTATAGCACATGATATAGTCACCAAAGATTACTCTAACAGGTCAGTAAAGATAATTTATTCCCACTGTGGGAAGTTATAAACTTAGATCCTTTCCCAAAACCCATCTATCATGTTTCTCAAAGTGATCATTTAAAAAAAAAATCTATGAATGAAAATTTCAGAATCACCTGTTTGATTCAGTTCATTTGTAACTCAACTTCTTAAAGTCTGTAGAAGCTCTGCCATGTATAGAGTTAGCTCTGCTTTCTGCATCTATGTTACATGCAGATCTAAATCACGTCTTCAATTTTCACTTAAAGCCTTATTAAACATGGTTCCTAGGATAAGAAAGTGACTGAATTCCACAACTCTTTCTAGTGACTCCTTCATGCTTACTGTTCGTTATTTAATTAATCTTTTCAGTAAAATTCTTCATCTAGACAGCAATTCTCAAGTGCACAAATACATATTTGTTAAAAGCCAGAACTCATCAGAAGGTGCAATGAATGTTTGCTTGACAAATATAGTCGCTCAAAACCCTAGATCTTTCTCTGCATGTGTGGATAGGAGGAAATAAATATTTCTGTGTATATGTGTATGCATGTATGTGTGTGCACATGCTCACGCATGGGAAGGCTCTAAGTCTGTTTTCTGTGTCTTCCTTAGTCCTCCCCACCTCATTTCTTAATACCAAGTCTCCCACTGAACCTGTAGCTCACTGATTGTTTAGGCTCTCTGACCAGTAAGCTCCAGGAACCCACCTGACCCTACACCCCTATCCCTGGCCACAAATGAGTACCACATCTGCCCTTATGTGGGTGCTGGGAACCCACACTTGGGTCCTTATATTTGCTCAATGGGCAGTTTATGGACTGAGTCATCTTTCCTCATCTTTCAATCCTTTTTTTTTCTGTGTCTATGACCATAAATATAAAACATCCATCTTCATACATTTTTAACCCTTCATGATGCATCATCAAGGCACAGAGTCAAAAACACTTTTCATTGAACTTTTCTTGAAGTATGGAGAATCTATACATATGTATTCTGTTATGGGAATTCTCTGCTTTCCATAATATAAATTTCAAAATGGAAAAAAAAGTCATAATTGCTTTCTCTCAAGATTCGTGACAGTAACTTGTTAGAATATTTACATATTTATAAGTCCAGAATCATCTTATCTCTAAGAGGTTAAATTGCCAAAAGCCAAGTAAAGGAAGTATCTACTTTTAACGGAAAATTATACTGAGGCAGTCAACAGTATTTAAAATAGGGTATTTCTATCCTGTAATCCATTATTCAGCAACCACACACTGTAGCCACAAGTTAGTTGTGTGGAGGCAGCTCAGGGTCTTGGGAGCAGAAAAGCCAGCAAGAAGGACAAACCCATAAGCAATCAGCTCTATGATGTTAGAATGCTTTGGAAAACAAAAACTCGTATACATTATTGGAGTAATCACAAAAATTGGAAGGCTGGAATAAGAAGGGCCAGTGCCAACACAGAGAGACCGTGCCTCATCAATCAACTGATAAATCATATAACACTGGAAAACTCAACTGAGGAAAGAAAGATTTTTTTTGTCTGAATATGGCATTGAAAGCAGCTTAGACATGATGATTTCAGCTAAACTTTGCAGTGTGCTCGGAGGCTGCCAGTGGCCATAAGCAAAGGGAGATATCACAGCACCGTTAGCAGTTTTAACCAATTACAACGTGAGAAATAATTTCAGGAGAGTAAACCTTATTTTGTAATTATCTCAATTGGTTTAATATCTGTCAGTTTGCTTTTCCACTCTGGAGAAATTTGGCCTGAAAACAAAAGCTAAAGGCAAACAGCTAGATAATAATGCTACTCCAAATCATCAGGCATGAGAAGAAATAGAAATTTATTGTTCAAATGATGTATGTTGTTCTTAAGGAAAAAAAATTCCCTTAAACATTGAAGCATTTGGTGATTTTCTCCTCCAGCCATAGAAATGGCATGAACTAAAGAAATATTGTTTTATGTAATAGAAATTATAAGATCCAGCACAAATATATGACATGGAGAAAACTAACTAATATTCAATAGTTATTGTACCTCATAAATTGGACAAGTAGAAAAGTCTTCAGCAAAAACTGTCTCTGACAAAATTTTCAAAATTTCTTTACAAGTGGATTATTTAAAGCGGCAATATATTGCAGATATATTACAATATATATACTGCAGTATATATTACTCCTTTATTTCAGATTCCAATTTCAAATTCTCATTTCCCCTTAATAAAGTTGACTTAAAATATATGATATCTGCCAGGCAGTGGTGGCACATGCCTTTAATCCCAGCACTCGGGAGGAAGAGGCAGGCGGATCTCTGTGAGTTCGAGGCCAGCCTGGTCTACAAGAGCTAGTTCCAGGACAGGAACCAAAAGCTACGGAGAAACCCTGTCTTGAATATCCAAAAAAAAAAAATCTATATCTATACGTATGCTAGGACTTAAAACTTAGGGCTACTATAAAATCTAGTGTTGAAATATCTTCATAAATCATGATCATTGAATGTGGGGCTATTGAAAGATTCAATGGGAAAATAAAATTGCCAAAGCTTACAGTGTAGTTCTTCTTGTCATGCAAATGTATTTATTAAATCTCCTTAATTCTGAAAACTAGATGTTGAATGACCGTGCCCACTTAGATAATATTGCCTTTATTCTTTCCGATGCACCCTGAATGATGGAAACACATGGAAAGAGCATCTTTTCTTAACTGCTGTAAAATCAGCATTCTGTATCACCTAAGGTCAAAATATGCTATTGAAATAGAAATATGGACTTGTCCCCATTACAAACTATTGTCAGGTTATGAAAAATGTAATCATTACAATGCATTATTATATTTAAGTATAAAAGCTCTGAATTGCAATCTTTGTCATTGAGTGGCATATTTTAAATGAAGAGTAATATCTCAGATCTCTTTGGAAAGCTTAATGCTTAAAAACAATTTTATCTAGCTATGAACAATGGGGAAAGGCATTATAAAATACATTTTGAGTATGCATGAAGAATATGAACATAATACAGAATTAAATTTAGAGCAACTAAGAGTAGATTTTGAAGATGTTTTCTTAACTACTTTAATACAGTCATCATTTCAAATTGCACTTTCAATGAAAAGAAGCTGCATGCACTAACTTTTTTTGACAGGTATTATTAAATTAGTATGCATTATCCAGCACCTATTTTGCTACACAAAAGTTGAGAAGCATCTGAGAGTAAACACAAATAGTGGTTTTAATGATATTTCTGTCCTGAATATACTATGGTGATGATTTTTATAATATGCCAAATTCTGAGATTTGAGTACAACAGAAACCATACCATGTTGAGACATTCTACCTACACTGAGTGATCATTAAAAGCGGTTCCATATATGTGAAACTGTTTTATATCATGCTTCTGTATTTAATACATTTTAGCCTATTTCATTGAATAAAACACAAATATGGAGTTAAATCCATGCCTAAAATTGCATCTCAAATAAATGTTAAAATACATTTTAATAGATCACTATAATTAATGATTATACTTACTTATCAATTTCAGTAGAAAGGTCTCCTGCCCATCCTAATGTCAGTCATAACTCATCCAAATGAACCAGAATAAAATTTCCTTAAGTAATATAATAATCATGCTGAGCAGTGGTGACACACGCTTTCAATGCCAGCACACAGGAGGCAGAGAAGACAGATTTCTGTGAGTTCGAGGTTAGCCTGGTCTACAAGAGCTCATTCCAGGACAGGCACCAAAACTACAAAGAAATCTTGTCTTGAAGAAAAAAACCATAATATAACAATCAGATATGAAAATAGAATGCTAGGTTATTCTATAAGATGCACATTAGAAAAATGATAAAACAAAGAAATAGATGGTAAGGCATTGATAGTTACTGTGGAGCAAACTTGCCCAAGTTAAAATGTAGATAGCATCAAAGTAGGGATTGGAACCTAGATTTGAGAGTTGCGAACAAATGGAAATCAAAAGTGAGCTGACTTGTGCAAGACCCATTGCATTAAGAAAAGCCAAATAAACTGTCAGAGACTCCCAAAGTATGAAAAACCTAGTTCCAAAAAATAATATCTGCTTGTCAAATAAGTAAATAAGAAAACGAGCACGTGGCACTGTCGGCCATAGAACTGGAAGCAACTTGTTGCTTAAAGTTTCCTCGGTCTTTGATACTCTACCCTGCCTGCTTTCACCTCAAACTGTACAGCTTTTCTTGGAAGTCTTTTCTGGGAATGATATGGTATATACTTGCTTGGAAACACTGGGCCATATATGGGTTTATGATATACGATATTTATGCCTTTGGGTGGGTTAGTAGGCAGGACAAGCTGAAGTTTAAAGAACACTGAAACGTCAGAGTGAAGTACATGCTTTCAGATCCAATGGGATTGGCAAGTAAAATAACATAGACAACTGGAAACAGGAGCTGTTGGAAACAGTTCCTGAGGGAAAGGAGTGTCGGGTGAGGTTCTGCAGAATGGGATGAATTGAGGAGGCAGTGATTTTAAACGGGGACACATCAGCAGGGCAGGAAGCCACTAGGTGACGTGATAAGAACGTGAGTGACAGAGCCGTCTGGGAAAAAGGCGAGCGTTAACTTGACAAATATTTGTAGGGAAGGAATTATGGACTTGTTCATAGATTAGACTAGAAGAAGACAAGGTCAAAGGCAAAGTTACCGACTTGAGAGAAAAAAATAGGAAGCAGAAGAAGGAATTGACGCTGATATTCTGTGTATTTCCCAGGCCCGGCTGAGGTGCTGGAGAGTGAGGCTTCTGCCTAGAAGTCACACCCACAAGCCTCCAAGTGTTCTCAATTAAGTGGCACAAGACTAAACAATTTTATGTGCGTGTTGTTTTCACATAAATCTAAAATTTCAAGTTTATAATGTCACGCACAGTTTTCAAATGATTAAAAAACAAATCAACTTCTAGATTTATAATTGGGAAAATTGTTAGCCATGCTGACATTACAATCTTAAGATACTCAAAGAAACACAATTGTTTCTCCCATCATCTTCATTTCAACGCCCTGAGTTAAATCTTGTATCTACAGTTTACCATTCTCCCACTAGCTAGAAATCACAGCTTTTTGAATTCTAGGCAGAAATTACTTTTAGATTATTTGCTTTGTCTTGGAACGTAGTTAGCACCCAAGGATCTGGCAATTCCACACCATTGTTTTAAAAAAGAAAAAAAAAGTGGTGTGAAAACATACAACACACACGCATAAGTGTTTTGCTTTTAAAAAATACTTTCTTCTTCCAGGTGACATTTACAAAGAGGAAATTTGGATTGATGAAGAAGGCTTACGAGCTGAGCGTGCTGTGTGACTGTGAGATCGCGCTGATCATCTTCAACAGCACCAACAAGCTGTTCCAGTACGCCAGCACCGACATGGACAAGGTGCTGCTCAAATACACAGAGTACAATGAGCCGCACGAGAGCCGGACGAACTCAGACATCGTGGAGGTGAGCATGCAAGCCGTGAGCCTGCGATTCTGCAGAGCCTCGTGGTGTGAAATCAAGTTCCAGGGTCACATGAGTGGGCTGCTCGTTTCATGAGCGGGCAGTATCCTCCACCCACCGGTGTGTCTGAACACCAGAGTTGGGAACTGTGATCAGATGATATGTCATCCAAATGGTAAACTCTTGCATACTAACAATTTACTTTAAGTATGTAATAGTTTCCCTACAGAATCAAAGTATTTTTTTCAAGTGAATGCGTTCCAACCGTATAATCTTTCCACGCGTCACTTCTTTCTAACTCACTCTTTTAAAGGCTATCTCACTGAGAAAGTGAAAAACAACTATTAGAAAAAGGTTGTTTTTCCTTGGGTCTGGTGGCCCTGGGGAGACAGAGGCAGGTGGATCTCTGTGAGTTAGAAGCCAGCCTGGTCTACAAAGCGAGTTCCAGGACTACCAGGATTTTTACACAGAAAAATCCTGTCTCTAATCCCCCTAAAAAGATTTCCCTCAAAGTGATATCATTATAGCACTGAAAACTGTAAATATTTCTTTGCTTTTATTTGAAGTTTTCAAAAGAATTGAAAATATTGGTTTTATTTTCACTTGGTAAATTGACCCGATAATAACAAACGCAATTTCAGCGGAAAAAGTTCAGTGAAACCAATGTTTGGTATGTGAAGATACTCTCTCCTTGTCGCTTTTCATTGACTAGTGATTTGAGCCATACACTTTCCTGAATCCTCAGATTTAAGATTGGTACTGAAAATTTCCTCCCTTTAGAAGAGTTCTTTTTATACCTACATATAAACTGAAAAATGAAAACCAAACATAAAAGAACTGGTTAGTTGTGAAGCTCCAAGGGCTTCTATGTATGTGAACTTCACACACAAAAGGCTGCCTCATACTACAACTCTAACATGATCTATTCCAAGATAGCAAACTGAGTTAAAATATGACAATGGACTTGATGTCCTTGGACTAGACAGCTCTTCATATAATGTGGAGCAATAGAACTTTACTGGATAGACGAGAAAAATATGTTGACTTTTAAATTCTGCTTTTGTGAGTTTATAATCTAGAAGATTCATATACTGAGTTTTGCGGAGGAGTGTGCTGCATGACTTGGGTGACTTGCAGTTTGGCACCCCATATGATATTTTCATAGTGCTGTTCGGAGGGACATCTGAGAGTTAGATTTCTATAAAGACTGTGATATGAACACTGGGCCAAGAGTCTGAGATTTGCAGGATCACGTTATGTGGCAAGTTGGCTCTTTCTCCTGCTGAAGGTTTCTCATCTCAAAAAAAAAAAAAAAAAAACAAAAACGAAGGGGGCTGAGGATTTCAATTCAATGGTAGAGCATCTCCTGAATATGGGAAACTCTGGGTCTTATTTCCAGTGCTCCAGAAATAGTTTGAAAATCCTTTGCAACAATATAATTTCTGAAAGAACCATTCAAGACCGTAGTAAAGCTCTCATTTCATGGCCTTGTATGAGATATAAGCAGAATAAAGCTCTGAATTGCTCTAAGCTTCTAACTCTTCAGCAAAATCAAAAGTCCGAGGCTCAGTATTTTGGGTGAATACAACATATAAATCTAACACATTATAAGCGTATCCTGATGGGTTATCTCAGTAACATTCATTCTTCATGATTTGACCTTCCTGGATTTTAGAAATGTTAGGTGAGGGAGAGGATTTTAAGGCAGAGTCTCTAACTGATAAAGTTTTATATCACTATTACATATACCACTTTTCACAACATAGAGCCTGGAAATCAGAACAGTTGAGAGAAGAGATTCAAGTGGAAAGTGTATATAACATGTCCCCTCAAATAATTAGGTATGCCAGATTTCAAACTTTTGTAGCAGCCATCACTTAAGAGTGCAGTCGGAAGAAGTTTACAACAGGTCTTGCAGACTAAGACTCTGCCGTCAGAAGTCACGCTTAGAACAGGTCTAACACAAAGTTTACAGTGAAGATAGCTTACTACTCCTGGGTGAAATTTTGAATCCTATTTATTTTAATTTAATGGAATACATTTAACTGGGTAAGTCTAATGAGGAGCATAATATGTTCCATGAACGGTCATTAGTTTTGCATTTCCCATTTGGACCATTGCCTCTCGCCCTTAACCCTCTACAAACAGTTACTCCCAAGCAGGAAAGGTTGGGGAGAGAGATAGAATAGAACAGTGTCTAACATGGGGACCGAAGTGCTGATTCCTGGGCCACGCTCGAGCAGGGTTAGAGGGTCACAGGAAAGTGTGCAGTGTGTGGGTGTTGAAAAGAGATTTCTCCTTTTAGCAAAAAGCTCTGTGTAATTACCATGTCTTTGCTTGATAATTAGCACCACTGTTACAATGGCACAGAGACACACAAAGGCTTAGCAGATAGACTGAGATAGTTTTTTCCCCATTGTATCATAATGCAGCTTGAATATCTGTTTAGATAAACTATATAAATATGCCAGATTTAGTAAATGTGTTAAAAATTGTAATCCATTGTTTAAAAAGGAAACAAAAACAGCTATTGTATTTAAAATACTTCCTTTGAAGAAAGTCCATTTTATTTGGCTCTGTAATACAAAAACTAAATATTTGCCCAAGTGCTGGCTTAAGAGGCTCTAAAGTTCAGGTAGTGTGAAGAACAACTGCCCATCATCACTGGTCCCCTGATAGAAGAGACTCTGGAAGTTTCTCTTGGGCTGCATTCCTGAAGAAGTATTTGTTAAATACCTGAGAATGACCTGAGGAATACAGATCCTACAGGATTAGTGCCCAGCAAGGTGATGTCTGCATTCTGAACAGAATCAAGTAGGCGTTCTTGTTAAAGATGGAAAACCTATATGCAGAAACTGGCTTGGGAACAATTAGAAGGCAAAGGAGCAATGTCCCAGAAATATCACATAAACTGCTGAAAGGAAAGTGTGTACTCGCAGTTCAACAGCACTACATGACAGCACATGCATCCTGCAGGAATATTGCAAGTGGTAATTGGACTAATGGGAACTGCCATACCCATTTCAGGACTACTAAGCATAACATGAAGCCCAAATGTGAGTGTAGTTAGCCCCTGTAGTTAGCCAATAAAGGACCTCCTGTCATTCTGCTATTCTGTGGAAGAGTGATCCAGTCTGGGTCAAATGCCCAACTGTTATATGTAAAGAGGAGAAAAATGCAAGGTCCTTCACTGCTCCCTTGGAAATACAGAAATGAATACAACACCTATTAGATAAGAAACTCTAGTATCTAGGAGAAGATATTGGCTTTTATTTTTAGTTGCAAGACTGATCAATGAGTCTCCCCTTCTCTCTCTCTCTCTCTCTCTCTCTCTCTCTCTCTCTCTCTCTCTCTCTCTCTCTCTCTCTGTGTGTGTGTGTGTGTGTGTGTGTGTGTGTGTGTGAGAGAGAGAGAGAGACAGACAGACAGACAGACAGACAGACAGACGGAGACAGACAGACAGAGATGGAAGTAGGGAGGAGAACTTAGCTAAAGGTTTATTTTCTGTCACCTGAGTCCTGCTTGGCTTTAAAGACATTGTTGCATTAAAGTCTTTCTTTGCCCACTAAGTGCAGTAATGGCTAAGGCCTAAATTAGGACTTGCAAGGCCTTAAAATAGCTTTTAACCTTTGCTGCCTCTCAGTACTGCTGGAAGGTTATACCCAGTCTTTAACTGCTCTTGCAGAGTTGGCTAGATATTGCTGAGTTCAATTTCTGTTGAAGAACAATTGCAGGAAAAGGTAGAACTGAACCTCTTTACAGATCAGTATTACAGAATTGGAAGTTGGGTGCAAGATATGAAAACTACCTGTTTACTTGACCCTCTACTATAGACAAACCAATATAATTCATAATTACAGAATATAGATCTATTAGCTTCCATGTACCCTAACTTATATTACACACGAGCACTTAGCAGAAAGCACACTCACGGACTTGTTCGGTAGTTTCTGGATTACCATTTCTTCAATCATTCACCCAGCAAAGATTTGCCAAATTCCTGCTGTGTACCACATGCCAGGGAATGCCTGAAGTGCAAATATAACCAAAGCAACTTGAGAACTCGTTCTTAAAGTGGCTCACAAAGCCATGTGGCCCTGCCATTGCCCTTCTGCCTTTGCTTGTCGCCCAGCTGACCTTGTCCTGACACGTTGCATCCTGTGCTTCAGACACACAACACATATTCCCCCCACACAACCTCTCTATACTCTTATTTGCTTCTTCATCATGGTTTTGTACTAGGTCTTTGACTTTTACTTATCCTTACATTAAGTAAAGTCCCAAATTGTGAGCCATTAGAGGTTACCCTGTATTAAGTGCTTTCCTCATAGCCTAGTCATCTTGTGCTCTGTCTTCCACCTCCACCTCAGAGAGCTATTGGGATGATTACCTACTTAATGCTTACACACTAGATTTGAAACTTGTCGAGGGACAGGGACTGAGCATCAGCACCAGCGTTCATAAGGTTTGAAGAGCAGTAGGCGCTCAGAATGCATTTAATGGAATAAGCAGACAGGAAATAAACACACATTACCCAGTCATTGCCAGAGAATAATATTACTCACTTAAATTTTAAAAACAATATTTTCATATCCCAGTGAAATGGCTTAAGACAGAGAGAATTAGTCACAATTAGTCACAAATGCAGGGAACAACTGACCATAGAGTACCAAGCCCCAACTGATAACATCTACAACAAAACCAACCCCTTAGGGGACATCACAGAAGACGAAGATGGTTAGAGTCAGAAGACCAAGACATCTCCTATGAGCTTCTGTCCTCTATATGTGACAGGGAAGCTGACCCCATGAAATCGCAATACTACAGTTGCTTAAACAAGACCTGAAGAGTGTCAGTGATTGACATGTCAAAAGAAATGAGGGAAATGGCACAAAGCCCAGCCCGTAGGTGAAGAGCAATCCACAATTAATGACTTTTGAAAGAGGGAGAATCGGTCCTCCTGAAGAATTAGCCCTCAAGTGTGTTATTCAATATGAAATGGTCAGCTCTAAAAATGTATACATACAAGTCACAAGAGATGAGATCAGTAGGCTGTATTTCTGTGTTTATTCATATATGTGTGTATGTGTATGTGACAATAATTGAAGGAAGAGATGCCATAAATTTTATAAGGGGAGTGACATAGGATGAGTTGGGGGGAGGAAAAGAATAATATAAATACAATACTCAAATATTTCTAAGTCTTTTTTAAAAAACCACTATCTAGTTCCATCACCCCACTCTGTCAACCACTAGCCACATGGGGCTCTTCACTAAGTGAAACAAAGCTCACTGAATTTTATGATTCATTTCCTCAACAGCAGTAGCCACATCTCTGTGCTCTGTGGCCATCTGTGGGCCAGTGGCTACTGCATTGACAGGGAAGATCCTGACCCATTGGTTATCACAAAAGGTCAGTGAGACCACACTGGTCTGTAGTGAAATATAAAGACGGACTCTTTTAACTTGCTGTACCCTCAAACTAACACCAGGATGGATTCTTCAGTTTCTCATAATCTTATCCTTTAACATGAAGCGTGAGGGGTGAATTTCAGGAGTGCAAGTGATGTCGAGTCTCAGCGTTATAGCTTTAGAATGCAGAGTGCAAGCATTCTCCTACAAGACACCGGTCTGGAGCTCAGTACTTGGTAAAACTAGACACACATCTTACCTCAGGCCAGTAACCACAGTCAATCAGTAACCTCACTGATTAGTTTGATTAGGAAATACCCAAGAGTGGTCCAGACTGTAGGGGAGCCCCAACTATGTGGTTAGGGTTGTGGTGCGGGGTTATTCTTTAGCTTTAGTTTGAAGATGCTTAAAGGGGAGGTGGGAGATATTTTATGTTACCATTTTAAATTTGCTTCAAGCAACATTAGACTACTGCTTAACTTTGTACTTAGTAATTTCCATCGAATAAGTCCTCTTTATGAATAAATGCAAAGAACTATTCTTTATTTACACTACAAATATTTCCTAGATTTATGACAAAACATATTTGAAATAGTTCACGTAGCTAATGACTCAAGAAATCTCTGCTTTAGTGTGGAAAATCAAGTGTAGACTTGTTTTCAATAGATTACTTGAATTAACAAAATATTAGCATATCCCATAAATATTTAAACATTTTATGTTGAACTTCCCAAGGACACAGAGATAAACTGAATTTTTTAAAAATTTTTATTGTATTTTAACTTGTGTGTGTGTATCTTTAAAGACTTTACTAAGACCTGAAAATTATATCTGTGTTTGTCCTACCTAATAAGAGAGACTACAATTTCAGATGGACTCTCATTTCTCATAAGTATACTACAATGGTTTCTGTTTGTTTGTTTGGCTGGTTGGTTGGTTGGCTTGTTAGTTGGTTAGTTAGTCATTTGGTTGGTTGGTTGGTTGGTTGGTTGGTAGGTTGGTTGGTTTTTCAAGACAGGGTTTCTCTATGTATCCCTGGCTCTCCTAGAACTCACTCTGTAGACCAGGCTGGCTTTAAACTGACAGAGATCCTCCTGTCTCTTCCTCCTGAGTGCTGGGATTAAATGTGTGCACCGCCATCCCATGGCTGACTACAATGATTTTTTTCTGAAAAGCCACTCCTTTTCGAAAATATTGCTTTTCTTTGATTTGCATATGTTTTATGAACATAAAAATCTGCTTTGCATCTCATGAAATGGGAGGCGGTGGCGGGGAGGAGGCAGAAATCCTTAATAAATAAATAAATTTAAAAAAAAGAAAATAATTTTTGAACAGAAGTGTGCATGTTAGATTGTTTCACTTCTGTGCATGAAGCAGCAAGACTGAGTTTTTTCTGCTCTCTTACTTCACAGCTCTGGTGGCTTTACAGCCTCAGTACTGGCAGCCATCAGAGAATCAAGAATAGTCAGTGCAGAAAGCATGGTGCGTTTGAAAGCACAGCCTTTGCCAAGACGAACTTCATCAGTATTAGTCAGTACTATTTTGTCATTGGGACTCTTTCAACTGAACTTCCTTGAACTGTGGCAAAGCAAAACCCTCATATCTTTTTTTTCTCTTAATATCTATAATCAAGGTGGGTGGACACTTAGCCTAGATCAGGATCACCCATTTTTGGTGACCTCTTTGAATCAAGGAGAGTGTGCTAGCTGTTGGTAACAGGCAAATAATGCTCATTACTTTATAAGTTATAAAAGTGTCAAATAAAATAACAAAAGGTGGAACAAATTTGTTACCCAATCAAAAGTGAAGTATTTGAAATAATTCTCATTCTGACTAAAATCAAGAAAAAAGACAATGGCTCCTCTCATAACGGAAAAGTTTGTTATTCTAATACATGGATTATGTCACAGGAGAGTTTTGGTGTTTTGTTTTAATTTGCTTTTTAAAATTAAAACTAGATTTCCTCTGACTGAGGGTTATGACAATAGCACACCATAGGAGTTCTGTGGACATCAACTTCTGATGATCATTGAAGTATAATTAAAGTGTATAAAGACTTTCTGTTTGTATTTGATCTGCTCTAATAATAAAAGTGACTTCTTCAAGTGAGCTAGAGAGAATAAAAGTTGTTGTTCCATCAGAGAACCGAATGTGGGCTGGGAAGATGACCCCAGAATGTTTGTTGTGCAAGAACGCATACCTGAGTTCGATTTCTAGCACCCACTTAAATCCCCACCTTGGAGAGGATCCCTAGAGCTTCCTTGCGAACAAACCCAAATCTCAGCGTAAAACCTTGTTCCCAAAACAAGCTGAAACTTGGGAAACAGCAGTCAAAGTTTATTTGTATTCTTCACAAGTACATTTTGCATGTGTACCCTACACACAGACATGTCCTCATTGACAAAACATACATCCACTTAGATGCATACTGATACTTAAAAGATATAGGAGACCTGGGAGAAATACTGTTTCTAGCTCTGGCAAGAAAACCAAAATGGCCTCTAGGCCCAGTTCCACTGATTACTAGAGAAGAATAAATTTCAGGGACTTTATCTGGCTTTAGCAAGAAGGATCAATGGTTCAATTTGCCTCTGGCTCAGTCTTGCATAACTGGCAGTGCCTTTCAAAAATGTTGGTTTCAGTGTTTGGAATGGGTCTGCGTGTGACGCTGGACTGTGTATTTTTAACATGCTTCCCGTTGATGCTGATCTTTGTGAACACTGGCTTCTGAATTTTAACTGTGCATCATTTTTAGTGGTCAGGGTCATACTATACCAAAGAATCTCAGCAGAGTGTCAGTAATATTTCTTTAAACTGATAGTCAACAAAACTAATTCTCCAAGCAAGAGAGTTGGCTTTTCTAGGCAGTGCCATTGTAGACTCCCATTATGCCTCAGCAGAAAAAACACACTTAGGGCAAGAAAGGCATTTAGGCATTGCCCTATGTCCCCTTCCTCACTGAGCAGTCATTTAGTTGTGGCTTCTTAGAGCAGATGAAGAGGTTCCTTGGTCCAAGCCCAAACTAGTTGGGGAAATGTAATGTGACTGGTTGGGGTGTTTTAGGAGGGCAGGTTACATCTCTCCACCTCTCCCACTGCTTTCATGGTCCTCGTGGTTGTAAGAATCCTTAGGACAGTCTGGAAAAGATAATGAAACCCAATCATTAAAAGAACTGTAGTTTTCCCAAAGAATCAATAAAAATCATGTTAAAAAAGAACCGTAATTACATTGGTGGAGCATGCACACACCACAGAGAGATGGGCAGCCTATGCTATCAGAAATACTGTATTTTACCAGTAGCTTCCTATTTGCCACGTTTTTCAGTTACACCTCACTGGCGTTCCCAGCGTGTTTCATGTTACCCTGAAATTCAGCCACTTCAGAGGGACTGAAGAAGGAAAAGAAACTTTCTGTCAATTATCTCTAAAGGTCATAGAGTTAATGACTAACTGGGAGGTTAATTAGATTCTGAAAGCCTCTTCATATCAATTAAATCTCTTATCTTTATGTTTTAGTAAATAGACTTGGTGACTACTTGGGGCTACTGCTCTAAGGGAGGAAGCATTATAAACAGTAACTATAAATGAGTGTTTGTTTATTCTCATAAAAAAATTACTACCAAAGACTGGCTATATGAGTTAATAATGGTAACTCCTCAGTTTCTGAATTATGTGCCGTATTTGTCAAAACAATGTGCAAATCTCCCCTTATTTGGAAACAAATGTCATGCCTATAATAGCAAGAAGACCATTTCATGGAGAGGAAAACTGAGGTTATAGTGACCCTAGGAATAGCTACTAACTGAAAACCAATCCATGTTATTCTTTTAGTTTCTGAAACACAATGTTTCTCAACTTGTTGTATGTGGTTTTTGTTTGTTTTTTGTTTTGTGTGTGTATGTGTGTGTGTGTTCGTGTGGGTGTGTGTTGATGATGATGATGAAAGAGTCCAATTCCAGAATCTTGTTCTTTCTGGTAAAGTACCCTCCTATTGGAGGCAGATGGGCCTGGAGAGATGTGGCAAAGAACACTGCCTGCTCTTCCAAAGGTCCTGAGTTCAGTTCCCAGAAACAACATGGTGGTTCACCATTATCTGTAATGAGATCTGGCGCCCTCTTGAGGAAGAGACCTGGTCAGTTGTCTTCATCAACTCAAAGGTGATGAAAGGCAATATGGACAAGTTCAACTGAGTTGCCATAAACAAGCTGCCCGTGCATGCTTCTGCATTACCAAGGCAAAATTTTCATTCATTTTCACTCTCCAATTGAGTTACATCCTTTGTTCTAATGTATACACTTTTAAATAAACTCTGCATTTAGCATCTATGATATGATGATAAATGGAGTCATTTCTGTCATTAATGTGAATTGTCCTAGATAGAACCAGATTTTAGATAAGCTGAAATAGGTCAGCAATGAATATTAAATGAAGCCACTAAACTTATATACTTATATACATTGACATTAAATAAAAGCTCAGATCTTCTATCTCATTGTCTGGATGTATTTCCAAGTACTCACGAATCAAATGTAATTAGTGACCTCATACATAGCCGTGCATCATCAAGACTTCCTATGGGAAGTGTACTCGTGGGCTAGCACTTGTCCATTGAGATAGCTGGGATTATGGTGACAGGACACAAAGACACCAGTGGCTGCTTCTCCTTAATTATAGTTGCTCTGAGTTCATGTCATATAAAAAAAAAAAAACAGAAGCTGGATGGTCACTTTTTTATTCTGGAGCATTTTTAAAAATTTCATCTTTTGATTTTAATTTTCAGAAGTAGAAATTCTAAAGCCCGACAAATTGGGAATAAAGATAAAGTTTAAAACTAATTTCAAGGGGATGTAGTTCAGTGTTAGACTATATGTCTACCATGGATGAGGTGACGAGGTAGTGGGTTTGATCCCCAGCACCCAAAAACACTGTTAGAGAAAGCTAACACACTCATTGTCTGACTGGAGACAAATAATGTAACCTCTAGGCTGCAGGCACCTCCCTTGAGTTAGTATTCTTCCCACTGTGTTCTCCCTGTGCTGTCATTTGGATTGTGGGTTGTAAAAAATGTCAGAGCACATTGTAAACTGTTCAGTTATAAAACTTGGTTGTTCTTTGAGAGTCAAGGAGAAAGTTTAGGGAATAAAAAAAAAATAATAAACAACGAGTTCTTAGCTTGAAGAAACATAATATTTTATGCTAATAATACATCTAGCATAAAGAGCTATTTCATTAAAAAATCAGACATTTAAACAGAACTCAACGTATTGTTTATTTTTTGCAAATATTTAAAAATAAATATGCAAGACATGGTGCAATAAAATGATTGTGGGAAATAAAGTGATTGTGACATGTTCGCTGTCCCACCCAGAACTGATAGCCTAGTTGAACAAAACACACACAAGTGCTTGCTGTTTCACTCAGCAGGTAATAGTGAAGCTGAAGTCTACTTGCCAAGCATTTGGCTGGCTACTGGAGATGCAATTGTGACTACGGTGAAGCCCAGTGACCTGAACTTAGGGAAGCATTACTACAAACAGGGTAGGCTAGCTGAGGGCGAAGAAATTACGACTGTGAGCACCTGAAAGTGTGTTAGAGTGGATATTATTAAAAGTTTATGCTTTTAAAAAGTGAATGATAGAGGTTTTTGTTTTTCAATTGTGTGTTTCTGGAGTGGTGATGTGTGTGTGTGATGAATTCCCTGGAACTGGAGTTACAGGATGTTCTGAGCCACCAGATGTGGCTGCTGGAAACCAAACATGAGTCCCTGCAAAGCAGCAGCTTAGCTGCTGGTTGAGCTATCTTTCCAGCCCCTCGTGGTAGATTTTAGATGAAAGGTTGACCTTGAGGGATAAGTAGAATGATAAGTTGATGTGCTAAACAAGGCTGTAAGTCATTTATTCCCATTTAAAGTAAAAGTGCGACTAATAATTTACAGACAGTAGATACATGTTTAACTATTAAGTGAATGCATAAATGCTACGACATAGAGGCATAAAATGTATTTGTACACCATGTTTATCCATGGTATGGATATGTAAGGGTCTGATTTCCCATTTTGGTTAGCAATTTCAATATGGAATTTCTCTGTAAACAGGTGGTTACCATTTTAGAAAAGTATCATAGAGTACATTAGCAAACTGCAGTGTGTATCTGTCTTAAGTCGAATTAAGAAGTTCAGCTTTATATTGTATCCCACACCCTTGTTTTAACTTGACAGAGGAGTCCCCACCCCTAATTTTAAAATAGGATGCTTTGGCCGAGGGGCTGGAAAACTGTTGCAGATTTGTGTAGCATTCCTATACCTTAATCGCTCCTCAACTTTTTCTCTTAGTTTAATCATTGGAGAATGTTCTTTGTTTCTATAGTCACTGCTCCACATAGTAACAGCTTGTTGTATTATGGTCTGTTAGCCAGAGGGTAGGTTTATTTTTAAAACCCTGAACTCTGAATTTCTCTTTATTTTCCCGGATTGAAAGCAGCTGAAATGCCTAGAGTTGCAGGTTGAAGGCTGCTTCACAATATGTGGGGTGAGGCTCCGTTCCCTCCTCCGTGTGTGTGTGTGTGTGTGTGTGTGTCTGTGTGTGTGTGTGTGTGTGTGTGTGTGTTTAAATTTTTTTCCCTAACAAATGTCTTCTAACTGGCAGTTGTCTAAAAATAGAAAACTGCTTAACTAAAAATAGCCTGGCTCTCTGTCGTGCCAAAGAAAATGGAGAGGAATAGGCGTGGAATAGAAGGCTGAGTAATCCAGTTCTATTCATTCAGAGGAACCTTTGGGAACACAGGCCATGCTAAAGTGCCCTCCAGAAACCACAGGCCGGCTCTCTCTTCGGACTCTGAGGTGCCAGTAAACAGTTTAGCCCGGGGATACTTTTTTTCCCCCTTCATAGATTGTAAACATTTTCTAAAAGACAAGGCTTTGTTTCACAGAACCTGACAAGCTGCCAGAAGTAACTTTTTTAAGGTCTTAAAAAATTCATAATTGTAAGTTTTTTAAAAAGAAAAAAAAGATTCTTAAAGGAAAATGTTGTAAAATAATGTACATCATGTAATAATTAACAGGAAACTCTGTTATAATAAAATCCCTACTTACGGCTTGCAATTAAACTCCAAACTTGAAAAGTTTCACGGAAAGCAATTGCTTCTGTGACTCACTGGAGCTGGAGAACAGCTCATGCACTTTGCTTTAGCCCCTGGTGTAGGACACTCTTGGAGGACCATTCCCCCGACAGAGCCTATTTAATCACTTTCTTAGAGTTAGCTTAACCCAAGCAGATTTCTTTTTCTTTTCGTTTTTAAAATGGAATAGAACCACCTAAAAAAATAAATAAATAACATCTTTAGAGGATGGCTTTCTGCCTTAAGTGAACGGCATTCTGAGTAAGCTGTTTTTTAAAACAAATATACAGACTGTTTTTGCTATGGTGGTGCCTACACACACACACACACACACACACACACACACACACCATTTTCTTTTGCTTAAGTAATCTGAATAACCAGGGCAAACATAGCAACAGGGTGTGGAAATGTCAGCACAGGTCAGGGGTGCTGTGGCTCCGAGCATTGTCGTTTTCCGTTCCTGTAATGCTGCTAAGACTCCTGAGACACCGGACGCCAACTGATGGGACGAGGCTTAAGTCACTGCTAGAAGAATCAGGGTCCTTGTATCTGTGTACATCCACTCTTCGGGTCTCCTTCCGTCTCGTAGAGCATTTTGCCGTTTTGCATGTTGGCCCCCTACCGCTCTTTGTAATGGATGCAGACCACAAGTGATTCCTTTATGCAGCATACAGGGTGTAATTGTGTCTGTGTGGTGTATTAGTAATTACCAAGCTGAATTCCCATATTGTATCTTTACTGCAGGCATGGAAAAATAGGACATACAATCCTGCACAGCCGTTTTCAACCTAGATAGTGAGCCACTCAGAGCTGTATCCTAGGGACAAAGCTTTTCCACAGATACTTTAAAACAAAATTGTCATTGTTAGTCATTGTGCTATGCAGGGCAAACTCAGCTTTGGCAGTGATTATCTTTGACATTATACTATTCATTTTTTTCATTATTCGACAAAGTCTTTGCAATATGGAAAATATTCTCTTTTTAATTGTTGGCATAAAAGATTTAATATTACTAGATACTATAATGATATTAGCTGCGTTAACTACACTAGAGTGCCTGAGCTTCTACGCACAGTAGCTTATGTGACATTCATAGACATCATAAAATATAATTGTTAGCTGCATTTTGCCCTTAAACAGTCGTATTTTCATATATAATTTATCAATCTTGACTCAAGCATTGTTAAACCAGAAAGAG